>NW_022103906.1:99578380-99583033 GCF_000313985.2 Echinops telfairi | reverse complement strand
GTGTCTTCGTCATAACTGGGACTCATCTGGGGCTCTAAGCGAAGATGCCAGAGTCTCCGGACTCCCTGAGCTCACCCAGGACCCCAAGCCCCTAAAACATGAAGAGGAGCAAAATTAGCCGAAATAAGTGAAATCAGCCATGCATTTAGGACAAGTCATCTAGGCTCAGGTCCCCCCAGCCCAACAACCCTGGAATCATGAAGTGCTTTGGTTAAATTGTTAGAGGAACACCTTATTCCATTTTCACGATGTACATTATCATTTTTAAAGCCCTATGAAGTCCTGGGACTTGAAAAGAAGAAGAAAAAGTTTCTTTGAATGTGTTTGCCTGTTTGTCCTGAAAATGTTCACATGCCTCTGATGGTGGTACAAGGGGGTCCTTTTTCGAAATGAGCATCTACTTTTATCTTTTACCTCATAGGACCGTAATCTCAGAGAACACAAAAGTACTTCATGAACCACAAGCTGATTTACATTGAACACGTGAGTCTCCATGTCCCGGGACTATCAGTTACAGCCAGTGGTGTGACGGTCAAGTAGCGCTTCGGCAAACAAAGACAAAAAGGCCTGGTGTGTAGTATTTGTTGGTTTTGATAGTACAAATACCCCCACCATGGCCGTTTTTAGGACGGCTGTATGTGTCTAAGGCAGCAGTTTGCCACGGGTTTGAAACGGAGCAGCCAAGTGCTCCTCACATAGTTCCTAACATAAAGGACATTGCCAAAAAAGACCTATTCCTCCCTCGCTGTCTACGGAGGACTGGTCCCAGGAGCCCCGCAGATACCGCAATCCACACAGACCAAGTCCCTCACAGAACATGACGCAGTGCTTTCAGATCATCTCGCCCTGGTAGAGTAGTGGTCAAGCGCTGGGCTCTGATCCGCAAGGTCGGCATTTCAAAACCGCCAGCCACTTCGTGGTAGAACGCCAGGGCTTTCTACTCTTCTACAGAATTACCTTCTCAGAAACTCACAGAGCAGTTCTAGCCTGTTCTGCAGGGTCACTATAGTCAGCATCGACTGGACGCAGGTGAGTTTGGTTGGTTCTATGCAAACCTTCCCATGTACCTTAAATCTTCTCAAGATTATTTGAAATGTCTAATAAATGTAAATGCTGTGTAAATAGCACTTGGTGCTCCCTCTTGGCTTGAGCTATTGACGTGACCACTTAATTACTCCCCAGAATACTAATGACCAGGTCTCAGGGGAGGAGGGGGCTGCCCTGGAGCCGGCCGCGCCCACCGAGCCTGGCCCCTAGGCTCTGGGCGAAGGGTCCCCAGAGCTGCGCTCCGGCACCAGCATCTCCTCCACCTCCAGCAGGCAGGCCCCTTTGGTGCGCAGGTGCCTGTTCAGCGTGCCATGCTCGGCGAAGCCGCGGCCACAGCGGTAGCACTTGAAGGGTTTCTCGCCCGGGTGGTGCCGCACGTGCCGCGCCAGCGAGCCCTTCTCTCGGAAGCCCGGGCTGCAGTACTGGCACACGTGTGGCTTCTCCTCCAGGTGCGTCTGGAAGTGCACTTGTTGGGCATTCTTGGTCTTATACTGCTTGCCGCACTCGGGCAGGGGTAGGGCCGCTCATCCGAGTGTACATGCAGGTGGCCGCGCACGTGGGCGATGGTCTTGTAGAGCTTCCTCAGTCCCCACAGCGGTAGCGCCGCTCGTGCACGTGCACCTCCTGGTGCTTCCGGAGCAGGTAGGCCTTGGGGAAGGTCTTGCCCCACTGTGCGCGTGCGAATGGCGGCGGTCCTACGTGGCCCCTCTTGTGGGCCTCCAGCGTGGCAGCTGTGGGGAAGGTCTCGCTGCACTGAGGGCACGGGTGGGTCCTGGGCACAGCTGCAGCTGCGTTAGCCACTGTTTCTACCTGCTCCAAGGTCAACAATACGTCAGCATTAGTTGCCTACACAGATGCCCAACCTCCATACAGAGGGCAAATGTGTGTGCATGTGAAGAGATTGAGAACTGTTTGCTAAGCTAACCATCCTCAGGATTCAAAGGGGAAGAAGAGTCCGTAACAGGCATTTGTCGCACTGGGGGTGAATGCCAGGAGAGGCATGCGCATCCTGCAGCAGGGAAATTCTGTTCTCACTGGAAATGCAGGTGCTTTTCTCATTACAACTTTCCAATTGGTTGTGATTCACAGCAGTTTTGTATGCAAGAAAACAGATCATTGCCCCAGTCTGCTCCCATTGTTGAGCCACGGGGTCAATTCAACTCCTTCATAGTCTTCCTCTTTTTCACAGACGCTCACCTTCCAAGAACGATTTTCCTCCAGGGTCAGTCCCTCCTGCTGACATGTCTCAGGGGAGTCGAAGTCCCCCCCATCCTCACAGGTGAAGAACTTCCCGGCCGGCACCTCCTTGGAGACAGGTTGGCTCTTTCTTCTGACAGTCCGGGGTCTACGCACTGTTCATCACCAACCGCATCACGCAAAGGCACCAGTTCTTCCGGGCCGCTTTATTCATGGTACAGAGTTGGCGATTCAAAGAGGCCGTTGAAAACACCATGGCTTGGGTCAGGTGCACCTGGTCTTCCTAGCGACAGCTTTGCTCTTTATGACTTGAAAGAGGCCCTTTGCAGAGATCTGTCCAATTCGCCCCTTGACTGGACTTCATTACTGCGGTTCCCATGAGCATTGAGTGTGCAGCCAACCAAGATGAAGTCCTGGACAGCTTCAACCTTGTCTCCGTTCCTCGTGCGGTTGCTGATGGGGTCAATCGCAGGGTTGGGCGTCTTTATGCTGCTGAGGAGTGCCGTGATGTTGTGCTGGACACACAATCTCAGAATGTCCTCGGTCAGTGCTTCAAGTTCTTTCCACTCCCACAAGCAAGAAGGAGTCATTTGCATAGCACAGATTGTTAATGAGACTTTTCCCAATCCTGTCACATTCTTGATATAGTCCAATTTATCCGATTATTTGCTGCACATCCCAACTGAATACGTATGGGGAGAGGCTGTCACTCTGAAACCACCTTTCCTGATCTTCAACACGCAGCAGTCTTCTCTTGATCAGCTTGAGCAACTGCCTCTTGCACAAGTTCTGAATGAGCAGAATCAGGTGTCTGGGACCATTATGCTTCACAATGTTATCAATAATTTGTTATGATTAATCCAGTCCTTGGATATTAAAAACAGACACAAATAAGTAAATATCTGATATTCTGTTTTTAGCCAAGATCCATCTGACATCAGCATGATATAACTTGTTCTGCATCGTATTCTGAGTCTACCTTGAATTTTTTTAAATTATCTTCAACAAAAGCTTATTTTCAAAAGAAGAACAAAGTAGGTGTTCTTGCACTACCTGACCTCAAAACCTACAACACTGCCACAGTTGTCAAAGCAGCATGGCGCTGGTACAATGACAGACACACAGACCAATGGGACAGGACAGAAAACCCCAGAAATAAACGCAGCTGCCTGCAAACGGATCTTCTACACAGGCCCAAGGAGCATTCAATGGGAAGAGGATGCCTTCTTCAATAAATAGTGCTGGGAAACTGGATCTCTCTCTGCAGAAGACTGAGACAGGACCCAGACCTCACCCGTGCACAAGAACAAACTCAGGATGGATCAGAGACCTACCTGTGAAACCCAAAGCTATCAGGATCATCAACGTGAAAATCGGGACAGATCTAAGGGCCCTAGTGCAGGGCGTACACGGACTACCGGATGTAACAAAGGAAGCATGCGGTGGAGGACAACACAGATGCATGGGGCCTATTAAAAAAAACACTCGTGTTCATCAAAGATGTCATCCAAAGTGTAAAATGAGAGCCCACCAATTGGGAAAAGATATTTAGCAATGACATAATGGACAAAGAACGAATTACTAAAATCTACAGAACACTGCAAGCCCACAACAAGGGAACAAACCAAAACAAATGCCCTTCTTCAAAAGCGGACAAAGAACCTGAATAGACCGGTTGAAAAGGGTGACACCCGAATGGCTAACAAGCACATGAGGAAATGCTCCCGGCACTAGCCATCTGGGAAATGCAAGTCAAAACAACTCCGAGATACCATCTAACACCCATAACTGTGGCCCAGTTTAATAAGCAAAACAAAACCAGAAAACGACAAACACGGGAGAGGATGTGGAGATATTGGAATTCTTATGCATTGTATAAGAATGGCATTGTAAGTATGTACAAGCACTGTGGAAAGCAATATAGCAATAGAAACACCATACAACCTGGCAACACCACTGCTCGGTAAATACCTCTCAGAAATAAGAGACAGCTCACAAACAAGTGTATGCTCTCCCATGTTCCCTGCGGACATGTTCCCTGTGTTGGAAACAGCCCACATCCCCATCAGTGGAAGAATAGATAAAAAAATCTTTGGTGTATGCACCCAATGGAATACTACCCATCCCTAAAAAACAGCTACGAAACCACGAATCTCCTCATGACATGGAGGGATCCGAAAACCATTACGCTGCGTGAAGGTAGTCAATCACAAAAGGCCCACACTGCTGCAGGGATGAGCCCCCGCAGGGGGCTCAGGCTTCCAGGCCGTCCAGCCTGCTGGCCAGGGCGGGCGGGCAGCTCGGCAGAGAGCCTGACTGGTGTCCGGGAACCAGGCACCACCCTCTCTGTGTGTGCCTGAAAGGCCACTTCAGCAGAGGGGTCCTCAGCTGGGATCAGATGTTTGGGGG
>NW_022103906.1:99575189-99576829 GCF_000313985.2 Echinops telfairi | reverse complement strand
AATGAGGACCTAATGCTGGGGGCTTAAGTGGAGAGGAAATGTTTTGAGAATGATGAGGGCAATGAATGTACAAATGTGCTTTACACAACTGATGTATGTATGGATTGTGATAAGAGTTGTATGAGCCCCTAATAAAACGATTTTAAAAAAAGATTCTCTACCATCAAATAACAAGCACGTTTCAAAGGTGCACCAGAAGTAGGTAAAAAAAAGAGATTCAGGAATGAATGTGGGGCTAGAACTTAATCTTAGCTCCAGTCTAAAAACAATTTGTTCTTTCGACATGGCCATACTCTATTCTTGTCTTCATGAAGGAAACACTGAAGATATTGGTGCTATAGCAAAGGGTGGTGAAATTAGATGGTTCCTGGCTATCAGAAAGAATAGCACCTTGGGTCTTAAAGACTTGTTTTCAAACAAGCAGCCATCTAAATGAGAAGTCAACTAAGCCCACATGGAAGATGCTCACCAGCATCTGTGATCCGAGGATTGTCAATTATATAATCCAAATCAGAAAAAAGGAATAGTATCAGAGTTTAAATTGTGAGATTCTGGTTTGCAGAAGGTTATGGATGACAGTGGAAGCCCAAAACATATTTTCAGTATATACGGCGGGAATAACCCCATGTTGATTTCCCTCTACCCATAATTGAGGGATGGAAATAAACCAGTTATCAGACAGAGAGTACTGGAGAGACATAAATCTGACTTGAATAGGTAAAACCTTGTCTTTGGATCTCCCGCTGGTACACTTTGAGTTTGATCTGGTTTTTAATATTTTCTGTGTGTTTTTGTTTTCATATTGCCATTTGTCTCTGTTGTGTTTTGTCATTGTTGGTAGCCTGCTTGATTCTCTGTTATGTGTTTTTCAATGCTTGTTGGTATGTGAAACCCAGGATGGGTGAAAGTATGGAGACAACATCTGGAGTAAGGGTTCCCGGGGGCACAGCGGGGGAGGCTGGAGGCAGGGAGAAGGAGAGCTGATATCAAAGGGGAAAGGGAAAAATGTCTAGAACTGATTGTGGTATTGGTTGTACAGCACAGCTTGCTATGATTGAACTATGGAATGGTATGCTGTTTGGATTAGTTCCTAATAAAATGGTTTGGTAAAAATAAAATAAAAACAACAACGAAGTAAGACAACAATAAAATTAAAAACAAAACAAAACAAGAAAGCATCGCCATCAAGTTAATTCCACCTCCTACTGAGCCTGTAGATGGAGTAGAACTGCGTCGTGGGGCTGCGGAGCCCGTCCATCTGTCCATCTCTAAGGGAGCAGCCTCTCACCTTTGTCACAGAGAGCGGCTGGTGGTTCCAGCTGCCAGTTTGCCATCCAACACCTAACCCATTGTGCTTCCAGAGCTCCCCACAGACGTACTTCCATCAGGCACACCGCGTTCTAAGGGAGGTAACTCTGGTTTGGCCACAGCAGCAGAGGGAGGAAGGACAAGTGTGACTGAGAACAAACCACGGGTTAAAATGTAATACCTTATCATTTGATCTCCCTTTTCACCTATTTTAACTTTATTTCAGGTTCATCAATATTGGGTTTAATATATTGAAAAACAGAAAACCATATAACAAAAATGCAAGAGGATGACCCCAAGTGACATAACACATCAGAGATAAACCACAATAC
>NW_022103906.1:99572105-99574856 GCF_000313985.2 Echinops telfairi | reverse complement strand
CAGAAGAATGAAGAAAATGTGCTAAAATTTATTGTGGTGATGATGGTACAACTCTTTTTAATATGATTGGACTATTGTATGATTTGGAATTACATGCCAATAAAACGGTTTTAAAAAGCTTATCTGCATGTGATAGTAATGTTGCTTTCTGATTGCTTTAACATTATGCT
Source organism: Echinops telfairi (assembly GCF_000313985.2). Taxonomy (NCBI): domain Eukaryota; kingdom Metazoa; phylum Chordata; class Mammalia; order Afrosoricida; family Tenrecidae; genus Echinops; species Echinops telfairi. The sequence continues at coordinate 99,574,686 of NW_022103906.1, read as the reverse complement.
CATCAACTTTACTTGGCCTGAGCACAGAGCTGGCTCTCCTCCCATCAGCTGGCCAGCAGCCGGCCTCGGGGTTTCCTGGCATCCTGGAAAGAACACCTCCAGACCGGCATCCTTTCCTGGAAGCATCTGTTTGTATTTGGTCAATGACATTCCTGGAGCCATATTTCTCTCTTCTTTATCAATTATTTTTCCAATAGTTTTATTGGCATGTAATTCATATATCATACAATTCAATAGTTCGAGCACATCAAGAAGAGTTGTACAATCATCGCAACAATCAATTTTAATCCAGTTGCTGTCTCTATAGGCATACTTATCCTGAATTTTACATATAGAAAAACATTAAAAGAAGAATCAAGAAACAAAATCAATAATAAAGTAAAACACACAAAAATCTCAATCAAAAAGAAAGCAGAAAATATTAACAACTAGAATAAATTTAAATGGATCGTAAGGGAAATCAAATGTTAGGGTGCTGAAATTTAACTAATTGCATCTGCAACAATATAGTTTGCAATGCGCTTGTTCTGATAGCACGGCTGCTCGCATCCCTGGGCCGTGGTCAGTGAGGATTTGCCAGGACCTTAATCCTCGTGTCCCTTCATTTGTGTTGTCGTTGCTTAAACTAAACAACTTTAAAATGGTCAAAAGGACATCAAATGAATAAGATATCACGTCTTGGACTTGGTAGTTAGGACTACATCTGCCAGAATCGACTTTGTTCTCTGTCTGATGACAGAACTATTCGCATTCCTCAACTTCGACCGGAGGGCATTCACCAGAGGCATAATCCCTGCAAATGGATTTGGGGCTTCCAGTGTCATCCCTAGCCTTCTGCAAACCAGGTGTTCACAATTTAAGCTCTGGTACCATTCCCGCCTTTAGATTTGGATAATAATACTTACAATCCTTGGATCACAAAAGCAGGTGTGCTTCTCCCATATGGACTTAGTTGAAAACAAACCTTTAAGACCACAGACACTACTCTTGCGGATAACTGTCTATCACCTAGCTTCTTCACCACACTTTGCTGCAGCACCCATACCTTCAGTGCTCTCGTCATTAGGGTGAGTGTCAAGCAGGGCCATATCAGAAGAACTAATTGTTCTTAAATTGGGCCTAGAATTAAGTGCAAGCCCAAATCTATTAATGCATCTATGATTTACATACAAAGGGGTAAGCCCCCCCCCAAAAAAAACCATAATTTGTTTTTCAAAGATATGTACTTTAATTTTTTTTTCTTACAAAACAACCTTATCACCTTCAAGATACTCTCCAGTGAAAATAATATATTTGTCAAATCGGTGATTACACTCTTGGAAACATTTTTCAAACTCATCTGTTTGGAGGGCTGATAGCACCTTCCTCACTTTTTTCTTCACCTCTTCTTTGCATACAATTCATTTTATTAAAAACTTTATTTTGTCTTCTCCGGGTGACATTTGAAATGCTCTGTTTGGTTCATTAATTTCATCATTTCTTCTATTCATTTGCTCTGCTCTGCATTCTACAGCAAGCTTAAGTCTTCTTCGGTACTCATTGTGGTCTTTCTTTCCTGTGTTTCTTCTTCATGTGAGATAGCCGTCATGTATGTGGACTTATGATGCTGGCAGAGAATACGGACTGCTAAAACAATAAGCGAGTTAGCTTTGGAAGAAGTAGGGCCAGAGGACTCCTGAGAGGCAAGGACGATGGAACCTTGTCTGACATCCTTTGGATGTAGGACCCGTCCCCAGAGAAGGACATCAGGCTTGGGAGAGGAGGGGGCAGGGAAAGCGAGGAAGGAAGGCCGTCAGCACGGTGATTGACACCATGGTTGCAAAACCAGCTCAAGCCCTGAGGACAGTAAGAGTGGGGCAGGGCCTGTGGCATTGCTTCCTCGGTGCATGCAGACGCACGGGATGAAACGGACTCTGTTGCAGCACGGCCACCACGTGATGTCCTTGATGTCGTCCCACCACTCCTCCGGTTCTCTGTTACTAGGGCTCACTGGGAGACGGGGAATGCAGGTGATTTTATTGTACTGACTCAGGCTCAGTTCCGACTCAATAGACAGCATGCGGCAGAACCGAGCAGCCTCTTGGCCAGCACGTCTCCACAATCGCTCTTCCTGAGTGAGCCCCTAGCTGCAGCCCCAGTGCCAGTCCTTCCTGTTGAGAGCCTTCCTCTTTGTTGCTGCACCACTGCTTTACCAAGCACGACGTCCTTCTCCGGGGACTGGTCTCTCCTGCCAAAGTCTCACCATCTTTGCCTCTAAAGAGCATGATTGGCTGTACTTCTTTCAAAACAAATTTGTTTACTCTTCAGGAAGTCCATTGTGTTTTCAATATTCTTTGCCAGCGCTATGATTCCAGGGCCTCTGCTCTTCTTCAGCCTTCCTTAGTCAAAGTCCGACTTCCACATGCACAGGAGACAACTGAAAACTACCATGGCCATCTTTTACTTTTAATCGTTTTATTAGGGGCTCACACAACTCTTATCACAATCCATACATACATCAATGGTGTAAGGCACATTTGTACATTCATTGCCCTCATCGTTCTCAAAACATTTGCTCTCCACTTAAGCCCCTGGCATCAGG
>NW_022103906.1:99569853-99571979 GCF_000313985.2 Echinops telfairi | reverse complement strand
CGACCAGTCCAAAGCCTGGCTGCTCGAACCCCTCCAGGGCACTGCAGAGAAGAGCCCTGCTTGGGTCCTGGGCACCCACTGGGCCGCCTCTCCTCCCATCAGCACTCAAACCACCAGCTGCTCCCTGGGAGAAGACCGCTCTCTCCTGCCGCAAGACACTACGGTCTTGGAAGCCCACGGGGACAGCTGCGCCTGCCCTGCAGGGTCGATGAGTTGGAATTGACTCAGTTGTAGTGAGTTTGGTTTTTGGCTTAATGCACCGCAGAAGAAAGATCTGGTGAACTGCTTCCATAAAATTTGGAGCCAAGAAAACTCCAGGGACCAATTAGACTCTGTCCCACAAGAGTCGGAATGGGCTTTCCACTGTGGACTTTGTTTCTAGTTTCTTTCTTCACTTGTCTGTAACTGGTAAGGAATGTTTTGTTTTGTTTTTTCTGATGGACGTTACTTTGAAGTATTGGTCAGAGTCATAGCACCTGGTAAAATTGTACCTGCTGCCTCACTAGCTGCACATCGTGATTCTGGTTCCCCTGAAGGGATCTCCGTTATTAGGGTTCACATTCTTCATGCCCACTTTCATCACACAACGTCCATTCCGTTGTTCCTGAGGCCTGTTCCAGGGCCCAGTTGTCAACCAGCTCAGAGATTCGCATCTCCAACCACAAGGAAGGTTGAACTCAGTGCAAACCCAGCATTTCCAAGTGAAAAATCGAGGGAGATGCATGTGTCCATAAGAACGAGCTTTATATACAAGAGCAATTGAATATTGAGAAAACATCCCAGCCCAGTCCAGATCAAGTTCATATGTCTAATATTAGCCCATATGTCCCATGCCAATCTATAAAGTCCTCTTCAGACTCATGCGAAACATGTAATGAAGCCTAATGCAGGAAGATCTCAGGCACCCTTAGCCCTAAAGCACCCTCCTTTATTTTCAACACTTAAGTAAGTCTTGTGCAGCAGAAGTGCCCAATGCAACGCCTCATTTGATCTCTTTAGTTCTGCTTCCAGGAGCATTGACTGCGGAGGTCACCAGAGGAAATCCTTGGCGACCTCCCTGTTCTCTCCACTGGTCCAGTTGTGAGGCTTTTCATCTGCTTTACATATTGATCTGAAATCTGTACTTCGGACCGCAGGTTCTCGCCTCCCGATTGCCCTCCCTTCTCACCCTTCCGGTCCGGGTCATGCCAGGTAGAGTGATCACCAGCACAGGGAAGCTGAATTTTCCACTGACAAGGAAAATGTTTGAAATCAAGTCTGCCTTTGGGTTTCAGAAAAGACCAGCTAGTGAGGTGGGCAATACCCTGTCAACTTGCCGGGCCTGAGAAACTTCCACTCCTGGGTTTGCGAAATTTAAAAATTAACATTCCCAACATCTTCGTATCTCTTCATTCATGCCTCCTTATCAGTTTCAAACATTGGGGCTCTGTGATGAGGCGAGCTGAACCTTTAAAAACACATTGCACAGCAATTTGGTTTTTTCCCCCTAACAAGTGTGAAATTGTGATGTAATTTAGAAGCCAACTATGTGCTAGTCATATTAAAAGGGCCCTCCCCCACCCCCACCCCCCAAAAACCCCTCTGGACTTGTGCTATTTTTATTCAGGACCATGAGCGCCAAGTTACCAGGACCTGCACACTGGGAATTTCACAATGACATGACTTCAAGGGTCGGAGAGCCCTAGCTCCATGGACCCGCCAGGGACACGGCAACTAAGTACACAAGATGTTCATCCACCACAATTAGGATCGAATGAGCATATGGCAGAAGAAATCTGCTCACAGGGAAAAAAAATGAAAACTAATATCCCAGGGAGAATGGCATAAATTAGGCAGAGGGTCGTTTGTGAGCCTGTGCGCTGAGCGACATTCGGGGAGGAAAAAGAGCGGAGATTGGCTGGACCCGGAGGATGAGCACCAGGCAGGGGACCACAGTGGGGGGCGAGGGGACCAGGCTGGACACATGCCTGCAGCTTCAAGACCAGCTGTCCTTTTCCCTGATGGTCTTCCTGTGGCTGGTAATGATTTAGCAAACAAGGCTGTTTGCTTTGAAGAACGAATTCTTGTCATTAGGATGGAAAGATGCCTCAGAAAGAAGACTAAAGCAGTTGATTCATGTGTGATTT
>NW_022103906.1:99568219-99569556 GCF_000313985.2 Echinops telfairi | reverse complement strand
TCCTCTTCAGACTCATGCGAAACATGTAATGAAGCCTAATGCAGGAAGATCACAGGCCAGTGGGTGGAAAGTCTTGTGGATCCAGTGACTGTGGAAGCATCTCAGCACTGGGAGGGGTCTCCATGTGGTTCCTCCGGCTCCAGGGCTCAAGTGTAGCTCCATGTGTTTTGTCATCAGGAATACCAAGCAGAGAGTCTGTGTGTCCCGCCTCCAGCGAGCTTTTTATCTCTGCAGTGCCTCCAAATGAGGTCATTGATCAGCGACCTGATTGACAGGCTGAACTCCACCCCTTCAGTCTTAATAGTCGCAAGTTGGCACCAGATAATGTAACGACCGCAGAGAGAGTGATGCTGTGTGCTGCTGAGACCAGAGTATTCACACATGCCAATGACCTGGAAACACTTGCTTTGGAGCCATCCAGCCGCCACGCAAGAAGCCTGACTAACTTGAGACTGCCACATGTGAGGAGACCCAAGCTGGCCACCAGGGAAGCAGTACAGAGAGAAGCACAGGCAGCCCGGTGTTCCAGCCTGTGCCAGCTGATCGCCAGAGATGGGCCGAAGGAATGATCCTACACATCTGCTCCAGACCAGCTTTCTGATGATTTCAGTCTCAGTCACCATCTGCCTGCAAGCGTATTTGAGATGTCAAGAACCACCCAGCGGGACCCAGTCCAGACACAGAGCTAGGAGAGTAATTGACATTGCTACGTTGAGCAAGCACAGTATGCAGTCCTGGGTTACTGGGGCCAATCTGCCACCCACTCTTCAAATCTAGGTTGAAAACAAGACCTTAGAGACCAGAGATAAGCCAACTTACCTGTTAGAAATGAAATGGGCATTTCAAATGAAGCAGGGGACAAGATAGGGGATGGTGGCATCATCTGCACAACAATCATTACCTGGATGATTCGACAAAACTCTCCCAGTGACCAGAACTCTGCTAACGAAAGCTACTGCCATCAGATTGACCCAACCCCCAGGTGTTCAAGGCTGTAAATCTTTATGGAAACAGCTAGCCTCATCTTTCTCCCAGGAGTGACTAGTGGGTTAGAACTGCTGACCTTGTGGTTAGCAGCACACCGCCTACACTACAGCATGAGCAGAACTCAGAGCTTTCCCTCAACTTCCTAAAGGCACATGCTTCCCCCCTTTCCCAGAATGCTTTGCAGTACAATGTCTGCTTGAAAACTTCTTAATCTCATTTAAGTAATGAGAGGCCTTCCCTGTTCCCTACAGATGCCTGTTGGCCTAAACTTGATGTCGTGGGCGCAATTGCCTTACAGCACCTATTCCTGTCTAGAGAATGCTTGTTCACACCTTTGCTGACCTTACAAA
>NW_022103906.1:99563900-99568119 GCF_000313985.2 Echinops telfairi | reverse complement strand
CAGCTAGGGGAGCAGGAGACAGTTAACAGTCTCCTTGCTGCTCCCCCACCTGCTGACCGGACTTGTTCACAGCCTGGCCCATCAACAACCAAGCTGTCAGCAGGAAACAGGGGCTTGAGACTGAAAGCCGAGGAGAAGCTACAAAGTGCAGATGGAAAGATGAAGTTCCCTGTGACCTTGAATACAGGTGTCACATAAACGCGGTTAGAGAACTAAATAAAATGCAACCTTGCCACTTTGATGGCCAGACTAGAATGTGTCCTTGGGAGAAATGACAGAGGGAAGAAGTACATGTGGTGTAAAAGGACAGCCTCTCCGTCCGCAAGTGTGCAGGACTATCAGTACAGACATACTGGAGGGTATGCGCACACATGGGTGCGCTCACAAGTCCCAACGCGTTTCACATGCATCCGTTTGCCTCACTGAATGGAATGGACCAGCAAGAAATGACACATTGTGTTTCGATAGGCCGTTCTTGCAGCATTTAAATAGTTTAATATACGTGAACAAGATTTTGAAAATAAAAACAAACAAACAAAATCCTCTCAGCTCCATCTCTGGCTTTAATACTATCAGGGGAAATCAGTTTTCATAAATATACAGATTTTTTATTTAAGTATAGAACTAAGAAAAATGTCTTGCTCCCTGATGTTTCTGTCTTAAATTGGATTTGTTTTAATTGTTGGAAAGAGATTCCTACATTAGAAGATACAGAGAACCGCTACTTCTGCAGAGAGCGCTATGCCTCCCGCACGTGGTCCAGCAACGTGGATGCAGCGGTCCAGCAACGTGCATGCAGCGGTCCAGCAACGTGCATGCAGCGGTCCAGCAACGTGGATGCAGCGGGATCCAAGTCCGTCTCTAGCAGGTGGCATCGCTTCTTTGCAAACCCCACAGTTTTTAATGAAACTCCATCTTGCGCTTAGAATCATCTGTAACCAGCAGTCATGTGTAGTGAGAGCCTTTGAGAGTTGCCCACACTAACAAGAGAGTAGACCCACTGGGTTTCTGAAAATGACCACAGACGTGCGGTCTCGGGCACTTCATCAAGAAGGCAGCATGTGTATACAACATGCTCCTAGTTAAATAAGGGCCCGGAGCCAAGGGCGGTGAGGGAGGAGGCCAACAAGTCAGTGTGCTCAGAAATTCCCGGCTGCTCCTGAGGAACATGCTCTCTGTTCACCTGCGACAGCCAGGGCCACGGCACACTGCTGGGACTGGGCCGGGCGCATGGTCTACAAACGGGGAGTTTCTGAGCAGCGGGCAGCTGGGGCCCTCCGAGCGTCTCCGCTTGTCAGAGACGAATCAATCATCTCGAAAGAAGATGTCAGCATCTGCCCCAACCGTTTTATATTAGAATAAATGGCAGATGGCGGTGTTTTTATATTTAATCAGCTCCACCAAATGCGGTTTCATCTCTTATAAAACTAAACCATCTGCAGCGTGTAGGTGTACAGACCGAGCTCAGGGCCTGCATTTGAACCTTCCCTCGGAAAGGTAAGGCCGTGCATGCTAGCATGTGCCGTCTTGAAGCACAATAAACCTACCAACCCTTTAAAATAAAGTCTCGTGCTGTTCATAAACACTTGCATTTCATAATACTAAATATTTATACTGGGTCTGCACCTCCTGGGAGGTTTCCAACGCGGACCTCCTCCATTGGCCAGCTCGCTTTCAACCCTTTCTGAAAATCTCATTTAAAAACGCCCGGAAAGACTCTCACGACAAAAACGCCATTTGCACGTGAGGGGGATACGGGGTGGGAATGAACTGATACCAAGGACTCAAGTAGAAAGAAAATGCTTTGAAAAGGATGATGGCAACCTATGTACCAATGTGCTTGGCACAATGGATGGATTGTGATGAGAACTGTATGAGCCCCCAACACAATGAATTCACTTTTTCAAGAAGGCCATTTGCCTGTGAATCATCTTTACAAACACTGACCCTTCTTCACTGTGACGTGAATCCTTTGGGCGCAGGTTGGCTATGGCTGCCACAGCGGTTCCTTGGGAAAAGCCCGTGCATGTGCACACACAGGTTCACCCGCACACACACCGAGATAAAGTATCTGACACACACGGTTTGGCACCACCATCTGGGTGGGCCGGACCACATGTAAAACTGAAACGCAAGCAGATGAAATCTCCTTTTTTTTTTTAACCACAAAAACCCAGACGCAGCCTTCCCACCGACAGCACATTCACACTTAACCCCCACAGGAGGGGGAGCCCGGGCCGAGCGGCACGGGTTCTACAAGGGCAGGCCTGTTCCCACCAGAAGTGAAGTGATGCTTTTGACAGCGTATCCCAGGGTGATGGAGATGCCCTAGGTGTGCATGGCTCAGGGACCTGGGGTCCTCTCATCGGAACCCAAACTCAAAACTCACTGCCGAGTCTGTTCTAACTAACAGCCCCCCTGTCGGACAGAGTGGAAAGCTTCAGTGGGGTTTCCAAGGCTGCCATTCTGGACAAAAGCAGACCACCTCCTCCTCCTCCCCTGGAGCAGCGAGTGGATTCAGACCCCTGACCTTTCTGTTTGTGACCCCGTGCCGCACCCCTGTGCCAAGAGGCTTCTGATCAGAGCCCAAACATTTGGATTTCTCCCCAGATCCAGGGTCATGGGGGAGCCCGAAGGTAAAATGTTCAACGTGCTGGTATTATTCTAGTTTCTTTATGTTTGTTTTTTTACTTTGGCCCAGCTTCTGTCTTCCCAGGTCCAAACTCCTTCTCTGGGCGCTATGCCTCTTCCTCACCAGGCTACTTCATTCTGCCTCTCCCTCGCTCAGCGACAGTCTCGTCCACAAAGAGCACCTCAGACGGCACTTCTATCAGCCCTCAGGCAGTGCCCAGGGGCTCCCCCTGTTCTTGGTGTCCCTTTGCACTGGACCGGTGTGAGTCCCAAGAAAGCCAGTCTCCTCTCCAGAGCAGAGCAATGCGCCGTCTTCTGTGAAGCTACCTCCTTCCCCCCTTGTGCTTGTCCGAGGGGAGCGCAGCGACGACGGGGGGATGAAGGGATGGGTGGCAGGCAACTGCGGTATTGAGATAGCATTCTTGGGGGATGTGGCCAATGTGGAATTTATTGTTCTCTTCCCTAATTCAAAGGTGGAGGTAGGCCACAGAGAGAGGAGGGTAAAATGGGAAGCAAAGAGTAAACTCGTGTTTTGTTGCCTAGAAGTCAAACATAACTAAAACCCCAACAGAGAAGAACATATTATATGCCCCGATCAATGAAAATAGACATTCTTAAAGAAGTAGCCACGCATTCCTGAGAAGCAATGTAGAGACCCGCAGCAAGCCCTGTGGCATGGCAGAGCAAGAGCGCACTGCCGCCTTCACAGAGGCCGAGGGCCGGGCGGCCCTCCTGTGGAGTCACTCCTGGGCTCACTCACTGATCCTTCATGCGCGTCACCAGGGAGCCGATGGACATCCATTAGGCAGCTTGAATGTAATGTGTGCAAAATACATAAGCGAGCAGCTATTCAGTAGTTCTCTTGTGCCCTTCCCAATGGTCTTCTCCCTACCAGCATTACCTGCCCTGTCTTCCAGGCAATGGCTTTACCGACCACCAAGGACTTGGGGTCAGCCCTGAAGACGACCAACCCATGCCAGTGGCAGCTCTGAAATATGCCACAAATGCAGCCCCTCCCACCTCACGCTGCTCACTCCCACCACCCCACCGTCTTCTCCAGCCGAGTGGCCACCTTGCTTCCCACCTGGCCCCTCACTTCCTCTCTCCTCCTTACAGGCTACTCTCCCCTCAGCCATCAGCATGATCTTTGTAAAGCCTCCTCCTTCGCACCTCGGGCCCTGCCTGAAGAATTTCCTAACATCCTTAAAACAAAATCCCAACCCTTGAGCCTCCCGGACTTGGTGCAGTCTCGGTCCTCCCTGTTCATCTGGCCTCTGCTTCATCCGAATCCCAGCCTGCTCCCTGAGAATGCATCCACACTGCGGGAGCTCGGAGGAGCAGGGATGGTGGGCAGGACGTGTGAGCACTCAGCCCCAAAGGATGGGAACTCCCGGGAGCTTACCATCCACTGCTTTCCTTAGCCTGCAGTGTCTATTTCTGTGTGAGCTTTACGACTGTCAGTGTGGTTGGGTAATTGAGTGAGTGTGTGTGTGTGTGTGTGTGTGTGTGTGTGCGCGCGCGCCCCCGCGATGTGACTTATGGGAAGTAACCTCAAAGTCTCCTGAAAGGTTAATGTCTCCAGGTTGAG
>NW_022103906.1:99560435-99563409 GCF_000313985.2 Echinops telfairi | reverse complement strand
CGATTCTGCCCCGGGAAAGCCAACTGCTGAACCTCAGCCTCCTCTTGGGGTCCAAGTTCCTGTGAAACCGTCTAAGTACCACCGTCAGGAAGCTGTCATTTGAACCTGGCTCTCCTGAGGAGCAAAGCCTCTTCTCTCCGTGAAGGGTTTCTAAAACGCAGCAATGAACTGAGCATCTGATCTTTGGTTTTTTTGATAATAAGAGAAAGAGATATAGGCTTGATTGGTTGCATGCCCCAAACAAATCGGTTCTGATGAAAGAAATTCCGTTTAACCGGAGGAAGGCCTCCTCCTTAATGAAGAGATCCATCGATTCTTAGCACTGCTGGGGTCCAGATTCAATCCAACAACTCCGATGGGAATAAAGATGGTCACAGCTTTTATTTATGAGTGTTATAAAAACAGGTACGATAATGCACAACAGATTAGGAAATTCACCCGGACCTTGAACCAGCAAGCGGGTGCCAGCTGTAATGTTTGAAGTCAGCCAGCAGGCTCCACTCAGAATACACAGTGTGAGAGCACTCAGTGCTGGCCTGTGCAGTGGAAGAGGGTCGTGACTTTGCCATGGTCCCTGTTTAGAGAGGCCGGAGATTGATTGCCTCTCTGCAAATATGGGCAGCTCGGAGCCAAAGGTTCTCCTGCCAGTCAAAGAACCAAGTGAAACAGAGAGCCTTTGATCCCATGGTGACCCTGAGACGGGGAGCATTAGAGTGAGAAAACACAGAACATTCAAAGGCCAGGGTCAGCCTATGACAGATAGCCAATACTTTGCCTTTTGCAAAATGCAATTCCAGGGAGAAGATTAGAATCAAGGATTCAGAAAGAGGCAGAGGCCGGATCCTGGCCAACTGCTCCTGTCCCTAAAGACACTGGTGTTCCCCCAGTCCCACCCCCACCCCCTCCTCAAACATACAAGGTGAGGAGAGGCCTATAAGAGTGCTAAATAGATTTGCCTTCGAGGAAGATCACTCTGGCCAGAGGGTGGAGAATGGATGTGAGGTGAGCAAACTAAAGACAGAGAGATGGGTTGGGTGATCGAGATAAGGAGCCAAGCAAAGGGAAGTTGGAAGGATCGGAACTGAACAGACGTGGTGGCTAATTGAATGCGGAGGATGACAGAAAGGAGCGAGACAGAGATAACTCCTGGGCACTGACCTGGACAAAGATCAAGCTGTAAAACTGACAGACAGTTATAGGTGTCTCCGTATAAACAAACAAACAAACAAAAATGCCCCACACTCACTGCCGGCTACTCAAGTCTGACTCGGAGCGACCCTGTAGGGCAGGGTAGAACTGCCCCTGGGGTTCCAAGACTGCGACCCTTGATGACAGTAGAACGGCCCCGTCTTTCTCTCGCAGAGCATCTGGTGGTATTGAACTGCTGACCACGCCGTTAGCAGCCCAACTTGTAAGCACTATGCCACCAGGGTTCCCTTCTTCTTATAAAGACGTCTTATTTTATTCTATTGATGACAATATGATGTGTAGACTGTTTCATTTTAATTCAACATCTCTCTGCTAATTCGTGTATCTGACATCATTGCCACTCAAAACCCTTCCCGAAGAAGGAAAAATGAGGAGCTGGGAGATGGAGGGGAACGGTTGGACTGCATGACTGAGCCCTTGAATAGGGGCAATTGTGCAAGTTGACCAGGAGCTGACGAGGCTGCCTGCCCAGGGACCGCATTTAGAGGAAACGCCAGAGGAGAGGAGAGTCATGCCACCTACCGCGTGTGGATGACACTCTGTTAGAGGGAGTGCTGGTGACCTCGGGCACGTCAGGGACCAGTGTGCATGTCAGCAAAGCACCTGGGAACCGTGGCAGATATTTCCACTGTCCTAGCCCCCCTAACTCCCAGAGCAAGAGTCCAAATGCCTGGGATCTAATGGATGCATGTCTTACTGACTTAGGGCAACCGAATAGGCCTTTTCTTGCCTTCATGGTTTAAACCAAGCCCAGTGGGTTGCCACCCCCACTTGTTCTGTCCACTGTAGCCAGAGCCCTCTCTTGGCCCCAGGCAGTCAGGCACATGTCAGGTCCAGACACTGAAACCTGAAATGGATGTTTCACCTGCTCAGTAAAAGAAAAAGGAGGCGCCTGCACGCACAGGTGGCCCCACGCAATCGCAGGCTGTGCCCAGTCTCTAACCGAGTCCAGCAGGGGCAGAGCCGCTGCACATCCATTGTGTCTTATTTGGGGTTTCCAGAAAAGGGACTTCATGGTCCTTGAAGCCAAAAGCGGCACAATGCTCTCTAGATGGTCTTCTTGGATTGTCTCCCCAGATCCAAAATCGATCCTGGCTTGGATTTGCTCACTCACCGATCAGTCACGTGTTCATTCCATAATGAATGTCCACTGACTTCCCCCAGGCTCCAGGCAGGCAGTGCAGGCTGGGACCTGGCGCATCGCATTCCCAGAGAGACTGAAGCAGGGCTGGGCACCACCAGAGCCAGTCTGCATGGCACTGGAGCATTTGCTGGAGCCATCTGGAAAGAGGGCCTCCAGTTCTGCGAGCCATATGAAAGTGTGACCTGGAGTTGCTGAGGGCATCATGGGGAGGCAGCCATAGAGCAAAGCCTCACGGGAAGGCCAAGGCCAACACGTGTAGAGAGGAAACTGGTCCTGATAGGGCCACTTGACCCTGAGTTCTGCATAAGGGGAAACCCTGACCATTTTAATCAAGTGAGCGCAGGGATTCTTCTCCTGTCCTTTAGTTTCCTTGAACTTGGTTTCCCGTCACTTGTGTCTGAAGAGTGCTGACTGGCAGATGACCCCATGGCTCAGTTCATAGCCAAGCTTCTCCATAGCACCTCTTCACAGCGTGGAGCTCAGAAGCTTTGGGGTCAGGGTCAAAAGAACCCATTGCACTCCCTTTTATTTTGGAAGATGTGCTACATTATGTTTCTTTTTCTAATGCCTTCTAGAATATAGCCTGAACTCCTCTACTAGGTCCTGAGGGAAAGTATCTCA
>NW_022103906.1:99521724-99558901 GCF_000313985.2 Echinops telfairi | reverse complement strand
GCCAGAGATCAGCCTGACAAAGGTTCAAAGAATTGACAGTCTGCTACCAGAGGCCACAAACACCTGGTTCCTTTCTATTTCTAATCCGAAAACCTGCAAATACAGGTGAAAATGTCAACATTGTTTTTTTACCAAAAGAAGACAGCCCCATGACAGCCAAAATGTATGATCTCAGCTGCTCGATTCATCTGCAAAGCAAATGAAAGGAGTCCCTCTTGAGCTGCTCCCTCCAGCTGAACGAGGAATATTTAGGACCCGCAGTCACATGGTGAGCAATGTGCTCAATGACAAGACTGCTGCCAGGTGTGTCCCCCAGCCCAGAGCTGGTGGCAAGTCAGGTGGGAGACACTGACCGTCTGTCACATGCTGAGTGCATCACGTGCATGCACACAACACTACCGTTCCCATGACACACAACCTCAGGAGACAGTTACTGTGCATCATCTGCTACGCCCACGTGCACCATCTCTTTTTCTAACATCTTTGACCTCTACTTTGGTGAAGGTCCATGGCTTAGTGTTAGGAACCCTTCTCAAGTTCCCATCCAAACGGCAAGGACAGGACACCCCAGGTGGACAGAACGCTCAGCACTGGCCAATCACTCGACCCACAGTGACTAGGTCAAGGAAGACCAGAGCCCACTGCAAACTATTCCAAATGATGGGCATCAGCCCCCAAACTACTGGGGCAAAATTGGAAAGCCGATGTTTTGTTTGGTCTCTTCCATCACCACCCCTTACCCCCACTGATTTGTCTGAGCTAGGAAGACAATAAGCGCTCTGGTGACATAGTGGTTAGCGTTGGGCTGTGATCCCCAAGGTCAGAAGTTCAAAGCTACCAGCCCCTCTGCAGGAGGAAGTCAGAAATTTCTACTTCTGTAAAGTTTTACAGTCTTGGAAACTCACAGTCTTGGAAACTGCCCTATAAGGTTGCTATGAGTCGGCTATGAGTTGGGTTTTGTTTGGGATGGACGTGGGATCCCCCTCGGGAAGGCACTCCCCTGAGTAGGAAACCATACAAAGTCCTGAGAAGCAAGAGAAGGATTGGTGAGAGAGAGAGAGAGAGAGAGAGAGAGAGGTTGAGCCCCAATAATTCAATTCGAACTATCTACGTGCGCCAGTTAATTTCACTGTAAAAATTCCTGAAGTAATGAATTATCTTCTTTAGCTTAAGTTATAGAAGAGTCTGTCATTTCTAATCAAACATTATAGTCACTGTGTCCCCTCTCCTTGCGGGTGCCCAGTGGCAGCAAAAGCAGAGCAGATCCCTTTCTGTTTGCTCCCCTGCGTCTGGGAGGCACAGGGCCTTCCCAGAGGACTTGCTCCGTGGCCACCAAGCGCGTGAATGACCCATGATGGTTTCAGAGGCAGCTCACATGAAATTCACTGCCAAGGGCCCGTGCCTCTGACCAGGGCATTCCAGCGAAGGGGCCTCAGGGGCTGAGGCTGGAGACCCACAGACTGGAGTTGATCCCTCGCTTTGTAAGTCCTCCCAAGCACGAGCAGGCTGAGAAACAAACTCACAGGGGAATGATTAAAGCAGATGGCAATTTACTAATAACCGTAATTGCTGCCAGTCATTGAACAGTTACCGTGAGACAGAAATGAAGCTACACGCTTTACTCCTTTAATCTCTGGGGAAAAGAAAGGGAGGGAAAAGAACGAAAAAAAGAAAGCACCATTTCTCCTCATTCCCAGGCAGGGTCTGGGGTGTCATTACAAGCAGATGGCCACCTCATTGGCATGGCCCCTGTTAAGACCCTCCAGTTCTCTCCCAGGGGTATGGAAGAAGAGAAAACCGGGTCCCAGTGGAAACGTAAAGCTCTCTCTCCGTCCTAGTGAAGGTCCGAGGACAGGGCAGAGAGGACGTGTTGTTAGCACTCTCTGCACCCTGCCCAGTGCACTGCAGCAAGCCCTGCCTGCTGGACCGTCCAGATCTCGTCTAATCCTCTGCTGGAGGAACTTCAACAAACAGCTGCCCGCCTGCTCACCGCCATGCTTGGAGCTCTCCCAGGCACGCCTCTCCACCAGTGGTCATGGGCTGGGGGAGAGAACACAGAGACCTGGCTAAGCTGGACCAGCTACCAGGGCCAGAGGACAAAAGTCGTACCTAAGGAGATCAAAGGGCTGAAGTCCTCCAAGGATATCCCTGAGGAACGAGATACTCCAGAGACGGCCATAGAGCGTCAAGGATACAGCAGCTGGAGGAGAATGTTCCAGCCTCAATAATACAAACTGCAAATAGGCAGTGCCTACCTACCATACTATAAAGAAGATGAACATATCTTCCTGTTCAGTCAAAATAAAGTGAGTGTTGATAATGAAACAAATACTGATAGACATAGATACTATATAGCAAAATTGTTGCTATAAGAAAAGGGAAGAGCCAGGCCGGCAGATCTAAGGAGAGAGTCCGTGTGGGGGTGCGTCACCTCATCGACTCATAATGTCACGCGCTTGTCTAGACATTTGTCAGGATTCTGATACGTGTCACTCTTTTGGGTTTTGTTTTTGTTTTTCATTTACTGTGATTTTTTTCTTCATTCTAAATAAATATTGACTTCTACACCTAATTTCACATCCAAAACCTTGGGTTCTCTTTTTTAAAATGTGCACTGAAACAGCACAAATGTTTCAGCTTTCTCCATCAGCTTTGGGCAATTCTAGAAATCCGAGCGAAGCGCCCAGCTTCTATCGTGAAGCCTGTTGGCACAGCAGCAGAAAGGCCCACCTTACTGTGCAGTCCAGAATGAAAGAGTTCTGATGACTCGCATGGAAAACACAGCCGGGGTCTGAAGCCTGCCCAGATTACCAGAGGCATGAAACACAAGTAGAGAACAGGTGTGACATCATGACCGGAGACAGAGGTGCAGAAGGGAGAATGAAATTGCCTGAAGAAGTTTGTATTCTCATCCCCGACGGTGTTACAGGTCAGCCCCAAGGACTATAATCACCGTTCATCTACAGACCACTCCGTAATTGCTGACGATGTGCCTGGTCTCCATAACGGGAAAGCCACAGGCGCTGTGGACGTCAGAGTCCTCCCTCACCTCTGAGTTCCCCAGCCTGGACAGAGCCCAGCCCAACTCTGCCATGGGCTTCCAGCCGAACTCAGCCCTGGCATCTCCCACACCACCCCCTCCACCCTACAGCTAAACTCTCACCCTGAAGCTACCTTAATCCTTGTGGCCTTTAAGTTTAAATCCACTAATCCTCTTCCATAACTCTAAACCAACTCTCCATTATCTTCCCAAGCAATCTTCCTAGGCCAATCTCCTCTGGTTAAGCCTCCCTCAGTAGTCAGGCGCAAGGAGTGCTCCTTCAGCCTCATCCTTCCAAGTCCCTCCCTCATGTACCTTAAGAGACTATTGGGACTTTGAACTGGTTGATTCCAGTCCAGTCCCCCCCACCCCCGCGCCCCCGCTGCTGTGAACTTACATTTTCACCCCCGATAAATTGAAGCAGAACTGCATTTTAACAAGATCCCCAGAGTGACCTGGGAATCTTATGGAACTATAGATTCTGATTCAATCTAGCTCCTGGAGAAATGTGACCTCTCAGAACCCAGAGAACTGGTTTGAAACCCTGGTGATGCTCCAGTTCTTCCTCTGCAGACAAGCCAGAGACTTGACCACCACCTCCTTCGCCCCCTCCCTGCTGGGCTTCTAGCCTCCAGCCATCACACAGAAGCGGAGTCCCATTCAACACCTCGAAGCCCTTCCTAAGGAGTAATGCCCCCCAACAGGCGCCATGAAACCAGGGATGCAGAATGCCTCTGGACAAGCTCGCAGGAGCAGAAGCATTTCCTGGGTTATGGAAGTGCGTCTCGGGGCAGAGTCAGTGGATGGCTGGTACGGTACTGGAATGATGAGCTCCACCCGCGTGGGTCAGGAGGCGCTCCGCCCTGCGTGGCTGGTTGCGTCTTGGAGAAGGCCGGCCTTACAATCTGCTAGAGGGCGGCTCCCTAGCCCTGCTAGACATGCCTCATCAAGAAGTGTCCCATTAGCTCCCCTGCTGCAAAAACTCCCTGCCCCATGAAAGCAGGGAGGTGAGTGAGGCCATGGCTCAGGTGGGCGAGCAGCTGTCTGAGAGTGATTACAAGACCACCATGAGGCCCTGGGCCCCCACTGCCGAGCAAGGCCAGCCCGCTGTGGCCCTGCTGTGCTGAAACATCTACCTGCCAATCACAGACTTCTCCAGGGCAAATGGGGAGTCTGGGTCCCCAGAGCCTGCACACAGCTGATGGGCAAACTGGGCAGGGCACCGGAAAGAGAGGCAAGGTGGGGCCCAGGAAGGACAATGTCACTCTCCCTTGTTTATTCCCTCCTTCCTTGGTTCCCTCCTCCTTGCCTGATTGTCTGGGTTTTGTGTCTGTCTGGGTTCGGTTTTCACTGGGTGGAGTCTGCCAGGCCTCGCTCTGGAAGAGCTTGTCAGTGAGCCCAGTTTGCCGGGCGATAGGCTGAGCCTTTAAAGGTGCAAGGCATCTTGGAGTGAGGCTGTGCCCCAAGGAAAGCGAGGAGAGCGAAGAGGACCTGAGCCGCCCTCCGGGAGGTGTGGGAGCCAGGGCTGCTGGGCCCAGAGTCGGCGGGGAGGACATGGAAGCTGAGAGGGCGGGCGAGAGGGGGTCTGCGTTTTCAGGTCTCATCACACCACGCGGAGTGCGGACAAGCTGCCTCCGCATATGAGTGGCAAGACTGATCATCAGCTTTTGCGTCTACACTTGGCCCTAAACCAGCTTTTATCTGAAAACAATTGCTCACCCTTTGACTTTATATAGCCAGCTCTCCACCGCCTAGTGGGGTCTTTGTTAAACAATGCAGGGTAGAAAGACCTTAAAATTTAAAGGACTCTCATTAAATACGAGAAAACACACATTCATCCAGTGTTTGCATGCATACCTATACCTTGATGCATATTTATATTTTAAAGAGAAAATTCATTGAAAGAACATAGCATTGTTCTTTGTAACTCTTCCCCCAGGACTTGTAAATCACTAACATATGACCTCTCTCTTCCCCACCCCTCTTTTTCCCTAAAGAAAATTGATAATGCTATAGGTTGC
Organism: Echinops telfairi; assembly: GCF_000313985.2. Taxonomy (NCBI): domain Eukaryota; kingdom Metazoa; phylum Chordata; class Mammalia; order Afrosoricida; family Tenrecidae; genus Echinops; species Echinops telfairi. Next base: position 99,553,840 of record NW_022103906.1, on the reverse strand, counting down.
TCCTAAATACGGACTCTCCCTGATAATGTCTGGTCACTGGAATTTAATCAAGCGACACCCAGAAGTCACCTGCTCCCCTCGGCAAGTTCTACTACATTTCCTCCTCCGCAATGAGCAGACGGGTCAACGGGAGATGGAAGGAAAGTATTGAGCTTGCAGTTCTGTGAAGCTCCTTCTCCAGGTTTTCCAGATAAGCAAATTTTAGAAATCATGTGTCATCCAAGGGTCAAGCCTAATGCAATAAGTCAAAATCAAGTATGACACGGAGAAGTCAGGTGTGCTGATACTGGATAAACAAGCCAAGCACACCTTCACTTAGCGAAGGAGAGGGGAAAGGTGCTAAAAGAAGGTTACATAACTGCTGTGTTGAACATGGGCCATGAGATGCACACTCAGCTGTGGCAAAAATCCACACATTCACACGTGGATGGAATGCTGTGCATGTTCTGATGTTTAAAATGTTGTTGATACTGATTGTTTCTCTGTAGTTTAGGTAATTCTATTAAACCATTATACTTTTTAATCATGCTATATTAATTTTGCATAATAATTATGTCAATTTACTCAAATCCTAACCTCATTAGCTCTACTTAGAAAATATTCCTGAAAGTGTTACCATGAAGAATAGGACACATGTAGCACCACCTGATGGTAGCAGCTCTCACTGAGAATATGCGTAAGAAATTCTTTTCCGGGAAATACAAATGAGTAAAACCAATGCCAAGAATTTGGAAATTAAAAGAAAATCAGTTACAGTCAAAAATGGAAAATTATTGAAGGGTTGCTATTACACCTAAAATCTCATAAAATTTCTTTTACAAGAAAACCTTTATCAACCCTTAACAATCCAACCTTTAACTAATGGACAACTATAGAATACTTTTAAATTATTCCTGAGCATAAGGGAAAGAAATCTTCCAATCTAATTGTAAAGCTATGCTAACATTGATTGATGGCAACAACAATAAAGAGAAAAACACAAAATCTAATTTATGAATATCAATTCCATATCCTTAACAAAAGAGTAAAAGAATAGCACATAGTAACCTCATAGTCTTAAACAAAGAAGGTAAGAACGTTTCAATAATATTGGACTAAGCCAACTAATTATAGAAGTATATGAAAAAGAAAAGTCACATTATTATATCCATACACAAGGGGGCTTAAAAAGTTTGTGGGTAATGAAATTAAAAGATAGGTAACGGGGATATTACATAAATCAATGTCAACTTTAACATTCATAAAATGTATCATTCCTCAATATGGCGTAAGATGTACATCTATGGAAGATAAATTCAGTTTGTGTGCCTGTAAATAAGTATGTTTCGTCTGTGTATAAGTCAACCCAAAGGTTAACATCATGTTTAGTAGAATGCAAAGAAGCAGCATGTTCAATGTTGTCAAGAAAAGGGTAATAATGTCTATTATCACAAATATTTACATTCTTCTAGAGGCCCTGGCCGTTCAATTACCTAAGAGATATGTGTATGCATTTTTAAATTAAAAAACATTTCAATTGTATGATTTTAATTTGATGCCTATGCATAAATCACTGAAAACTAGTAAGAGAGCTGGACACACACTTAATGGAGAGAAATCAGTTGCCACTCTAAGTGTGGCCACCTGGATGGGATTAAATATATTGCTGTGCTTGTTTGGGGTCCTAGCATACAATGTTACATTGAAAGAGCAAAGGCCAAACTCTATATAAGCCACCCTTTGTACCCTACCTGTACCAAATTTTTAAAAATAAACCATGTGGACACATATAAGCTTAGCTAAGAATATCTCTAGAAGATTCCACCATAATCCTTTAAAGATGGGAGGGAGATGGTTGGTGTCACATTTTAAAAAGAGTCACTTCTTGCTGTTGCCTCTTTACGCTTCTGCAAGCCCTATCACATGCTAACAAACTATCCAACGTGTAAGTATGATACATGACGGGCAATATCAGCAGACTGACAGTGCTTCTCATTTTGTATTTAGGATTCTTATCTTTGAAGCTTTGTGTGCTCATTCTGGGTCACAAAACTCATATCCTAAAGGACATCATCAAGAAGGGTAAAGGTGACCCCCCAGAGAGAGAGAGAAGCTATTTGCAAATCACATCTCTGATAAGAAGTTAATACACAAGATATATAACCAGAACACATACACAAGACCATCCGGTTTTTAAAATGGGTACAGGGCTTGAAGACTCATTTTTTCAAAGAAGATATGTATATGAACGGCCAACAAGCACATGAAGAGATGTTCAATATTATTAGTCATTAGGAAAACGGAAACCCAAACCACAAGGAAGTACAGTCCACAACCAGAGTGTCCAGGAACAAAACCGTGGAAAATATCAAGTGTTGATGAGGATACGTAGGCATTAAAGTCCTCATCCATTGTTGGCAGAAATGCAAAACGATGTAAAGCTGACCTTTCTCAAAAAATTGAACTTAAAATTATCATGTAATGCAGCAATTCCACTTCTATGTGTAAACCAAGAAGGATTGAAAACAGCAGCTCAGAGATACCTGCACACGAATGTTCACTGCAGCTGTCTTTCTAAGCCAAAAGGCAAAAATGAGCCAATGCCCACCAAGATGAGGTCCAGCCTTACTTAGGGTAGTCTAAACTATTAAAAGAAAGGAAAGTCTGATACAGGCTACAGCATGGAGGAACTTTGAATTATGCTAACTGAGCCAACCAGCACACCCGGGTTGGTGTGGTGTTACCACAACACTAACAGGAGCAACGGTTCCCTGAAGGGGTGGTACTGCGACAGAGCATGTTCTGCTCGGGTGATGAATGCGCTGTGGAGCTGGACACTGGGGAAGGTTGCGTAGTGCCGTGGATGTAATTAATGCCACTGAACTGTCCCCGTGAAAGTGGTCTAAATGGCAAGTCTTTACATCATTTACTACAACATTAAAAAAAAAAAACTCATACCATGTTAGCTATTGAGAAAAAGAATAATCACTCTAATCATGACTCTCTTTAACACTGATATTTAAAGGAGTTTGTAACTTTAACTACAAAGCAGAATGCTAGTGCCTTGCATTAGACAGCCGTTCCTCACAGTATTGGGCACTGCGCCAACCTCAGAAGGAAGGCAGGGGAGGGTCCTGGTGGAACACACCCCGCATCCTCTCAGGAGCCAGACTGCTAGGGTGCCAATTCCAGCATGGGTCCTGACCAGCTGGGACTGAGAAAATCCCTAACTTGTTGATTGTCTCAAAGGCCTCATCTCTAAAATGCTAACAGAAAGGCCATGGTTCGGACTCACCAGCAAAGTTATGGGTGGGAGGAAAAGGAGGCAGTCTGCCTCCACTGGGAGCAGTTTCCAAACTGACAGCAAACCAATTGATTCGAACTCCTAAGGATCCTGTAAGGATGCAGTGGAACGCTCACTGTGGATCTCCGAAGTTGTACATCTCCCTGGGGCCACGGAGCAGAATCTCGGACCTTGCATTGAGCAGCTGGTGCTCAGCCCACTGTGCCGCCGAGGTTTCGTAAACATTTGCGACCCTGGAAACCTGCGGGGGCAGCTCTCTCTGCCCCATCAAGTTGCTGGGAGTCGGAATGCATTGGAAGGCAGGGGGCTTGTGGAAAATCAAGAGCATCCACTCTCCAGCCCACAGGGCTGGTGTGAGCATGAAGTGAGTGAGCTCATTCTTGTAAACACCGAGTGTCCATTCGTGGCCAACACTGTGTAAATATGCTCATGTCAGAAGGTGACGTGGAGCGGATTCTGACTAAAGCCACCCCGGTGTGACAAAGAACTGTCTCATAGGGTTTCCTCTATCTGTGCTGTGCATTAAGGATCGGCTGCTAATTGAAAGGTCAATGATTCAGACCTTCCAGCTGCCCTGAGGGGAAAAGAGGGGGCAGTCTGCTTCTATGAAAATGGTAGCCTTCTAAACCTTAGGACTTGGTCTACTCTGTCCAAGTGGCCTCGCAGCAGTGAGTTAGAAAAGGCAGATAATCATACTATCTGCTTCATACAACTGCTATGGGATGAAGTCGGTCAATTCTTATAAAACACTGAAAGGGTGGCCAGCTCCTGGTAAGCGCTGCAGGTATACGCTGTTGTTAGGGGTCATGGATTGCCCCTGCTTATAGAAAGCCCATCTTACTAAAGAGAACTGCAGCATCGCTGTCATCCCTGGTGGCTCAGCGGTTAAATGCTTAGCTGCTAACCAAAATAGCCGCGATGTGAACTCTGTGGTCGTGATGAGCTCGTAACTGTGGTGCCACATGGGATCCTTGTAGAACTACAAATACATTTGTGTGCTTGTGTTTCAGATTTGGTGTCTCAGTTCAATTCTTTGGGAAAATAGAGAGCCATCCCGGATGGCTCTGCTCAGAAATACTTAGCCCTCTCAAAAGGACCACTCGGAAGGGATGAATAACCCGGTATAGCACCAATGAAACACATAGCTACCCTCTAGTTCAACGGTTCTCACCCTTTCGGGGTCGAACGACCCTTTCACAGGGGTTGCCCGATTCATCACAATAACAAAATTACAGTTCTGAAGTAGCAACGAAACTAATTTTACAGTTGGGGGTCACTACAACATGAGGAACTGTATTAAAGGGTCACTGCATTAGGAGGTTGAGAACCACTGCTCTAGTTCTTGATATCTCCTCCCTTTACTATTATGGTTTTTATTTGTTTTACATCATTACTCGTGTCAGAATTGCATAGGTTCATTTGTATAATTAAGAACACTCAATACATGAAAGCCAAGAAAGATAACCCTTCAGAGACAGTAACAGGAGCAATGGTTCCCTGAGGGTACAGGAAGAGAGAGAGGGCCGAGGGGGAGCTGATAGCACTGATGACTGGACGACCCCTCTTGAGGGGAACGTGCAACAGAGTTGTAGTGAACAGATACAGTAGATGGCGTGAGATAGGCTAAAAAAGGCTTATTGTGGGATAGGGTGGAGGAGGGAGGGTATAAAGGGGAGCTAATATCAAGGAGTTCAAGAAAAAAGAAAATGCTTTGAAACTGATGGTGGCAGCAATTGTACTATACTGCTTGATGTGATTGAACTATGTAATGTTAGGATATCTCTAAGAGCTCCCAAAATAATCATTTAAAAAATAATAAGAAGAAGAAATGGTTAGCCCACATTTCAATGTATTATTCACTTGGCTCTTCTTGTGCTAACTCACTGTTAATGGTAATAAGAAGACTAGATCCTGAGAACCACATTCTTCAATTCTCTACTTCCTTCCACAGCTGGCAGACTCATGCAGTTTTAAAATTCTTATTACTGTAAAATCTCTGTACTCATACATTGGGTTAGTGCCACAGTTGATCACATGGGGAAATCATGTGTCACTTTAGAAGAGCCATATTGTCCTGTGCAGGGAAAATGGGGCTCTGAAAATACAGAGCAAACTACCACAGACGTTCTAAACCTCACCCTCATCTCCAAGCGTGTTGTTAAATCACAAGTTACAGTCTACATTTCCTCCTCCTGCCACTATCGGCTCAGTGTTGCAAGGAAGAGATGAAGGACGTCGAAATTCGAGAAGCTCACTGATTCATCCATGAGTGTAGACTGAGGCCTTTACATCGGGGATTGTGCTGAACTGCTGAACGTTGGGACACAAAGGGATACCAACCTTCATTCATTTGAACAAAGTTGTAGGTGAGTGCTTTTCTAATGTGGTTATAGTCAAAGTTCCAAAGTATTAAAGAGATTTTAGTTATGTACCAAAAGTTTGTATTTAAAAAAATTCATGTTATCCAGTTATTTCCTTTAAACATCATTTTATCGATCTGCATACCTGTAACTCTATTCTGCTTCTTTGCACAAAGAACTCATAGCTTATAATTGCTAGGGCTTTGTGCCAACTTAGCTGAGCCAGGATCCTCAGTGATTGGCATTGAAGACTGTCATCTCCCAGGATAAGATCTAACACAATGTAATCATTCCCATGATGAAATGTGCTACAAGAAGCCAATCAATTCCTAGGAAAGTTAAAGGAAGTTTCCTCCAGGTTGTGCTCTGCTTCCAGTAGAAGTGGGCCTTGTGGAAAAGCTAGCTTGCTCTTTGCTGGAGCTGGATTCTGCCTCTGGGTTGTGGCCTCTGGTTTTCGGGCTTGAGCAGGAGGTGGTCAGTCGCAGCCTGTCAACCAACCATGGAGTCACTAGTCTCTGCAACCGCCATGCTGCCTGCCTGTCCTGGGGGTCAACGCCAGGACTGTCCATTCCAAAGCACTTACACTCGTGCCTAGCAACCCTCTGTCCCCTGAGACTGTGAACCCCTAAAGAGCACAACCCCATCTTCCTCGCCACGATGTTCTTGGCACCAAGCCCCCTGGCTATTCCACAACAAGGATGTGTAAAGGGCGAGGGAAGAATGAACGAGAAATTCTAGAAATGTTCTGGTTTTTCCCACACCCAGCTCACCCTCAGCGTGTTCTCTGAACACTGAACCCATCCCAGAACACTGAAGCCATCCCAGAACACTGAAGCCATCCCAGCGTGACCTGAGCTCTCCCCGCCAGCAGCTGTGTGTGAATGTAGGAACTCGCGATGACCTGCCTGCCTGCGGGGCATCTTTAGGACTCATCGGCCTCTGGTGGACATGTATTTGAATTTTATTAGGAAAAACAACTGTACTCAAAAGAATGAATTTATTCTAGGGCAACAGAAAGAATAAAAATCCCCCCAAACACCAGAATCTGCAGCAATGATATGCAGAGGATCCCTTCTTTGTCATGAGCTTTACTGTCAGTAACTATTAGAAATTCCCTTCTGTCCTTGAAGCCAATGGACTATGCATGCAGCCTGAAACTCTGATGTGAAAGCATATGCAAATGTGTCTAATGGAGCTTGCCCAGCTGGGAAGGCCCTGCAAGCTTCAAAGAAACCACTGCTTTGTGCGGCCTTTGAGACGTGGTAGTTGTGCAAGAAGCGGCAGGTGCTCAGGTGACAGCCTGTCAGTCATTCGGAGCCAACCCTCCTGTCTGTGGTTCTCTAAGCCCTTTATATCTCTTCCCTTCTGTTGAATGTTGGCCACTTCTCTAGTCTCTTGATCATTTCAACACCAGCAGGAAGGTAGGAGAAGCAAATAGACATGCTATCATAATCCTCTCTCTCTCTCTCTTTTTTTTTTTATGACAAGAGGGTTGGAGGAGAAGATGGCTATGCTTAATGGTTGAACGAGGGCTTTGAATAACCCCTGGGTTTTGATTATTCATGCATTGGCTCTCCCTGTTTCCAGAGATATTTGAATCAGGTCAACAAGTACATCCTGAGGATCTATGCTTTCCCGAATGGAAAGCTAGGCCTTTTGAAAAATACTAGCGAACCAACAGCTTGGTCCCAACCATCAGGATGTCCTTAATCTTTGCACAGTGTTGATATGTGCACATCCATTATGTCCTCATAACATCATGAGGAAGCCAATCATCAAATGGGGAAGTAAAACACGCAAATGGGTCATAGGACTTCAATGTGTTGTCCGCGTCGTCTTGTTCCTGGTTTTCTCTCCTATCCTCAACTATATAAATGAGATTTAACCTAGAATTTTCTCTCCCTCTCCTTCCCAGTATAGTCTGCACCAAAGCAGGGAGCTCACGGCCATGGAACACATTAGGACACTTATCAGGAGCAGTAAGATTGCAAGATTCCCAAAATAATCCACGGTGGGAATAATGACAACTGACCATGTTTCTATCCAGTCAGATACGCTGAGAGGTCTGGGCCTCAGAGAAGGGCAGCATCAGAAGGGACCTGTGCTCCTCAGCACCGAAGCCCTGAAGCCAGGGCCCCATCAAGCTGCCCCTCTGTTCCCTCTCAGGTCTTCCGCACACCAGGAACCCCATGGGGCACTCTGCAAGATAGTGCCCATCACATCTTCATGGGAAACTTTGTTCATTTAGAAATCTGATTCTGTGACATTCATAGGCTGTAACATCATCCCCACCACCCCCACCCCCCATTTTCTTTACATGTCAATTGATCTACAGCACTGAAACTACTTCTTAAAACAAAGGGGTGTGATTTACAGCCAGTCCCTGGGCTCATCCATCACACCTGCAGTGCTGTGCTCAGGGGCTCCTGAGCTCTGCCTGCACTTACCTTTTACAAATGATTTGGGGTGGCCTCCCATGGTGAGGGTGCCTCATACAATGCCGTTCTTCTCCCAAGGCATCACGCTGCCAGTGTGCATTAACCCCAGTGGGAATTCAGACCCAGTTTTTGCAAGCCTGCCAGCTGTGCTCTGCCTTGTTTCCACTAAGGAATGTCAGAAGTAAAACCGGTGGCTTTGCTGCCTCACACGTGGCTTCTGCAGTCACACATCTGGAAACCTTGCCCCTCGCTGGTAAGCACGGCTCCTGCACATGTCTTTCCTGGGCAGGTATGGAGGTCTGACTGACCTCTACAACCGCCCTGGGGTTGCTTTCTCATAGGGAAAGCTTAATCATGACAACTGCATCCGTGATGTTGGGCTTTGGTGACGGATGCAGAAGCTAAGTCATTTCCGGGGTGTCCTGCTTCCTTCCGGCATGGGCAGAGTCTGGAGGAAGCAGACTGGAAGGAGCTCCCAGGAAGTTAGCACTCAAGTGCTTGGAGCAGAGGAGAACGTTGGGGAGACTTAGGATGCAGGCCAGAGCCCAGTAGACAGAGGATGCTGAGTCTGGAGAGAAAGGGGCCAAGGCGACTGTACGAAGCCCATGGTGGGGACCAGAGGCCAGTTCTGCGAACGTCAACTTTCAGGGAAACTTGCAATGCTAAATGTCTTACACAACAAACATGGAAAAGGTGGTGGCTCAGGTTCAGTGGTCAAGTACAGACAGCCTGTCTCTACTGCCCCATCAGATTATAGTGGTGATAAGGGCATTAGCCAACAAAAGGGGCACCTGATTCTCCTGCCGAGCCCCACCCCCACCTGATTCCTGGCAGAGAAGAGTCCCTTGAAGTGATCTATGTCACTTTGAACAAGTCATCTGTCTCCTCTAGGCCTCACTTTGGACTCAGTGAAATGAAGCATACCGCTAACGTTGAAGTATTTTAAGAGGCTTGCATTCAAAGATCAATGGCCACTCAAGCAGCACTTCCCAAAGAGCCGTCCGCAGCACCAGACAGGCTTGTGTGAGCAGAATGACTGAGAGTGTGCTAGGGCCGCTAGGCTCTCAACCTGTGGGTCGTGACCCCTTCATAATAGTAGCAAAATGACCGTGATGAAGTAGCAACAAAAATAATTTTATGGTTGGGGCTCACCACCAGCTGAGGAACTGTCTGAAAGGGTCGTGGCGTGAGGAAGATTGAGAACCACTGCTCTAGACCATGCTGCGTGGTACAATCTGTGGATGCGCCTGTCTGCTCACACACGGGTCGGCCAGCTGAGTCCAGACAGAATTACCTTAGAAGAAAGAGCTTGTGGCCTAGTGGCAATGCTCTGGGCTCATAACCATGAAGTCAGCAGTTCAAAATCATCAAATCATGGCCGGCTGCTCCCTGCGAGAGAGCCTCAGAAACCCCGAGGGCAGTTCCCCTCTGTCCTGCAGGGCAGCTAGGAGCTGGAATCCACTGAGCAAAGCTTGGAGGGTTTTTGGTTTTTTTGGTTTTTCAGTTCTTTGATTATTTATTGTTTTACTTAATTTTGCAGGGTTTTGTTTTAACTCTCAAAAAGTCGCATGGTCTTTGGAAAACACGATGCAGAAGCTGATAACATACGTGGTGATGGCCTCACCTTCTTGAATCCAGTGTCAGCTGCCGCCCCTGGCCAGTGGCCAACAAGACTATGGGCTCAGCTCGTCTGTCTATCTATTCAAATCTGAATGACTCTCCCGGGACGTATTTCCCCACACGGTCAGTCCTCTGCATCTCACACGCGTGGCGAGACTACCGTATGTGTGCTGAAGGGCCGCTGCTGTGTTTGACATGAATGATAGTGTGGGGCCACTTTTGATGGAATTTTGACCGACTTTGCAGGAAGTTCATGTCAGTAAGAAGCAGATGAATGTAACACCACTGAGACTCCAGATGGTCGGCTTTATCCAGTCTTAATAAGATCTGGGAATCTCTTCATCACCCACCTGTTGGAAGCCGGCTCTCAGCCCTGGCGATGCCCCATGGGCTGGCTCTTGGGTGTGTGTGCCTGAGTGTCCCCATGTTGTTGGGACGGTGAAGATTCCGTGACATCAAACCATCCCTGCCACTCGGAAGGCTGGCATAGGATGCAGCTTCAGCTGCGTGTTCCAGATGTCAGAGCAGCTCTTGATTCATAGCAGGGCACTGAATTTGCAAACAGATGAACACCAACTCAAGGACCAAATTCACTGCCATCATGCTCGCTCCAGCTCATAGCAGCGACCCCACGCCACAGTAGAGAGAAGAACTGTCCTGTGGGTTTCCGAGAATGTACAGCTTTGTGGGAGTAGAAAGCCTCCTCTTTACCTGGTGGAGTGGCTGGTGGATTTGAACTGCTGACCTTTTCGTAAACAGCCCATTGTGTAGCCCCCTATACCACAGGCAGCACTGAGAAAACGGAAGATCACCACACAAATCAACTGATTAGACAGACTATCTGGCTACCATCTCATATGTGCCAGGCATGAATATATACTCATGTAAAAGCTCTAGGAATTCACTATTGTTATCCTCACCTACCTGCAGCTTATTCTCACTTATAATTCATTACAGTGGGAATCCTGTGCATTTTTTCAAACATAAGGGAAATTATAATTGTTACCACAGGTTGTCTCAGGCGATAGACTGAAGCTGATTTTGGTGCTGAACAACAAATTTTCCATGTTTGACTCTAAACCAAAGATTGGCCTGTAAACAGTTATCGTGAACTTTATCTGTGCCTTCTCCTGAGTGAAGCATCAGGGACATAGACAAGTGGACAAGGGAGATGGCCTCTTCTCCAAACTAGCACAGACTGGTGCCAAGACCAAACTGCATCCAAACCGTTGTGGCAGAATAAGCAGCTATAATAGAGGCAGAAAGCATCAGTTGTCACAAAAGGACACCAGCCACCTTACTAAAGAAGTCAAGAGAAAAATAGTTTAAGATGAAGCCCAAGAGCTCGATTTTAAGCCAACCCAGAAACGCCTGTTCCCCTTTATCCTCTGGAGACTCCAAAGTCGGCCTCGTCCACCAGAGAGATTGGCCTGGAAGAGATGCCTGTCTTCTGAGGTTTAAATAGATTTTAAAATGCATTCTGTTCTCAGTGATAAAATAATATGGATAAAATTTCCAATATTGGAGATTAAGCTGGTAGATAAAATGTATGCCTCTAGGAGAGTCGAAAGGCGCCATTCTAGAATCAACTAACTGTTCCATGTGGTTTATTGTCTGTCCGCTGCATGTCAACCGGGCTCAATTATTCATCAAGATTCCCCTGGTATACTTGACCTGAAAGGAAAGCATATGCTGGCCTTCACACAACCCTGAGAGCCCAACCCAACCTCTCAGCGTCCCCGACGAGCAGCCTGCCTGCCCATGAACTTCCATCGTCCCGGTTCCACTTTACAGACATTCATCGCTCCCTACTCTCCATATCCAGTTTTTAATTGTTTGCAGCAATTCAGCCAATATTGTATGACTTGCAAGAAACTTTTAAACATGGAGTTTTTCTGAAGTCAAACAATTCTAAGGCTTTTAAAAATGACTTTTGAATTACCTCACCTAGTTGTCCTACTGCATTTTAAAAGCTGTCAAATCAATGTGTCTGGTAAAAAGATTCTTTTTATCTCAGTGATAGAGAAATAATTGCCTGCAAGTCTGCCCAGTATAATGATCATCAACTGAAAATAGGCTGAATTCATGATCAGGTGATGCAAGTTGCGGCCTGTTTCCATACAGCACTTTCCACTTCGTTTTCTAGGAATAATAAACAAAAACACAATGTTCTAGAATTCCTTATTTTAAGGGTTGGAATTAAAGCAATGGGAAGCTTTTGTTGTTGCTTTTGTTTCCCATTAAGAGACGTGAACCTAAGGACACGTTCATTGAGAGGTTCAAACTAATCTATCTTGGTTGAGTAGGTAGTGTTTGATGGAAATGCCGTATATACTTGAGTATAAGCTGACCCGAATATCAGCCGAGGCACCTAATTTTACTACAAAAACTGCATTAAAAATGTGCTGAAAAACTTGACTTGTACAGGAGTATATACGGTAATAGCATAAACATTTTTACTCATTTATTTTCAGATTACAAGTAAGAGATATAAAATAATTTCAGGACAAACCATTAGTGGGTAAACACAGGTGTGTGCTGTGTATGATCTTTTAAATAAAAGATAGAAGAGGAAAAGACAAGTAACAATGTGACCAATGCCGAGCGGAGGAAAGAAGACTAACCAGCAGGAGGTAAAAGGGGGAAGAGACGCGACTAAAGACAGAGACGCAGACAAAGGGACTCACAGGCCACAGCCCAGGAACCCTCCGCCCAGACTGGGCTCTCCTGCACGAGGAGTCGAATGCCCTCCCCAGCAACCACGACAGCATTAGACCTACTCTGATCTGCAGAGCCGTTTTTATATACTCATTCCATCAATAGTCATAGAGGACAGACTGTGTTCCTGACATTGATCTTGAGGCTGAGAACACAGGATTAAACAAGTCTAATAAGATCCCTGCCCCCGAATCCAGGACGGATGATCCCTTCAAGACCAGTGGTGAGAGTGGCGATACCAGGAGGGTGGAGGGAAGGTGGGGTGGAAAGGGGGAATCGATTACAGGGATCTACAACAGGGGGATGGACAACAGAAAAGTGGGTGAAGGGAGACATTGGACAGTGTAAGATATGAGAAAATAATAATTTATAAATTATCAAGGGTTCTTAAGGGAGGGGGGAGCAGAGAGGGAGGGGGGGAAATGAGGAACTGATGCCAAGGGATTAAGTGGAGATCAAATGTTTCGAGTGATGAAGGCAACAAATGTGCTTTACACGATTGATGTATGTATGGATTGTGATAGGAGTTGTATGAGCTCCCAATAAAATGATTAAAACAAAAAAAAAGATCCCTGACCCCATAGATCTAAGTTCTACATCCAAAAAACAAAACACAGTCATAGTATCATTTAAACTAGATATGTGATGGGTGGGTTTTTATTTGCCCCTCCAGACCTATTCTGCCCACACCCTTCATATGCTGTCCAGTGCCTGGGTGCCAGACCTATATGAACGGCACTAATTAGCCCCCTGACTTTAGACCATTCGTTTAGCACCAAGAGCCAAGAGTAGAAGAAAATGCTTCCTTGCTCTGTGATGCTGTAGTCAGACTGCAACCTCTTGTCAGGAGCTCCCTTGCTGTGCGGCTACTCTTTTCCATGTAGGAATTTGGCATGGCTCCTCACTATGGTTAACCCAAAAGTACCACACTGGCCATGCTGGGTTCTCTCTGACCTAAGACTGGCGAGGACTCATGGCAACCTATCTATCATAAAGTCCAACGACATCCTTGTGGCCGTTGCTACGTGTAAGGCTACTGTTGCAGCTGTTACCGCTGAAGAATAGAAAGTTGATCCGTCAATCTGAAATCATTGACGCTTTCATCAGTTTCACTGGTCTAACTTGACCACACACGATGAACCCTCCAGCAATGGGGCTTTCTGAATGGCGTGCCCAATGGTAGGAAGTGAAAGTTTAGCCATTGTTGCTGCTCAGGAACATTCTAGTGGTGTTTCTTTTTAAGACTGACTTATTTATTCTTTTGAATTATCCAATTTGAGAATGCAATCAGGGATGCACAGGGTAAGTGATAAAGGAACAAGGTCATGCTTTTCACCTGGAAAGTCAAGGACGGCCTCTTGGAGGGTGAGAACTGCCGTTAGAAAGACAGAGATGGTGAGAAGACGTCTTCCCGGCAAAGAGCACAGGCAATGCTGAGCCCTGCAGCAATGTGGAGCGAAGCTCCTTCGAGAGCAGGAAACCCTATCTGGTAAAGCCGGGAGCCAAAGGAACATAAAGGTAAAAGATCAGGAGGGTTGGTTACAGAGGATTTTTAGGACTTTGAAGGGAAGGGGATAACTGTATGTATTTGTTATAAATGCAATATCAATCCACAGGAAGATCTTAAGCAAAACCTTTTCTAACAATAACCTTGGGGTAGAGAGGATTTAGATGAGACATACAAGCTATATCCCATCTACCTGGGAAGTGAGAAGACAAAGTAAAGGTAAGAGACGACAGTAGTCAGCCAGATAAAGCATCGTCGTTCTTCCAGTGCAGTAAGCATGGGAATTGTAAGAAGTTATTAGATCGGAAAGATATTTTGGAAGTAAAGTTGATGTTATAATTAAGGTGAGATAAATGAGAAAGATGATCAGAGATGATGCCTAGACTGTTGAACTAAGCAACCGAGGGAGCAATGAGATTAGCAGAGCACATGTGAAGAGGGGAGGGAATTAAGAGTTGCGATTGGGCCAGGTCGATGTTGAGATGACTCCGACACAGCCCATGGGAGCTGCGGACTGCCAGATGGCCGTGCAAGTCTGAACTGACCGCAGGGCCTGGAGGACGCGCACTCTTTTTGTGTTTTTAAGACAAAGGGAAACTCACCTACCATAAAAGCAACCATTGTAAAATGAACAAGCGACTGGCATCAAATGCATTCACAGTGTGCACCCTGTATCTTCTTCTAGTCTTCAAAGATTTTCGTCAGTCCCAAAGGAAATTTCATTAAGCAATTACTATCCCATGACCTTCTGGCAACAACCAGTCTGCCTTTCGCCTTTGTGAATGTTCTTTTCTGAGTATTTTATATAAATGGAAACCTAAGTGCCTGGCTTCTTTCACTTAGCAAAGTATTTACAAAATCCATTCATGGTGAAGTATATATCAATACTTCATTCCTTTTATAGTTCTGAAAAATATTCCATTGCATGTATAAACTACAATTTGGCATCTGTTCAACTGAGGAATATTTGGGTTTCTTCTGGTTGTTGTGCATATTAAGGCGATAGTAAGGAGCGCCGGTGGTGCTGTGAGTAGCATTGGGCTCCTAACTACAGGGCTCAGGGGTCCAATCCCATCAGCTACTCCATGAGAGAAAGATGAGGCTTTCTGCTCCCGTAACATTGACAGTCTTAGAAACCTTATATAGGGTCATTATGAGTCAGAATCAACTCACTGGCATTGGGTTTGGTCAGTTTTTAATACTTTTATAAGACATCAACATATGTCATCTCATTGGATCTGTTATACCATAATATTGTGAGGTACAAAAAGTAAACACTAGCCTCATTGTACAAAGAGAAATCTAAACCTCCAATGGACATATTGAGCTCTGTGAACGATGCAGCCGCAAATCACTGCAACCACTGTGAGCACACCCTCCTCCTAGCCTCGTGTCCTCTACACCACAGCAAAGAGAAACTGAGGAATGCAGGACGAATAACAAGCATGGCTAATAGGAATCGAACATTCTGTTGTTGTTGTTAGTTGCCATGGGTTGACTCTAGATTGTGGCACCCCAAATGTGCACAACGCTACTGCACTGCATAGAAGGTTCTAGGCTGGGACACTGCAGTAGCAGATTGTCAGGCATTACCTCATCATACCTCTCCCTGGGGTGGAACCAACAACCTTTCAGGTCCAGTGCTTAACCATTTGCCCCATCCATAAAATCTAACATTTTGATCACAGTTATGGACGTAAACTTTAAGGCAGATAGCTATAAACTTGAGTAAGATTTTTAAATAGAAGAAAGAGTGTCCTGAATATCATGTTTAAATTACCGCTTCCAGGGTTCACACTACCTTTTATTCTCGTTGAACTACTGGACAGCTCTGAACAGTGTAGAAACTGACAGCCAGGCAAACGACTCAGCTAGAGACGTGAACAATGTTTTCGTAAAGATATCACTGACTATTGCCCTGTGATATTGACAACTTTTGCATTTATGTGTAAATGTGCTTGAGTTTTCTTGATCACCTCTGTGTGTGGGGAGGCAGGGCCAGTGGGGGGGGTAGATGGAAAATTCTTTGTGAACTTGTGACAGTTTACTGGTTTCTTCTTTAATCAATCAGTTATGTAAAATCTGTGATAGGCTTTCATTTTGCGTTTGTATAAGATTTCATCCTTTTGTTAAAGATTATTCTTTACCATGGGTCTGCTTTTATACTAGGAATTTAAATATATATTTGTTAATCATTTTATTGGGGGCTTATACAACTCTTATCACAATCCATACATACATCCGTTATGTCAAGCATATTTGTTCATTCGTTGCCCTCATCATTCTCAAAACATTTGCTCTCCTAAATATTTATTTTTTAAAGAAATCTATCCCCAAGTTGTGGAAGATTTGTTCTTTCCTTATACACTTTAGAAACTAATTTATACACTTTAGAAACGAATTTCTTATACAATTTAGAAACTAATTTTGAAACTTTACAAGTAGGTCCACTGACCAGTAAATGCCGAGGGAATCCTTCTGATAGTGAGTGGTTTGTGGAGGTTAAATCTTCCATAGCTCAAGGTCATGGAGGCTGTAGGCACACCATTGGTCTCTTTAGTGTTAACCCATCACTACATGCCAACAACTATTTTCCTCTCACTGCCTGTTTCCACAGAAACACACAACACTTCTGTGTCAGGATGAACCCATCAAGTCACTTCAGAATACCTCTCTTCATTCTATAAAGAGCACTCGAGGGTCTCCTTGAAGATCTAATGGCACATCCATATTCAAACAAAAGCAGAAACCTCTTCCCTTCCCTACTTAGGATAAAGCAGGGGGCACTGAAGATGAGGTAGAGATATTTGTAAAATCAGCCCAAAGTCTGTTTGTAGAGCAGGGAAAGAGAAAGAGATTCAAAACAAGGGCACATCAGGAAGAGCAGTGATGGTCTTGACCCAGAGTCTACAATGAAAGAGGTTCAAGATGCCAAGGAAGAATTCACCAGCAATGTAGGCTGGGTTCACTAGAGGATCCAAATTAATGATTTTTCAATGACTATTCATATTCACATTCATTTTATACCAATGTACAGAGATAAATTTATATCAATAAAATTGTTCACACAGTTGTAGAGGCAGACACATCCAAGTTCAGGCATGTCCCAAGCCCAGGGATCAGATGGAAGGCTGGAGGCTTCCCTTGACTCGTGTAGCTGACAGGCAGGAAGCCCACAGACTAGTGACTGCAGAGGCAAGGGAACCCAAGTTCAGCAGGCCAGGCTTCTGGAAGCAAGTGAATTCAATGTTGACAGTCAGATGGCAAGTTACTTATGACTCCCAGGCCTAGAAGGCCGCAAGGCAGGCCACTGACCGAGTCCAAAGGACCAGCAGCCCATGAGCCAGATACAGGATCCACACCCAGCAAAAAAGCAAGCAAGCTTTTTCACTGCATCCACTTATTTTGGAAGCAGGCCACACCCCCAAAGAAATATCTTTCAAAGGATTATATCAGGATTATATTTGCATATGGCTGTTACATTCCACCCCAATCTTATCCCCTCTGGAGGCTTACCACTGATTGGCTATGATCACTCTGTGGGAGATCACTCTGTGGTAGACCAGGCCAAACCACTGAGAGTCCTGGTCCAGCCAGGTTGACACAAAATTAACTATCACAATCAGGAAGTCATTGAGAGTTTTGCATAGAATTGAGCCCAATACAAATCTTGAAGGATGCACCTGTGTTGGTAACTCTAGAAAATATGCATCCAGGCACTACATCCTGCTTGAGGAAAACGTGGCTAAGCCTGTCCATGTGCCTTAAAAGAAGTGTACCCTGGCAGCCCATTTACGGACCCTCATCTCAGCCTGCTCAGGAATGACAAACACAGGGCATCGAAACATAATAAATTAGCATCCATGTGACCATGTCAGACTAATTTTCTATGGTGGCACCACAGAATGATAAGGAACAACTGCAATAGCAAAGACACTTCCCAGACTCCTCTATGGTGGTAAAGAAAAGCAGAATTGACTAAACCTCTTAGAGTGCAATAACCCCCCCAAAGAAAAAAAAAACCCGCAACCTTTTATGCAATTTGAAAAGTACCCTCAAGAGACCAAGAGACAGCTACATAGCAGTATACGCACGAGGAGGTACTCCCCCCAAAAAGCAGGCTTCTTCTCTAGCTACGTATTTAAATTTTTTTACCAAAAAAACAACCCTTATCACCTTCAAAGTACTCTCCATTACACTTAATATATTTGTCAAATCTGTGATTCCTTTCTCAGAAACATTTTCCCAACTTGTCTGTTTGTATGGCTGACATCACCTCTCTCATATTTTTCTTCACCTCTTCTACATCATAAAACTGCTATCCTTTCATGTCCCTCTGCATTCGAAGTCACACGGGGTGAGGTCAGGTAAGTAAGGTAAGTGGAGTAAAAGAAGTACGCTGTTTTTTGCCAAAACTTGGTGCACTGAGATGGCTGTGTGACCAGGTGCATTGTCGTGATGGCAAAACCAGCCCGTTGGCCATGAATCAGGCCTTTTTTGTTGCACACTGTTACACAATCTTTTCAGAACCTCTAAACAGAAAGCTTGATTAACAGTTTGACCTGGTGGAACCAACTCCACATGCACTACGAGTCAACATTTTCATCCATTCGGGAAGTTGATGAACGTCCAGAGAGAGATTTGTCATCAAGTGACATTTCACCTTTTTGGAAACAAGAATATCACTCGTACACTTGAGTTTTTCCCGTAGCGCCGTGCCGTCCTTGTAAGTAAGCTGTGTTCAACATCACAACAGTTTCTGCAGCACTTTTCCTAAGTGGGGGAGTGGGGGGGGAAATTTCACAGCTGCATGCTGTTTTCTTAAATCAGCAATCACTAAGACCAAGGTTCAAGTGAAACTGCTTTCATGAGAAACTTCGCTGTGACCAGTGAGAACCTTCCCAGGTGACACCAATGGGTGCACTCACTCAGAGTGAGTTGCTTGATGCTTGCTTCCAGCCAAAGTCATCATTATATTCTACCCGGACCTCAGAAGAGATGGTTGAAAACTCAGAATAGTGGAAAGTCAGGAACTAAGTACTGGAGCTAATCACAACAATAAGTACTTGTTAGCCATTTAAAATCAGACAGCAATCCAGTTTAGTTGCCAGGAATAAAAATTCAAGAGGAACGATGTTGCATTCACCATCAAAGAGGAACATTTCAAGATCAATCTTTAAATGCAATGCTGTAAGTGATAGGATAATACCTATCCTCGGGAAGGAATTCCAGTCAATACAACTATTATTCAAATTTGTGCACCAAACAATAAAGCTAGTGAAAAATTGAAGACTTTTACTAGGTCTTGCATCTGAAATTGACCAGACACATAGTCAAGCTACATCGATAATTATCAGCAATTGGATAATGCGAAAATTGGAAACAACGAGCAAGGAACTGTAGAACCATAGAAGAATGGAAATTCCAGAATACTTCATTGTACTCATGAGGAGTTTGTCTATGAATTAAGAGGCAGTTATGAAAAAAAAAAACAGAACATGGTTTAATATCAGCAAAGGTGTGTGACAACAGCAAAGGTTGTATACTCTCACTGTATTATTCAATCTATATACTGAACAAATAGTCAGAAAACCTGGATTATATGTAGAAGAATGCAGCATCAGGACTGGAGGAAGGTTAATTAACAACCTATGATATGCAGATGACACACTTTGTTTGCTGGAAGTGAGGATGACTTGAAGCACTTGCTGATGAAAATTAAGGATGGCAGCCATCGGTATGGATTATAACTCATGTAATGAAAACTAAAATCTCCACAACTGCACCGATAGATAACATCATGGTAAAAGGAGAAAAGACTGAAGTTGTCAAGGATTTTGTCTTGCTTGGATCCCCAATCAGTGCTCGTGGAAGCAGCAGTCAGGAGAGCAGGCACGGCATGGCACGGGGGCATCTGCTGCACAGGAGCACTTTAAAATGTGGAAAAGCAAGGGTATTACTGTGAGGAATGAGGAGCACCTGGCAATAAGACCAGGACTCAGCGAAGCACACAGCTCTGAGAAAAACTCCAATGATTAAACATGACTCTTAAAGATATATTTGTTAGTAATGCCAACAGAATTTGCAAGGACAAATAAGTTGCAGCAGTATGTGTTCTCCACAGAAAAGTGATAAGTGAACCTGCAGCAAGCCCGCCCTCAGGCAGGTGAGAGGAATTAGCCCCAGACTCTCTAAAGCAGACAGCGGCAGCTACCACGGCAGTTTTCACTTCCACAATCACCTAGAGTTCCACTTCCACAGGGCCTGGCGGTTCCGGAAAAGGCTCAAGGTGAAAAGACTGTTGGTCAAGGTTCTTTGGCGGTTCTACCCACACCTGCAGCCACACTCAGGTCCCCAGAGGAACTTCAAACAGACTTCACCCAGAATAAACTGGCTGAAAGCAAGAGCTTATTGTTGGTTAGCGGCAACATCTCTGTGTCAGACTCTGGGGTCAGGATGAATGTTTCCTTTCTTCTGTCCCGTGTTTACCCGGTGCCCCACTCTCTTCAATCTCTGTGGAACACATAACAAATAGAACGGGGCAGTATTTTCTGTGTTTTTAAAATCAGAAAGGTTTAGACATCAGGAGGCTCGAGGTTAGAGAGCTTTGTAGTGATTGAAACCAATCAAATGTCATTAACAAAAAACCTTCCTTCCTTATGTTCTTGTCAAGAATACAGGGGAACCTGGGCAATTTTAAAAATAATTTTTATCTGTCCTAAAGGTATGCAAATGACTATGTTGGGGAAGAGCGGATATTAGCACTTTATCAGCAGACAAGTCCTTGAAAAAGAGAGATCATAATAGAAACCGAGCCAGAAAGGGGAGTGCAAGAGAAAAGACGGCAGGAGAACGAAATAAATGACATAAAGAAATGAATTACTTCACCCTTGGCCAATCATTTAAATTCCACCTGGGTTGGTAATAAAAGAAAATCATGCCCACACTATAAATAAGAGCCGAACAGGCAGAAAATACAAAACTTGATTCCTTGATGTCCTCACAGTGCAGCTGAGGATCCATACCCCAACTTTTCTCCCAAGAGTCATAGAGGGGAGCTAAAAGTAAGAGCATTTGTGTTAAAATACACAATTAAATATTAAAATTAAATACAACTATTTTAAAATAGTTACCATGAAAGCATTAAAATTAATCCAGTTAATTTTATTCTAGTTAAAATTAAAAGACGGCCATCTACTTCGACCCAACAGCACCCAACATAACAACAATAGTCTTTTGGAAGTTCCTGTTGTCTAAGAAACCTAATCCTCCTCACTCTTTGAACTGATTGGAGGAGGCTCACCCACGTTATGGAGGGTAACTTTCTTTACCTAAAATCTACAGATTGTAGATGTCACCCACCTCTGCAAAATGCCTTCCCAGCAAGGCCTGAAGGTGTGTTTGCTTTGGTCCATAGTTCTGTCGTCTGACCCGTGGCTGCAGGGGCCCGGTCGTCACTGTCTGTGATGCCCAGGGATCCGCTCTGAGTGGAAATGGTTTCCTTCCTCAGGACTCCCCTCTTCGGGTCATGGGCATTTTTGTGCTCTGTGGTGCAGTTACTTTCCAACATTTCAGGAGCAAGGACATCAACTTAGGTTATGAAGAGCAGAAGTTCTCTCTTAATCAGAAAGCTTTAGCCAGAATATAAAACCCATTATAGATGGAATTGCCTGTGTGTGTTAATGAATTGTATCCTACGTGATCCAGACTCAGGAATGGTCTTCAAAGGCAGCGGGTATGGCAGCATATATTTATATATATATATGGACCCAGATGCATAATTTGGGTGGTCTACCTAATAGAAGCCTCGAGTAACCCAAAGTGCGTGGCGTCAGGTGAACTCGGCATGAACACGTTGGGAGTGCTTGATGCTGTTCGACGATGTGGTCCCCGGGTTTCTCCGCTGGTCCCAGCTCACCACACCTCAAGGGGAGTCAGGGTTGAGGGTGTTCTCTGAGGCAAGGCCATTGCCATTCAGGGCGGAGAGTGCTGGGTGTGGACGAAACTCATGGTCCTCCTTCTGTCTTCATGGTACAAACAGAAATGTAGTTGAGCAAATGCCTACCCAGCTAGGTGGCATTTCCCAGAGCCCCTTGCAGCTAGGAGTGAATGGCCACGCAGCACGTTTTCACCACTAGAACGTTAGTGGAGGTGGCCATGCTCCTTGGGGAGTCACAGGTACTCCCTCCTCCAACTAGCTGGAACACAGACTTGTTTGCAACCCCGTCCCACCCTGGACGACGACAGCCACACCCAGGAGATGCTGCTGCGACAAGACCCAAAAGCAATCTGAGCCTGACTGCCAAGACCAGGGTTTCCCATTGCGGTCCAAGCACGTGAGACTCTGCGGAGACAGAAAGAAAGCCTGGGTTCTCTAAGCCCCTGAAGCACTGAGTCTCTGTGAGAGAAGCCCAGTGTTGCCCCAGCGACTACAAACCTTAATGTGTTATAAGGAGGGAGTCTGAGACCCAGAGCAGGAAAGTAACTTCCCTAATCTTATATGACTCTTAAACGCTCCAAGATGACTTTCCTGAGTTCCCGAACCATGAAACTGGATCCGTGACCCTGAGATTTCTCTGCCTAATGATTTCTGAAAATATCATGTCATTCACATGTTCATGCCACAAACATGTTTAATGCCCGTACCATGCCAGCTGTGGAGTTATGGTACTAGGAAGATGATAGTCCCTGCAAGGTCACGCGAGGAGGAGAGATGATCAGGGAGCAGGCTTGGGTCAGAGCTGTCATCGGGAGAGTAGATGAATCTCACGGAGGGTCATTTGAAATGAAAGGCACTGAAACGAACCAGGAACAGTACGCATTTTCCTAATCTGTACGGACTCCGCCCAACCCTGGCTTCAACCCCTTTCATACTCGTTACTTTCTTTACAGCCAAAAGGTCAGTGATTTGAGTCCACCAGCCAATCCACAAGAGAAAGATAAGGTTCATCTGCCTCCGTGAAGACGGACCGCTTGAGAAACCCCACAGAGCCACCACCCCTCCACCCCTCCCGGTGCTGTCGGACAGGGGCACGCAGTGCACGCCACTTCGGGTTTTGAAGTTGTGCAAGCAGTTTGAGCTCAACCCCTAACCTAAAGGTTTATGTTCAAATGCATCAGGGACTCTCTAAATCGGCGGTTCTCAACCCCTTTGGGGGCCGAATGACCCTTTCACAGGGGTCACCTGATTCATAACAGTAGCAAAACTACCGTGATGAAGTAGCAATGAAAATCACTTTATGGTTGTGGGGGTCACCACCACATGAGGAACTGTGTGGAAAGGTCGCGGCGTGAGGAAGGTGGAGCACCTCTGCTCTAGATGAATGTCTGCCCGTTGCTCCCATAAAGATAACAGGCCGGGGAGCCTGCAGAGCTCCTTCTGACTGTGCAGGATGGTGTCACCCGAAGTCCAAAAAGCTCCATAGCAGGAGGTTCGTTTGGGATTTTTACTAACCTTTTGATAAGGTCCATCGCTCATGTGGTTTACATATTCTAAGATTCTGACCACACCAAGCGCTGTAACGTTACAGCATCCCATACAATTCGTTCTGCGGGCCTGGCTCTGACTCCAAGCGGCCAGGAAGACAGGAATCGGCTGCCCCATGAGAGGGCGAGGCCGAAACCTCCCCCAGAGCGGAAGTCGCATCTCTCTCCTGGGGAGTACCTCGTGGGTTTGAACTGGCCAGCTTTGGGTTCACAGCCAAGAGGTTAGCCTCCAGGCCACCATCTCTCTGGAAACAGAGCACTTTCCTCACCCGGCTCTCTTCCTGGCTAATGCCTAACTCATGCTCGCTCTAAGTTAATTAGGAATTTTGGCTCGCCCTTAACTGCTACCTCATGCGTGGCTAATACAATTATTAGTTGTGATTATGTGCTAGTTTCTTATTTTTCTGCTAGCGTGTTATGAAGCCAGCGTTCCATCCACGCTTCATCCAGAGTAACCACCGGCTTATATTCACTGAATAATGATCGGAAAGCATTGTTGATCAGCAAGCACACTGCACGATGACGGAGGAAGAGGACGTCAGCAGTGACGCGTGGCCCTGGCACGCCCTGACATTGTAACACAGAGGAATGATAAATAGAGCACAGGCCTGCATCTAGAACCAGCTTAATAGGATTTGAAGAAAGCTGAACAAAAGAAGCTAAATGGGAACCACGCCCAGTGTAGGTCCCTAGGGAAGACCACAGGCCACTCCTCCGTGCAGAACAAGGGGACCACACACTGAGCTGTTGGCACCTTTTTTGTTTTCCATCTTGTGGCACTGTTTCTGAACATTTCCTCTACAAATCTAGGTCCCCATCACCTGTGCTCAGGGAAAGGAGAAATGACGTCTACAGCATCTAAACCTCAAAGATGCTGCCAATAACTTGCCGTGTAGGAGTCCCAAGTCTTGATGGAGGCAGGGAGCCTCATCTTTCTCCTGAGGTGCAGCTCGTGGGTTAGAAACAGCCTCGTGGGGGTTAGCAGCCTGCGTTGACCTGGCAGCACCACTGGAGCCACGTGCTGTGGTTCTGAGGTCGTGACTCCCAGCGATGACACTCAGCCCAACAGAACAAAACGCTTCCTGAGCCTGTGCCGACCTCACACCTGTTGTGTCTGAACCCATTTCTGCAGTCAGGGTGTCAATCCATCTCATCAAGAGTCTGCCTCTTCATCATGGACCTTCCATGTTATAAAGAAAGACATGCCTTTCCAGGGACTGATATGCCCGGGGCTTCTCATATTTCTATAAACCAAGCCCACTGGCATCGAGTCAGCTTCAATGCCAATCACAGTGCTGCCTCCAGCTCACAGCAACATGATCAGACAGCACTAACTGCCCTGGGGGCTTCCGAGGCTGTCATTCCTTACAGGGTCATGACGCCCGACCCTGTCCCTTGGAGCTCTTGAGAAGCCCTGGCGGCGAATCACCCACAATGTCACCCATTATGCCACCATGGCTCCTATAGAAATTCTTCTATTAAACTGAAAAGAGATCAAAGACAAGACAGAGGCAACCGCCCCCTACAAGGGAGCTCATCAGCATCTGCACTGTGCAGAGCCGAGAATGCCGTCTGGCCGCTTCACGTCCCCAGGGCTGATCACACCGGAGGGCAGACACGAGATCAGCACGAAGTCATACCTGGTGGCAGGTCAGTCAGTTCGGCACTGTTACCCGTGGCCTCCTCCACATTGGATGCTCTGTGGTCCTTTACTGACCCTGGCCACCCTGAGGAAGGTCAGAGCCACCGTTAGAAAGACTCAGTCCTTTTCACTGCCAGACAGACAGAGCGGCTCCGGCCCCTTGGTTGGCTAGTCTACCGGACAATCTCACAGAATTCTGCTTGATAGGAAAGCGAGCCTCCAGGTTCCAATCAAATTGTTGTTGGTGTTGGAAGGGGCCATTGGATCCGTGTGGACTCTGTCTCATCCCGGGCCCTCACAGTCGTCCTTACGTTTGAGCCCGCTCATTGAACACCTTCCCCACTCATTGAACACCTTCTCGGGTGCTGGTTGGAAATGTCACATAAAAAGGGTGCTCGAATGATCATTATAAGGATTGTCTCTTCGCAATCTAAGACAAACAATCCTATATAAGCAATGCTTCACCTAGGTGTGTCATTGAGATCACTGGTGATTCAGAGAAGAAATCAAAACAAGGCAAAGTCCAGCTGTTCTTCATATGTACCATGCATTTCCTTGTAGAGTCCCCACAGTAAAGTGCGACCTTGTTGTGGTTGTTGTTGTTGTTGTTGTTAGGTGCCCTTGAGTCAGTCCCAAATCATAGTGTCCCTAAGTACAACGGAGCCAAACACTGCCGGCCCTGCACCACCCTCACTATTGCTCTGATATTGGAGCCCAGTGGTGGCTGACAGAGGACAGAGAAGTAGAAACCGAGGACCGGATCCACTTCCAAGCAGGGATTGGAGTGCGTCCTGCACAGCCTTTCCACGCAGCTCATGAGACAAGGAGGATGTGCCCGCTCAGCCCTGTCCTAGGGCACAACAGACCCAAATCAGTTATTTTATAGAGATTCCTGTAGTAAGTCTACACCGGGGCACTAGCGAGTCACCCAGATATGGGAACCCAGCAGGAGGAGGCTGGAGCAGTGCCAGAGTCACACTGTTAATGGTTCGTTTTGTTTTGTTTTTTAAATCTTACTCCTAGTGGCGCCACAGGACAGAGCAGAATTCCCTTTGTGGGTTTCTGAGGCTGCAAATCTTTTCGGGGCCAGAAAGCTTCATTTTTCTCCTCCAAAGAGGCAGGTGAGTTTGAACGTCTGGCCTCGTTAGCAGCACAACGAACTACGCCATCAATACCCCTTTTATAATTATGGAGGATACAACAGAGAAACAAACTCCCTGCCGCGCGTCAGCGTGGACTCCTAGCAAACCTGCGGGGCGCAGTGGAACGGCCCGTGGGGGTTCTGAGACAGTAATTGTTTGTGGGAGTGGAAAGCCCTGTCTACCTCCCAAGGAGGGGCTGCTGGTTTTCAACTGCGTACTTTGCGGACCACAGCCCAACACACCGCCACTACGTCACCGCAAAACCACCACGGCAGCAGCTCATCACAGTCAGACAGGCTGATCGAAGCCGGAAAGGGACTGAGGGGGCGTCTCCAACCGAACCCTCTGCCATCGAGTCAATGCCAGCTCACAGAGACCCCACTGGACCGGGCAGAGATGCCCCTGTGAGTCTCGGAGACCGGAGCTCCTTACGAGAGTAGAAAGCCCCATCTTGTTCCTGCTGGATGGCTGGTGGTTTCGAACTACCATCCTTGTGGATTACGGCCCTACATATAACTACTACGCCACCAGGGTTCCCCACAGTTGGTATGCATGTGTTATTTCAGGCTGGAACGCTGTACAATCTCAGGGTCCCTCAGATTGGCTTGGTCAGGGAATGACCCATGATCAGGTGTCCCTGGAGCTGGGGTCACCTACACATGCGGGTCCTTGTCTGACTTTATGAACCAATTGAAACAAAGCAGACGGTGCACGCAGGAGAAACAGAAAAGGGATTCATTCGATGGTCTGCACAGGTGAGGAGCAGTGTGGGGTCTCATGACCATGGTCCTTGAGTTGGGGCGCCTAGATCCTTTATTAAGGAGCTCTGTATAAGAGGTGATGAGTTGGTCTGGTAACCTCAATGTCAGCAGTTTGAAACCACCAATCACTCTGAGGGGGAAATATGCGGCTTTCTGTTCCTATAAAGTGTTCCAGAGTCAGAAACCCAGCGAGCAGTTCCATCCTGTTCTGTAGGGTCGCCGTGCGTGGGAGGGACTCAAGGGCAGTGAGTGAGAGGAGAACTTAGAACCTACAGGACTCTGTGTCTCCCGGCCCTTCGGTTGGTCTGCAGCTTCACGTTGCCTCACAAGGAGCACGGCACAGGCATTGCTTCCATCTGGGTTCTGTGAGCCTGAACCAGCTCGAGGGCACCTAACAGCAGCAATGTTATCGTGCGTCCACTTAGTTTCTGTCTAGATTGGAACCTGTGATAGTGACATAATTTCAAGTCAACTTGATAAATGAGTGGAGGGGTGGGCTGGACAGTCAATCAGGTCACAGCCTGATGAGGCCTCTTGTGGGCGTGACCTCCTCATGAGGATTCTGGGAACTTCCCCTCTCTCTCTCTGCTTCACCTTCCTATTGGTGAGCCATGTAGCTCAGACCTGCCGGAGCCTCGTGATGCTTCCACTGCCATTGGAGCCACAAGACTGCACCCACCAGCCTGTGATCTTCCTGCATTCTGCATCATCGCATGCAGCTGTGTATCAGAAGAGGGCTTTATGGACTATTATCAGACTTACAGGGTAGTATCAGACATATGGACTTGATCTGGATTGCGCTGGGATGTTTTCTTAATATATAATTACACTTTGATATAAAGCTCTTTCTTAAACATATATGAGTATCCCTGGATTTGTTTCTCTAGTCAACATAGACTAACACAGAAATGTTTTGAAGCAGGACATTTTCCTGTCCTTTACCGCTCCCACAAGAAGTAGACTGTCTTGGTTGTGCAGTAAATACTTGCTGATTTGAAAAGTTCCCCAGCAGAGAGAGACCCAACGGAAATGTTCACTGCAGGAAATTCTCATTTGCAAAGAGAAGCTTTATCTATAAAGAGGTTAAATGTTATGACGGTGGAAACGCAGAGTGTGTGCGTGTGTGCGCGTGCTAATCATGTATCTGTTGACAACATTTACCTGTGTGCTCCCTGTAGTCTCTCCACAATGGATACACCTAGCAATGACAATCCCAAGATTCACTTTGTCGGTGGGGTGGAGAGCCCTTTCTCTGAAAGGTCATTGAATACAATTAGCAGGTTGGTTTTCAGAAGCTTTCGATTGAAACCGTCTCTCAGACATGGACACAGAATTGCTCTCTTAACCCACCACAGACCAAGAGCTCATACCACCACCGTCCCAGGGTGTCTCGCCTGCCCGCCCTGGTTTGGGGAAGTTTGCAAGGGCAGGCAGGCGGGAACCAGGCAGTGGGGGACAGAAAGAGAAGAGCAATGAGGAAGTTGAGCTAAGGAACTGCCAAGGGCCTCTCGTGGGCTTTTCAGAGTTTGATCTGCCCTTTGCACGCACATTGCCCAGCACCTAGACGAAGGAGAGCGGCACCTTTGGGCTTTATGGGTGGCTCTGAAGACTCTCCCACCGTAACTGCTGGAATGTCTGAGGAGGAAGGCTTCACCTTCAAATGCCCCTGGGGTGGGCAACTTCTCCGATTCTCCCTGAGCGAGGAAGGGTGCCTCCGGAGCAGAGTCTGCTGGGGACTGGAAGAGAGGTGTGGGTTGCTTGCTGGGAGCATGGGGAGCAAACACCAAAGGCACACAAAGGAGCGATTCGGTCGGCCTCCTGAGCCCATCGAGGCCAGCCCGGGGTGAGCCACAGACGAGTGCCAACCCAACCGCCACCAGTCCAAGGGGCCATGCCGCCCTGGCGCTGAGCTGTCCCCCTGGACCCCAGAGCCCCCTTGCCATTTTGCCATTGACTCTTTTTGGGGAGACAGGGGCCCACTCATATTCTCCACTCATGGTCTTATTATCACGAGTAACGAGCCAGGAAGCGGGTGGGGGTGTCACATGATCCAGGTTCTAGTCCCTTTCTGCTTCGAAAACGTGGAGAACGTTAACCGCTCTAAGGGCTTTTGTCAACAGTATTCTTTATCCCGTGATAGAAATTCTGGCATTCTTAGAATCAGGACAGCTTTTCCTAAAGATCCATTAAACAGTTGACTACCCCCGGTCCTACACAGGCCAGACAACAGCCAACCTCGTGAGCAGGACCAAGACCTTGGCTGCCCCATGGTCAAGGAGAGCTACAAAATAAAATGTGACGAAAGTCGAGCTCACCTTCCTCCTCCCTCCTTCCTGCCTTCCCTTCTGCAGGGCCCCTGCCCTTCCGCATGGTCACCTACTCTAGATTCACTGTGATCGCCGTAAAGCATGCTCCCGTAGTATGCACAGCATAACGAGGCTGTGTTAACAGCACAGGCATGGAGCTTCAAGCTGCCAGCTCAAGTACACACCTTCTGACATACAGAAACAGACTCTGTCAAGTAATTCAGGGAGGAGGAAAGACAAGGCAGTGTCTGACTGCTCACCGGAGGCTCCGGAGCCCGAGGCTGTGAGCTGACAAAGCTAAAGCGCCTAAGACTCTCCTTTGAGTCGGCAGGACTTCTTGGGGTGGGGGCGTCCGTCCTGCCCTTTTGGCTCCCTTTCTTGCAGCATCACTTCAGAGTCTGTTAGTATAATTCCTGCTATCGCTCCTTTAGAATAAAAAAAGTCATCAAACACATGACACTGCCAGTGTGTACTATAAAGAGATGGAAAGGACCTTTCTGTGACATTGAGGAATGCCAAGTTCAAGTAGCTCCACCCATGTGTTCTAAAGGCCCATTCGTCCTGGGCAGCCACTTAGCTCATGGTCAGGAGGGTGTTTGTGATCTGCAGCGGGATCAGCATAGGAGCAACGACAGGGTTTTTACTGTCTGCTTGCCTAAATCTGCCCTGCTTGAACTGAGAAGGGAAGTGGCAGCCTCTCCTTAAACCGGCTGGGTTTTAACTAGGCTGTTAAATGTGTTTGCTGGCGTCCGGCATCAGGTAGCTGGAATGCCAACAGCGCAGGGTGTCAAAGATAAATACTGCAGTCAGTGTGTGGCATGGCGCATGATTTATCTTTCAAACAGTGTCAATATCCCCCTGACACCTCACCCCCCTAAAAAAAGAAGATTATTTGGTACCATCAAGTTAGCAATGTTCATTTTTTTAAAAAAGTTTTAGCACCGAAGGACATTAAGTCTCTCCATAAATATTAACAAAAGTTTGTTGCAAAGCAAACGACCCAGAGTGGGAGAGTCAGTTGGCAGACTGGACCACCAGTGGGGGTTGTACCACCCCCCCACCCCACCCCCACCCCCGAGTAGAACTGGGCCCTGTCCCCCGGGAGCCACACAGCACGTGCCTCCATGCTTCTTAAAGACATGCAGAACACTTAGGGTCCGTCAGCCATATGCTTACGTTCCTCCCTAACAGTCAACACATATTTGGCGGAAACAAGTCATTGGAATAATAAATTGATGACCTCCCCTCCCACTGCAGCATATTTGTGATAGTCCAAGGATCCTAGACTATTAGTTCAGACTATTAATTCTATTCCAGACTATTAGTACTGCTAGTAGCCATTTGTTTAGAAAAGTGAAGACAAATATGAGCTGAGAGAACAAACATATCTAAAACTCCTTTTAGTTAAACCAGTAGTTCTCGACAGGAGGCAGTGTTGGCCCCTGGAAAGCAGTTGATAATGTCTGTAGACCTGCTTCATGGCCATACCCAGTCTTCAGTGGTAGAGCCCGTGATGCGGCTAAGTATCATTTACAGGGTCAGGGAAGACCTCTCAACCGTGACTTACAGAATGCAAGATGGCAATGGTGTGAAGACTGAGAATGCCAAAATAAACCAGTTACAAATGCTTCCTCTTATGTGACCTCGGAGATGGGTAGGTGTCTCTACCTGAGTGCTCTCCATGTACCTGTGCTTGACTGAGAAAATCTCCTCCATCAGGCCCACCTCCCCCGGATCTGAGAGGACAATTTCAATACAATCCAGTTGGATCCAAAATCAGCAGGGTTCCTGAATCCTAGCAGAGCTGCTTCGCCCCATCTCCCCTGACGCCTCGGTGGCACTCAGCACTGGCAGCGCTGACTCACATTCATCCCAGAAACACCCTCCCGCTCTGACCGCTACCCTCGGCCTCGCCTCCCCTCTTGCCTTTGCAGAGCTTCTCCAGGCCGTTGGAGGCTGGAGGTCCTCAAGGCGCAAACCCGGTCCTCCCCTCCCCTCATCTCACTCTTTCTGAGGGCAAAGGCAGCCAGACCCCAGCTTTCTCTGCGTGCGTTTTCCAGCCCCCACCCATCTCCATTCTGAGACACTGGGATCCATTCCATAGCCTCTTCCTTAGGATAGCTCACAGAAACCCCATACCCGTAACAGAAGCAGAATCCATTCCTGCAGCCAGAGGGATGCTAACAAAATGCTCAAGTCATGTGATTTATTCCTCCATCAAATTTCAACTACACACACACACACACACACACACACACACACACCACTTTAAGCTTGTCACATTGCTCTTAAGACAAAATGTAACTTCTAACCTTGGCCCAGCCAACC
The DNA here is from genome assembly GCF_000313985.2 of Echinops telfairi. Lineage (NCBI taxonomy): Eukaryota > Metazoa > Chordata > Mammalia > Afrosoricida > Tenrecidae > Echinops > Echinops telfairi. The sequence goes on along the minus strand of NW_022103906.1, from coordinate 99,522,249 downwards.
TTGTCATTAACGCTGTCCTGCAAACACATTGGCCTCTCGGTCACTCACACTTGCCTCACATCCTGTGACCCCACAGCCTTCACCTCTTTGTCCCCCTGAGACACCCATTCTTCGCTCCTTAACTCTCACCCAGTCTTCAGATCTCAGCCCAACGTCAGCGTCCAGGGGGATTTCTGTGCTGTCGCCTGACCAGATCAAGTGCCCTTGGCAGTCTCTTGGAGAAGCAAGTTCTAGTCGTCCTAATGTCACGGCATCATTTGGTGGCTCTCTGTCTCCACCCTCCCTCCCACCCCCTACTCAGCTATCACCAACTTGATGGAGAAAATGGGGCTCAGAGACACTGAACAACTGCAGCAGATCATTGAGTCAGGGCCGGTACGTCTGTCCCCACAGGCCACCCTTCTCTCTCTCTCTTTTCTTTTTTTAAATCATTTTATTGGGGGCTCACACAACGCTTATCACAATCCATACACACATCAATTGTGTAAAGCACATTTGTACATTCATTCCCCTCATCATTCTCAA
>NW_022103906.1:99517796-99520619 GCF_000313985.2 Echinops telfairi | reverse complement strand
TCTCTCTCTCTCTCTCTCTCTCTCTCTCTCTCTCTCTCTCTCTCTCTAGCAGCGAGCAGGGCTGTTACTGAGCTCCTGTCTTCCTGCAATGGCCCGGAGTGTGCCTCTCACTTAGCATGTGCCTGATTACTGTGAACAACACCTTTTCATAAGGTCTGTTTTATGAGGAGAAATGCTTTTAAAATAAGCTTTAGTGGATCCTTTAATAAAATAGTAATTGGCTGCCAGTGATTATGTTACAACGAAAGAACATTGAAAGAAAGGAAATAAGAGTCATGTTTGAACTGAGTTGTTTCCATAAAGAAGAACAGAAAATTCTGGAAGTCATCTATCTGCCCAACAAATAAGAGAGGAAGGAAAGACAACTTTCTAAACAGGCCATCTAAGAACATTTACTCAAATACAAAATGCCTGAGAAAATATCTTCTGTGCTTGAATCAACACTTTATGGTTCCAATAGACTAGAAAAGGTAGTCTGAGTCCGGGAGCCTGATAGCCTACCTGAGACACAACCACCCTTCACTGTAAGGCATAATTTATTAAATGGGTGACTTCGTTCTATTATTCCACCTTTAAGTTTCAGACTATAGCCATGAACAGTGCAAGATCTTCAGATGCATACCAGGGAGCCTTTAGCAAACATTAAATGGACTTTATTCATTTATTTTCCCTGGACTTTACATTCATGAGGTCTATATTGCCTAGCCAGGGAATGACAGTTATCTGTTCATTTGGGAATTGGCCTTAAATTCCTGGTTTCTGGATTCACAGTTGGATTATGTTTAATTGCTTTGAAAAGCTTGCAAACAGCCTGGCGGGTGACCAGTGTTGCTCTGTCGCCCAGTATCCAGCTTCAGAAAGCAGGATCCATGGACGGCCCTGAATTAGCATTTGTATGAAATTCTCGGGCTCTGCAAAGTGGGAATTAACGGACTCTCTGAAAATAGACAAGCCAGTTAAGTTCTATTGATTACCCACACGTCTCTCTCCACCTTTCCTCCCCACTGCCTATTCCCCACTGCACATGGGACAGAGTCGGGAGACCCTTTGCTCTGCCACTTAGCAGTGAGTGGGGGACCTGCTTAATCTTCTTGACCATACTTTCACCCAGAAGATGAGATGATAGCACCCCCACAGAAGGCTGTTGAGAGAAGCCAGAGAAGCCTTCCGCCCTGCTCGGGTCGCAGTCCTCCACTTTGCTGCTGGCTGCCAGCTCCCCGGGGTCTGGGCTGAGGGTAGGGTGCCAAACCATCACTGTCCAGCCCCGAAGCTCTCCTCCAACCTACTGCTCCATGTTTCCTGACAGTCTCACAACTAAAGACTCCTTTTGCCCTTTGTCATCCTTGCAGCTTCCGTAGCTCACAATGCCACTGAAGTACCGTCCTGCATGACCCGTGGATCATAGAATGCGGGAACCACCAGGACCGCCTAGTCTCCTTCCAGGACGTAGCTCCTCTCTCCGGAAAGACACCGCTCATCACAAACTGACATTCCCCAATGGCCACTTGAGTCTATAATGTCATCCAAGTTCAGACAAGGCAATCTTTCTGTTACTAAACAGTACAATATTTCAGGCGTCGGAGAAAAGATAGAGACCAGGAGTAGGGAAACTTTTTCCTGCCAAGGGACATTTGGGTATTTACACTATCATTCGTGGGCCATTCCAAATTAGCAACTTTAAAATTAGCCTGCTATATTTGGTCAAACACTTCATGAACTCACCCCTAATGTGACAGCTGGCACTGCTTCTCTTGGGAGAGGCGTGTGATGTTGGCTAGTGTGGGTGATTTCACCGGCCTGATCTGACCACAGGCTGGATGCCCCCCACCCCCCTTACAGACAAACAGGGAACAGGAAAGACCATCCATTCCTGAAGACGGAGTTAGGTGAAGAGAGGAGAGGAGAACAGGAAGGTAGGAGGGAGGGCTGCTGTGTTCAGTACAGAGTCTCAGCACCTGCAAACCTACTTCTGATTTAAGACTCGGATTGCATACCTGGGGTGCCCAGACAGGCAAGCAGAAGGTCAACCTCTGGAGGTAGAGCAGGAGGAGGGAAAATCTCCTGTGAGGGAAGAAAGGGGAGGTCAACAAAGAGTGCTCCCACTGGACAGTGTTCTTGTTCTGGTACAGCCTGTCCCAGGCCCACTACTGTCCACACCAGTCTTTTCTGGTGGGTAATGGCTAGTATTGGGGAAGAGAAATGGGACTTGATGAATTAGGTGTAAGGGCAGACAAGGACTTCTTGGTTTTAAAATGTATTGCCTATGACTGGAAATCAATTTATTTTTGTTTCAATTTCTAGCAATTTTAGTAATGGCATCAAGGAGACGTATGAGGATAGCCCCTCCCAGGGAGTCACAACCCCTTCATTCAGGAGCATGCTACACAGGATCGTGTCATTCACTCTATATGTGGTGGTCGCAGGAACCCCAATGTGTTAGTCCCAGCTGGCTAGAGAAACAAATCCAAGGACACTCATATATGTATAAGGAAGAGCTTTATATCAAGAACAATTGTAAATTGAGAAAACATCCCAGCCCAGGCCAGATGAAGTCCGATATTAGCCCGTATGTCCGATATTAGTCTATAAAATCCTCTTCAGACTCACAGGGCACATGCAGTGATGCCGCTGCATGAAGATCACAGGCCAGTGGGTGGGTGGGTGGATGAAAAGTCTTGTGGATCCAGTGATGGTGGAAGCATCTCAGTGCTGGCGTGCGTCACCATGTGGCTCCACGACAGCAAGGTGAAGCAGAGACAGAGTGTGTCCCACCTCCAGGGAGGAGAGAGAGGAAGCTCCCAGAATCCACATGAGAAGGCCACA
>NW_022103906.1:99512067-99517059 GCF_000313985.2 Echinops telfairi | reverse complement strand
TTCACACGAGGCAAGCTGTCCTCACTGGAAGGGCCCCCAGTGAAGTGGGGTGTGTGTGTGTGTGGATGGGATTCGTGCTCGCTGCAGAAGGTGTTCCCGGTAGGCCATCAGGCTCCCGGACTCAGACTACATTCTCTATTGGAACCATAAAATGTACATTCAAATGCAGAAAATATTCTCGGGCATTTTGTATTTGAGTAAATGTTCTTAGATGGCCTGTATAGAGAGCTGTCCTTTCTCCCTCTCTTATTTGTTGGGCAGACAGATGACTTCCAGAATTTTCTGTTCTTTTTTACAGAAGCAACTCAGCTCAAACATGACTCTTATTTCCTTTCTTTCAATGTTCTTTCGTTGTAACATAATCACTGGCAGCTAATTACTATTTTATTAAAGGATCCACTAAAGCTTATTTTAAAAGCATTTCTCCTCATAAAACAGACCCTATGAAAAGGTGTTGTTCATAAGTGAGAGGCACACTCCGGGCCATCGCAGGAAGACAGGAACTCAGTAACAGTCCTGCTCACTGCTAGAGAGAGAGAGAGAGAGAGAGAGAGACTCTTCAGGCAGAGCGACACTGGGAGAGAGCAGTGGCTCGAGCTTTAATGAGAAGCAAAGGGGCAAACGTGGGTCCATTTCCCCCTAGGAAGCCGGTTCCTCCATTTGAAACTGTAAAGGTAGATTGAGACTCTGAAGAGGGTTTATTCATTTTAATCAAAAGCTGACCCACGAATTGTTATTTAGGTGAAATTAAACCAGAGTTAAGACACTGCATCGTGCTTGTGGATTCTCATTAAGAGAAGGGTAGGCTGTGGGGACAGACAGTACCGGTCCTGACTCAACAGCTGCTCAAGTTGTTCAATGTCTCTGAGGCCCCATTTTCTTCATCGTCAAGTTGGTGATAGTTCAGTGGGGTGGGAGGTGGGGGGGGGGCAGGGGGAGGAGACAGAGAGCCACCAAATGGCACAGTGACATTAGGACGACCAGAACTTGCTTCACCAAGAGGCTGCCAAGGAGCATTTAATCTAGTCAGGCGACAGCACAGAAATCCCCCTGGACACTGAGGTTGGGCTGAGATCTGAAGACTGGGTGAGAGTTAAGGAGGGAAGAATGGGTGTCTCCGGGGGACAAAGAGGTGAAGGCCGTGGGGTCATAGGATGTGAGGAGCTGAGAGGCCAATATGTTTGGAGGACAGAGTTAATGACAAGGTCGGCTGGGCTCAGTTTAGAAGTGATGCTTTATCTTAAGAGCAATAGAAAGCTACTAACAGGTTTAAAGTGGTGTGTGTGTGTACACATAAACACACACACACACACACACCGTCAGGGAGCTACCAGAAAGTCAGGCTAAATTCAGAAGAGAACATGGACTAGGGGTAATATTGTTGACATCAATTGGATCTTGGCTGAAAGCAGAGAACACAGAAAGATGTTTAGTTGTGTTTTATTGACTCCACCAAGACATTCAACTGTGTGGATTATAGTAAACTATGGACAGCATTGAGAAGAATGAGAATCCCAAACACTTTACTGAGCTCATGAGGAATCTGTACATGGACCAGGAGGTAGGTGTGTGAACAGAATATGGATTAAATTCGACAAGGGTATACATTGGGGTTTTATCCTCTCACCATGCTCATTCAATATGTATGCTGAGCAAATAACAAAAGAAAGTGAATTTTCTGAAGAAGAGTGTGGTAACATGATTGGAGGAAGGCTTATTAACACCTAAAGTATTTGAATGGCCCAATCTTGGTCGTTCAAAGGGTGGAGGACTTGAAGGAGGACTTGCTAATGAAGATCAGGATTACAGCCTTCAATGTGAATTACAACTAATGTAAAGAAAACAAACACCCTTGTAACTGGACCAATAACGATCAACGGAGCAACGCTGAAGCGGCCCAGGATGCCGGCGTGCTTGGATCCACAGTCAGCGCTTGTGGCGGCAGCAGTCAGGGCGAAATCAAAGGGCACCTGGCATTGAAACCATCTGCTGCACAACGTCTCTTTTAAGTGGCCATGGGCAGAGAGGTCATTTTGAGGACTGAGGGGCTCCGGAGCCAGGTCATGCTATTTGCAGTCACCTCACATGCATGTGAACGTTGAACATTGAATACGGAAGGCTGAGGTGTCAATGCACGTAAGTTACGGTGCCGGTGAGCAATGTGGAGAGGACATGTGCTGCCAGAACAACAGACCTGCCTCAGAAGCAGGCCGGCCGAAGGCTGGCGAGACTTCATTTCTACTATTTTGGGCATATTCCCAAGAGTGACCAGTCCAAGGAGGTGAAATCATGCTCCGTACAGTGGCAGGGCCGCCCAAGACAGCACGGACCCTCGATGAGATGCACCGGCCATGGCTGCAGGGATGTGCTGAGACCTGATACCGCCTGTGGGGGGTTCATTCCCTTGTTCCGTTGTACTAAGAACCAGCTCAGTGTCACACAACAACGTGCATGTGTTAGTCCCCCACCGTCCCCGACTGCAGACCGCGCTGCACCAAGGGCTGAGAGGGGCATGTACAATCAAACAGGACACGTTTTTCTGGGCCACTTCACGGAACTGTCTTCTGATTGCTGTGGTTTGATGCTATCATGGACCAGCCTGGAAGCCCACCATTCAGTAAGGAGTTTCATCAGGGCTTCTTGGGGAAAAGTGTTCTCCTCTGTTGAGTGTCACATTCCTCCTCCCCCAACAGCGGCGCTTAAAGGAAGTCAGTGGTTTGTTTCTTGGGGCCCAGACTGAGAGAAGGGGTGTCTCTAACCCACAGGGTGCAGAGTGGGAAAGCAGGGTGAAACCAATGCCCTGTCCGCTTAGTTAGACCAGAAAAGTGTCTTTAAGACGGCATCTCCGGCGTGGGCTGGACACAGACATGAGGGAGAGTGGCCAAGCCGGATGAGCAGGAGCACAGGGAGAGAGGGTGCCGAGGCAGCAGCTGCACGGTGAGACTGAGAAATGCTGGGCTGCTGCTGCCTCTTGAAGAAGATGGCCCCCCGTGTCCACTGCTGCGTGCTCGCCACGCCCAGCAGGAATCCCGAGAGGTGCCCTGGTGGCCCAATGGTTCCACACTGGGCTGGCAACCAAAGGGTCAGTGGTTCTAGTCCACCAGCATCTCTCTGGACAGAAGACCTGGCATCTTCTCCTATGAGGTTTTGTTATTGTTCCCACCCACAGTGACCCTGTGCGCAACGCCGTCCTCACAGGTGTTCTTGTCTTTGAGCCACTGCTTCAGCCGCCGTGGGAACCCACCTTGCCAAGGGCCTGCCTCTCCCTCGCTGCCCCTCTGTTTAACCAGGCACTGGCCTCTCCTGACAAGTCCAGAGGATGTGAGGCAAAGTCTCGCCATCCTTGCCTCAGAGAAGCATTCTGGCCATCCTCTTCCAAAACAGGTGTTGGTCCTCTTAGCAGTCCAGGATACTTTCAATAGTCTTTGCAGCACCACAATGCAAACACATCAATTCTCATTTCTTCCTTATTCATTGTCCGACTTTCCCCTGAGTATGAGGCCACTGAAACTCCTATGGCTTGGGTCAGGTGCACTGTAGCCCTCAAAGTAGCACCCTGGCTTTCCAGCACTCTAAAGAGGTCTCATGCCGCAGAGTTAGCCAATGCCCGCCTCTGTTGATCTCTTCACTGCTGCTTCCCGAAGCACTAATTGTGCATCCAAGAACACAAAATGCTTGACACCTTCAACCTCTTCTCCATTTCTCGTGATGTTATCTATTGATCGAGTTTTTACTATTTTGGTCTTCCTTACTTTAAGTTGTAATCCATACTGAAGGCTGTAATCCTTGATCTTCATCAGCAACTGCTTCAAGTCCTCCTCACCTTCACAAAGCTAGGTTGTATCATCTGCATTTGCTGGTTGTTAATAAGCTTCCCTCCAACTCTGTTCCTCACATAATCCAGCTTCGCTAACAACTGTGGCACACACCTTCCCTGATTTTAAACCGTACAATATTTGTTTGTTCTCTTCACACAACAGCCTCTAGATCCACATCTGAGTTCCTCGAGCCCACAGGGTGTGTTCTAGAATTCTCATTCTCCTCCAGGCTGGCTATGCTCTGTAAAGCTCCACACAGACAAACGCCTTGATATAGTCAATGAAACACACGTAAGCATCTTTCTGGTACGCTCTGCATTCAGCCAAGATCCATGTGACATCATCAATGATATCCTTTTTTGAATCCATCCTGAACCCTGTCGGTGTACTACTACAACCTTTGCTGGATGATCTTCATTGAAATTTTACTTGCATGTGATATTGATGACACTGTTCTATAATTTGAGTAGTCGTTTGGCTCACTGTCTTTGCAAAGAATATAAATAATGGGTCTCTTCCAGTCTGTTGGGCAAGTATCTGTCTTCCAAATTTCTTGGCATAGAAGAGTGAGTGCTTCCAGTGCTCCATCAGCTTATTGAAAGATTTCCATTGGTTTTCCATCAATTCCTGGACCCTTGCTTTTGGCTAATGCTTTCAATGAAGCTTGAACGTCTTTATTCAGCACCATTGGCTGTTGCTTATATGCTACTTCCTGAAGTGATCGAGTCTTCTCTTTGGTACAGTGACTGTCTAGTCTTTCCATCTTCCTCTGATGTTTCCCGTGGATTCAATATTTCTCCATAACATCGTTCAAGATTGCAATCTGAGGCTTGAGCTTTTGGTTTTCTTACTCTAGGTCTTTATTCCTTTAATCGTAACATGTTGCCTTGTTCTCTCGAGCGCCCCTAAAGTCTTCTAGTCACTTCTATGGTTTCAGCCTTCTTCCCTTTGCCTTAGCTGCTCCATGATTCATAGCAACTGTCAGCGTCTCTTCTGACATCCACTTTGATCTTCTCTTTCTTCCCTGTCTTTTTAACGACCTTTCAATTTCTTCATGGATTCTGTTTTTAATGCCTTCATCAAGTCTTCTGTCATTAGTTTTCAATGCATCGAATCTGTTCTTGAGATATTCTCAAAACGCAACTGGGAGAGACTCCTGGTTGTGTTTGGCTCT
>NW_022103906.1:99510515-99511967 GCF_000313985.2 Echinops telfairi | reverse complement strand
TCAAGTCTTCTGTCATTAGTTTTCAATGCATCGAATCTGTTCTTGAGATATTCTCAAAACGCAACTGGGAGAGACTCCTGGTTGTGTTTGGCTCTCATGGACCTGCTTTAATTTCCCTCAGCTTCCAGCTGATGCAATCTATGAGCAATGGGTGGTCTGTTCCACAGACAGCCCCGGGCGTGATCTCCACTTCTTACACTGAGCTTCTCACAGCCTTGGAAAGCATATGTGATAGTTCTCCACTGTGCTATGGGGAAAGGTTCCACAGGACAGAATCAATTCAGAAGCCTAAGGACACCCAACAAGGTTGCTAAGCCCAGTCATGGTTCAGTGGTAGAATTCTCGCCTCCCAATCAGGAGACACAAGTTCAATTCCAGCCACTGGACTTGATGGGCCACCACCACCTGGCATTCAGCAGGTGCTTTTGTGCTGCTTGAAGATGGAAAAGTTTCAACAGCGCTTCCAGACTAAAACAGACTCGGAAGCAAGGTCTGGTGGTCCACTTCTGAAGCTCCGTGGAAGCCCCGTGGACCACAGTGGGTCAATCTATAACAATCTATAACAAACCATGGAGATGGTGCAGGGCAGACCGCCATGGCGGGGAAGCTGACTTGACAACAGCTAATAGCATCAAGAAATTGATGTGTGCATGTGGGGTTAAGCCAGAGCATCCCTACCCTCTACTTGGGTCTCCACCATCTCCTTCCACAAGCCATGCCAAAGGCTATCAGGTCTGCTGTGGGAAAGGAGACAGGTCAGCACCTGGTGCACAATTCCTGTCTTTCTTGAGGCCAAAGAGGTGGCAACTGGTTGCTACTCAGCATGAACAGACAAGCAGTACTCAGAACACATGGTCACAAACTCCCAACTCACTGCCATTGAGTCAATGCCAACTCATAGTGACACTATGGACAGGGTAGAACTTCCCCCATTGGTTTCTGAGACTGCAACTCTTTATGGGAATAGAAACTCTTATCTTTCTCCCACAGAGGGACTGGTGGTTTCAAACTGCTGAACTTGTGGTTAGTAGCCCAACGTGTAACCACTTCACCACTGTGTAAAGCCCACCTTTAAGCACAATCTGTTGACTGAGGGTCTTCTGTAAATCCAGGTCCCCTCTCCACCATGGAATCCCATCATTCCAGTGGAAACGAAGGTGGGAGTCTCAGGTGATCCAAAGGGAAGGAAGGGATTGTCTTTTCCATTTGTAAAATGACTGGCCACTCTGCAGAACGCAAACATCGCCCCACTTCTAATGCCAGCACCCTACAGTAAGCTTGTCCAGGTGGGACCACGCTGCTCCCAGCCGCGAAGCACCATCCTTGAAGAAAGAAGTTGAACTTGGCCCAACCAAGATGCTTCCTAGCTTATGCTTGAGCTTGACCTCTCTTTAATGACTGTTGACCCCAATCACAAACTTCTCCCTTTGATCCACGCTTGTTTCAGAGTGT
>NW_022103906.1:99491307-99510415 GCF_000313985.2 Echinops telfairi | reverse complement strand
CTCTTTAATGACTGTTGACCCCAATCACAAACTTCTCCCTTTGATCCACGCTTGTTTCAGAGTGTGGTTCAGACACCACGGAGAGGACTCCAACTCACGAAAGCAGAGCTCCCTCTCCTGCCTTCTCAGCCGTGTGCCAGCGGGCGATGGTAAATCAAGATGACACACAATGTCCTGCCTCCTCACGGAGCGCCTGGCCTTACGTTGCGTGCACACGGTGGGGGTAAATGGAACCCTGAGGATCAGGCATGTTTTGAAAAGGGGCAGCTCTGGTTTTGAGTCAACGACTGTGAGTCAGCATCAACTCATGGCAATGCGTTTGTGTGGTTATGCTTTTAACAAAGCCGTGTGCCGGCCAGGGCTGAACAGTGAATGCGGACCAAGTAAGAACTCCTGCCTCCGGAGGACAGTGATAGGGACTGTACGGCCAGAATGCTCCTTAGACCTGAAGATGACGGTGCTGTGTTCCATGTACTCTGGACATGTCAGCGGGAAGGTCCAGGTCCTGGGAAAGCCCAGGGGGAGCAAGAAAGAGGAAAGGGGATTCTCAAAGAAATGACGCCGCTGGTGTCACATTGAAGTCCAGCCCCGGTGAGGGTGAGCCCCACGCAGCACTGGGCCCCGTTTCCCTCTGTGAGACAGAGGGTTGCTGTGAGTCTGAGAGCCATTGCTCTAAGGGAACAGGGAGCCTCACCTTGCTCCGGGCATGAAGCAAAGCTTAGATTCATTCAAGTGGCTGTCGGTCCATTGACATGGCGTCATGTGGAGGATTCACAAGTCTGCTCCACTTGTCTGCTAGCTGGAAATATGTCCCCACCCTCCCTCTGAAGATAAACTCTGTCTGATCTTTAGCTCACTGACTTGAACTGAGAATTAGAAGGACCAGATGGTCCTTGTCCGGACACTGAGCTCATAGTGACACATGCTGTGTGGCCCCTTCCCAGGGTGGCCTCTCCCCACACGATTGAAGCCTGGTATAAGCAAAGCCCAATTTATTCACTTGCTTTGTCTCCAATCACTAGCAAGTCTGATGGTGGGAATGAACAGGGAGAAAACTTGGAGAATAAAAATGTGAGAAATGAGTTAGCACCCTTATCAGTGATGGAAGAAAGGATCCAAGCACCTCTTCACTAGGCAGCATGAACGTGTAACGGTGTGTGGTTGTGAAGAGCTACTTCACTCGGCCATGCCACCCATGACTTCCTTCCTTCAATGACAATCACCGTTCGGTACAGAAACGCCTGCTTATGGAATACTGCTTAGTGCTGCATTTGGCCAAGGCAGCCTACAGCCTAGTGCCTGGCCAAGGGACCAGGGAAGAGGAAGGATGCCATGTCTTCCGTCAGCCCATCCCCCACAGTAGAAACGGGCATGAAGTGCACGTGCAACTCATTCCCATTGTTTGAAAATTGAAGTAATTTTTCTGATATGATTTTTTTGCGGAGGTGGGTGAGGCTGGGACATTTCTTCTTACTTGTCCTTTTTCCTGTTAAAAAAAAAAAGTCTAGTCATTCGCTTTCAAGGGCCACCCTTCTTTGGTACAAGCAGTACTGGTCCGATGAGCAAGTGCTTTTTCCACTTGAGGAACCTGAAAATATTATTCTTTGATTAGGGATGGATAGTCTAAGCTTGTGATGGAGCCAAAGTCTTTGCTCTCAATGGTCTCTGTTGCTGAAGCTCTTCTGTGAGCAGGGCCATCTGCAGCCGTCCGTCCATCTTGGCCCAGCCATAGCGCTCGATCGGTAGCAGGGCTTCTGGGCACTTCTGGACCCCTCCTGAGCTGGCATTGGCTGCTGCAGCCTGCCCCTTCCAGCTGGCTTTGACAGCTGCCAGGGAGCTCTGCTCTCCCCATGCCCAGGGCACATCCAGCAGGGTAGGGCTGGGGCCTTCATGACTGCCAGTGTGGCCGCAATCCAGGGCTTCACGTGGCCAGCCTCCCCGCTGTGCCCGCTCTCTGCTTGTTTTCTCCTCCTGCCGACTTGGGCTCTGCCTCCTTCGCTGCATGTCATCTTCTCGGTCACGGGAGTCTGCAGTTTGAGACTGCCACTGTCCATGTGGAACACAAAGTAATGCTGACAGGTCACCCGCAGACCCTCCCAACACGGGTCGCTCCACACCTACAGTGTCCTCGACGCTGGTACTGGTACGTGTGCCGTGTTGGAGAAACGACCATGTCGGGGCTCGCTGTCTCTCACTTGGACATCAGGAAGTAAATGGGAAAGCGGTAACCATTGTTCTCCTTGATACACGAGGAAACTGTGGCTCAAAGGAGTCTACGCAACTTGACCAAGGCCAGGTCGTTCATAACCTGTAGCTCTTGTGTCCCATGCTGGGTTTTCAGTGTGGTCCTCAACTTGACATTGTCGCCTTCAGTGCGAGCAGTGGAGCATAGCAAGGGTTAAAAGGGGAAAAGACCTCGATTCTCAAGGAACTTAGGGTCACAGGGTGGCTGGCATCGGCAGAGAGGGGAAGACATTCAAGAACAGTCCAAACCAGACGACGGTGACTGGTCCGGGGTGTGCTACCTACGGAATGCAGGGAGGATGCCAGCGCAGAGGGGAGGGTTCAGGGAGGGGTCGGAAGCACTTAAACCTTGGCCTTAGCCTTGAAAGATGGTGTCTGCATGCATTTCATACTAATTGATTGCTACACACGAAGTGATTTTTAAGACCGTGGACATGGTAGAGCAGTGGTGGGCCACACTGACTCTCAGAGGACTCTGCGGGAGGACCTTCGCCAGCAGTCTGTGGGGCCCCTGCCACTCCCTCCTCTGCCCGCCTTTGTCCCCACGTGGCTATCTTCCCTCTTCTGCTCTTTTATAACACAAGCACTATGCAGCAGCACCTCTTGAGTGATCATCTCTTCAACGACCCCGCTTTCAAATAAGGCACATTCTCCGGTCCCCGGGGCCAGGACTTCAACATAGCTTAGGGTCTAGGAGGGCACAGTTCAATCCACAGCATGGTACCCTAACAACCCGCTACTCTCTTGGCAGATGGCCATAGTGCAGCCTAATCAAAGAACGGGCCGAGCCGACAGCAGGTGGATGGGGCTCAGGCCCATGAGCAGCAGGAGCAGGTTTGGTGGGTTGGCTGTGGATGGCCGTGAGGGTTTTTGCATTGGGCTCCAACCCCGTGCCCACCCTGTGCCCACTCCATAGTGGGAATTACAGGCCTACTGGATCTCTGTTTCATAATTTCTCTGCACATGGGATTTTTAGAAATAGTTTCCTTTCCCATCAGTAATGCCTCCTGTTTTCTCCTCCTTATGCCCTCAGTGAATGTGCTCTACCTCCCAAACCTTAACCAGAAACCCATGGTCAGAGTGCATTCCCACGACCAGGGACCCCGTAGAGCAGCGGTTCTCAACCTTCCAGAGAGTTCCTCATGTACTGGTGACACCCTCCCCCCAATCAAAATTATCTTCATTGTTACTTCCTCACTGTCATTTTGCTACTGTTATGAATCAGGCAACCCCTGTGAAAGGGTCATTCAACTCCCAAAGGCGTCGCGACCCACAGGTTGAGAACCACTGCTGTAGAGCATTTTGGAGACCATAGAATTGGATGGAAACAGTCTCGTCTTCTCCCATGCAGCAACTGATGGGTTTGAACTGCCAGCCTCCTGAGAGCAACTCTTTGCCTAGCCCACTATACCATAAGAGCTCAAAAACGCCTCCCCACATATCTTTGAGCTCAGTAAAATAACACTATGTTTCCAAAGCTGTGTACTCCCATCTTCTAGTAGCATATGCATGTATTCAAACTCAGAACCTTGAGACAGCTTTCCTTAAGAAGTAATCTCTGGTCTCAGTGCTTCCAGCAAGAACCGTATGATTCTCCTTTGACCGCTGGTCTTTCCCTCGCTGACAGGGCACTCCGAGGGACGCTTTCACTCCAGCATAAAGACTCGTTCATCCTTCTGGTTTTCATATTTTGTTTCATTTCTTCTTCCCGATGCCACATGTGTTTAATAAATGTGTTGTTTCTACAAGCTTTTTCCATGCCGATCACCTCAAAGCCTTTCATCTGTTTATTTGTCTGCCAGCATCGGCTGAGTGGACATCCCCAGCACTCGCTCCCTCACAGGTACTGACTGAGCACCCACGAGGGGTCCCCCTGTGCTAGGGGCTAACGCTCCTGGAAGAATACGGTGTGCCCCTGTCTTCAGGGCATTCGCAGGTGGTGACTTTGAAATAAAGGTGTGAACTATTAAAGGGCTGCCACAGTGGGCTCAGGCAGGGGACACTCGGGAGGAGGGCACAGGAGGGGGCAGCGGTCCTTCTGCTTTGCACAGGCCGGCATGGCTCGGAACAACTGGAGAGCATCTAACAACAACCGCGACCCGAGGAACGACCGGGAGAGCAGGGAGGGCTCGCCGCTGTCCGCTTGCCCAGGGGATAAGAGCCGATGGGCTGGGCTGAGAGAAGGACCCAGAAGTCAAGGCACGCCCCTCGTAGTGGGGATGCAGGGGAGAGCCGAGCGGAGGAAGCGAGGAGACGGGAATCTGAAGATGCAGCCTGTGGATGCAGTTGCCATGGCGCATGAGCACAAAGAGCGGTGGCATAATAGGCTGGGATCTGATTGTGAGGGTCTCTGCTTGTGAGAGCTGGCCTCTAATACCCATATCACCTTTCGGGCCTCCCTCTTCATCTCCCATTCTCCTCACCAGTCGAGCCTCACTGCTCCGTGCATCTCCGGTCTCACCCACTCCCTTCACTTGGAAGGGGCGAGCGCGGTGCTGACAGCAGAAAGGGATTCCAGAAGGCAGGCTGGTGTTTTGAATGCCACGGTCGAACTTCATTTGGGGATGGTGCAGCAGAGGCTGGAACCAATCCGGTTCTAGACATCTGCCCCTGGATGAGTTGGAGGAAGCTCAACAAAGTTCAGAGGATGCTTATATTTCTTTCTACACAAAATAATTCTGAGGCCACTCATCGATTGGCTCCTCCAGAGTCCACTGCCTGGAAGGTCATTTCCTTTTCCTAGCTAGATTATTTCACTCTATCTCTCAAGTGATACTTTCTGTGCCACCAACCCATAAAACTATCTTGTTCATCACCATGTTTTTCTGTGATCCCGAGACTGCATCTAAGCCAGCACTTGCTGTGCATCTGTTTCCCCACTAGACTGAGCCCCTAGATCAGTGGTTCTCGACCTTCCTAATGCTCGACCCTTTAATACAGTTCCTCATGTTGTGGTGACCCCCAACCATGACATTATTTTTGTTGCTATTTCATAACTGTAATTTTGCTACTGTAATGAATCAGGTGACCCCCTTGAAAGAGTCGTTTGATCCCCAAAGGAGTTGCAACCCACAGGTTGAGAACCGCTGCCCTAGGTGGAGGGGAGCATGGCCCAGCCTCGTGGTATCTCCGTCTCCCGGGAGGCTGCAGGGAGTGGCGAGGGAGAGCAAGGAATGGAAGTAGAGCCGGCAGGAGTTAGGAGAGGCCCACAGGTCTTGGAGGACATTCTGTGAAAACCAGCTTGAAGAGCTAATGAAGCATGCCCAAGGTGTAGGGGTCTATGCCCTTGCAAGATAGTAGTAATAAAACAAAGCGAAATAGGAGAGGTTCCCCAGAGGACAGTCTGCCACACGTTTCTCCTGTGGAGTGAGTGGTGGGTTTGAGGCTCCAGCATCTTAGTCAGCAGCTAGGGATTGACCCACTAATCACCAAGGATCCTCGATTGCAGTAATACAGCTGCCTCATCAATGACAACTCATAGCAGCCCACTCAGACAGGGTAGCACTGCCCCTGGGGTTCCCAAGGCTGTAACTTTCCATGGAAGCAGGAAGCCCCAATAGCAGTGATAGAACCCATTATTTAATGCCTCGCAGCTGCCAGGCTGAATTAAGAGCAATGCACATCTCACTTCTAGTCTGTAGGGAGGCACTATTATCCCTTTTATACAGATGCAGAGAATGAATGTCAGGGGGGTTACCTTGACCAAGAACACAGCCAGTACGTGACTGAGGCAAGAATAGAACCAACTTCTGTCTGGTATGTCGCTTGGCATGTTTTTCTGGTACATCTGTCCAGTACACCTTTCTAGTACATCTGTCTGGTACACCTGCCTGGTACATCTGTCCAGTACACCTGTCTGGTACACCTGTCTGGTATGTCTATCTGGTATCCCTTTCTGGTGCACCTGTCTAGTACATCTGTCTGGTACACCTGTCTGGTACATCTGTCTGGAACACCTGTCTGGTACACCTGTCTGGTACATCTGTCTGGTATGTCTGTCTGGTATCCACACTTTGGATGCTGACACTCCTATCTTTCATCCTCACATTCTTCACAGAGTATCCAAGAAAATATATTTTGATCCCTTTCCTGAAAATATTTTAACTGCTCAGAGAGGGTTTCTATAACTACTCTCAGTAAATTGGACCCCACCAATGTACTATTCCATCATCATAATTAATTACACTTATAATTTATAATGACTGGTTTTCATTGTATTTAAGTCATAGCATTGAGCTATAGTTACCATTAATACTTATAAACTGTAACCAACATGTGTCCTTATAAAAATGAATACTCCCCATAGCCTTGAAGCACCACCGTCACATTTGCACCTGGAGAGTATGTGATAGATAGTTGTGAAATGAGTGGCTAGATCAGGGGTCCTCAAACTATGGCCTGTGGGCCACATGCAGCCCTCCAAGGACATTTACCCAGGCCGCCAGGTGCTTTTGCCCCACTTTGTTTGTTACTTCAAGATAAGATATGTGTAGTGTGCGTAGGAATTTGTTCATAGTTTTTTTTTTTTAACTATAGTCCGGCACTCCAACGGGTCTGAGGGACAGTGAACTGGCCCCCTGTTTAACAAGTTTGAGGACCCCTGGGCTAGATGGTGGAGCATGGCCATGAGGCCCAGGCTGCTTCCATGGCGCACTCTTGGTGGGGGACGCTGCCACTGCAAAGGTGGTGTCCCCCAGGAGGCACAGGAAAGTCAGAAGTGTATCTTCTCTGTTCTCTGCTCGCAGAAGCACATCAGACCTAGACGCCATGATAGAGGTGTGCATGTGGGATCATTTCAAACTAGAGAGGTGGTTAAAAACCAGAGATGAAGACCTGTGGAGGGAAAAGGCCTAAAGACTATCATTATTTAGCATAAGGTGGGTGTGGGGGCATCAACAGGACAGTTTAGGGAAGAGCTCCAAGAACATACCCAGGAAGCCTTGCTGTTCCTTGACAAGACGGAACTGAACCAGCTGTGGCTTTATTAAGAAATGTGTATGGAAGAACGTTGACCATCAGGAAGCTGGAGCAGGGACCCACTCCTGGGAAAGTACTCTGGCACACATCTGCAGCCCTTGAACACACCTGAGACAAGTGGGGAAAGCACAGTACAATCTCCCCAGATCTGCTCTCGCTTAGAGCACAGGTCAGGAGGACGGGCACATGTGGGCTTTACTTTGAAGTACTGGTCTGTGATTCAAATCCACTAGCTCAGCGGTTCTCCACCTTCCTCAGGCCATGGCCCTGACACACAGTTCCTCATGTGGTGGGGACCCCAACCATCACATTATTTTTGTTGCTACTTCATCACTGCCATGTTGCAGCTGTGATGAATCAGGCGACCCATAGGCTGAGAAGCGCTGCACTCACCGCTCCATGAGAGAAAGACGGGGTTGCCGGCTTAGAAAGGCTGAGGGGCAGCTCCGCTCCGTCCTGCAGGGCAGTGGTTCTCAACCTTCCTAATGCCGAGACCCGAAACACAGTTCCTCATGGATGTGGGCGTATCTGCCTCTGGGTGGACCCGCCTGGAGATGGATAGAGGGGTGGGGTCTGGTTTCCTAAAACCATGGGAAAGAGGGTCTTAGGTGACCCCTGTGAAAGGATCGTTCGGCCCCCAAAAGGGTCACGGCGCCAGGTTGAGAAGCACTGCTCTAGAGTCTCTGTCAGTTGAGACTGGCTCAATGATGAGCTTGGTTCGGTCTAATAAGACCCCCTTGGTGTTGGTTTCCATAAATAAATACATTATAAATAAATTATTTAAAAGGTGTTTCTGCACCAATTTTAAAGCTATGCTGTCTTAAGATGGTGAAAGAAAATCTGATTAAAATGATGCCATTACCACTATCCACCACATGCATGCAAAAAAGTTCACTTAAAAAACAAACCGTCATTCTTAATTCCTTTTCAGCAAACAAAAGAACCAGCTTAAAAGGATGGCGTGTGCGTAACTGACTCACAGGACACATGCTGAGCCCCGGCTGCCCTTGGCACCCCTTCACCGCCCTCATGCTCACTGAGGACAAGCCCTCGCGGACGGGTGAAACCGCCCTGCAGGTCACAGAACAGCAGGACCAATGGCCAAGCCACGCTGTCCACGCGTCGTGGGTCTTCCCCCTCACTCACGGTACTGCACAGAGCTGCCCACAGAGCAACTTAATGGCTCTTGAGTCTTGATTAACATATTTCTCCTACACCTGTGGAGCAGACCCTCCTCAAACCCGCAGAGGTGGATCTGAAGTCCCCTCTCACCTCCCATTTCCACGTACCCAGTTCTCCTGTCAAAGTCTTGTCCAGCTCAACAGGCAGGCAATTGCTGTGACCCTCAGATTTCACCGCCTCCCAATTCAACCAAGATTACCCTCTCTGACCCTGCTGTGCTCACCCAAAGATCGTCCAATCTGATCAGCACTGACAGGTAGAATCAAGATCACAGCGTTGATTGCAGTTCACGTGATTGAAAAGTTAAAACGGAGCTGAAGGTCGGCAAGTAGAGTATTAAGAAAGATTTTAAACGAATAGTTACGCTCACTCTCCTATTCAATCCTACTTGATTTATATCCACCTGTGAGGGGCACCCAACAACAGGCCGTGAAGCAAACGAGGCCTCTTGTCAGTAATGCCCACATTATTGTCAAGCTGCCACACTAGTGAGTTAATGTGAATATTTTTGAGTTGCAATATTGTAAGAGTCTATGGACAAAATAGTGAACAAGGTAGGATGCATCAAAGAAGCTGGAAGGAACGCAGAGTCATCGTGTCAAAAAGAACTGATAGATGGATCTTGGCTGAAAGGCTGAAACACCAGAAGGTGCTTACCTGCAATGTACTGCCTATGCAATGATCTTGGTGGATTCTACATTCTACATTGGTAGATTATCTGAAACCACCAAGATACTCTTGGGAAGAATCAGAATTCCAGAACCTTCATTGTGCTCATGCCAAACCTGTGTCCACATAGACCAAGAGATGGTCCTTTGAACAGAAGGAGGAGATGCTGAATGGTTTGAAACCGGGAAAGGTCATTTTACTCGCTTCCACAATCCATGCTCATGGAAGCGACCATCAAGAAATTGAACAGTGTCTCAAAAACAAACCAACAAAAGCGTTCACTGCCACCCGCCACACAGGAAGATGTGTAGGTTGGCTTTTACCGTGTAAAGAGATGGGTGGTGAAATTTCAATAAAAAGGTTACCAAGACAACAAGGGTTTCGTATTCAATATTATGTTCTGTTCTGAGAGCCTGTGATGAAAGCAGGCCTCAGGCCCAGAAAGTAAAACTTACCGTGAATGGGATGTGAAACTCGCCCGACTCTCCGTGTTTCCCCGTGATGCTAAATGAAAGTACAGAAAGTCGAGTGGCTGAATGAATGTTTAGCGTGTCTCAGACAAGATCTCTGAGGTCTCTCTAATTGTCATACTCAAATGTTGTTAGTAACAATAGAAAGCTCAGTTTAAATATGAGATTTAGTAATTTTTAACACATTTGGGGTTCTTTTGAGAGCTCTGAAGTTTCCGTAGCAGCTGCATGCCTCAGTCCTGGTGGCGTTTGGGGAAACACTTGTCAAATCTGCATTAAGAGCCAAAACTGCCTGTGTGAAAACAATTGTTTCTCTATTGTTGAGTGAAAATCCATGAGCAAAAACTGCGTGCACTGTGTCCAGTAGAAATACGTATCTCCCCGGAAAGTATTACCCTAATGGGCTTGCCTGTGATGTTGACATTGGAAATGAGGAACAGGAGCGTGCGCGCTCTCTCGTTCTCCTTCCTACGACCTCACCCTCCACTCTGCATTAGGAGAGTGGGAGCCCCGGCAGGAAACCAGTGGTGACAACGGTCACAGCCTCCTCTCCGTGATGGGGAGCACGGGAGGAAGCAGAGAACGTCTACGAGCCCCCAGTTTTCTCCCCCATGAAGCGTAGTTCTCCAAGGAAAAGCTCAGAAGGTTCAGACCTAAAACTGTGGCAAAGGCTCTTGGCACCACGTATCTACAGATGCTGGTCCAACAGCCTGAAATAGGTTCTTGTTAATTTATCAGCCAACGCAGGTCTCAGCTGCAGTTTTCAGCTTTGATCAAAGCCGAGACCCATATCATCGCAGCGTCATGTGTGTGTCTGCGTGTGTGGCAGCAGTGGCTGGGAAGACCAAGAGGAAGCACCGAGGGGACATGGAGCATGGCTGGGCCACCTGCTCCCTCCATTAGAGGGATGAAAGGATGCCGCTGATTGGACCAGGGAGCACGGAGAGTGCCATTGGGATGGAGCGAGGGAAGGTTGGATGAGCGCAGGCCACGGTGGAGCTGTACCCCTGCTGCCACAGGAGGGGCTCCGATTCTGCCCTGCTCAGCTGTCATTTCTGAGTCTCCACTAAGTGCTGGCTTGGCACTGAGGAAGCAGAGATAAATAAGACCAAGATCCGAGCCCTCCAAAACTGGTATGGCCGGACAAGAATGCACAGAGGCATACTAGTGCTGATACACGCCAAGAGAACAAGTGTGCAGGTGGTGACGAGATAAGGAACCACGAAAATAGAGAAAGAAGAAACAAAGGGCTAACGGGAGGCTCAAGTGCAAGTGTAGCTTGGTTTCAAATGCATCCAAAAAAATTTTTT
Organism: Echinops telfairi; assembly: GCF_000313985.2. Lineage (NCBI taxonomy): Eukaryota > Metazoa > Chordata > Mammalia > Afrosoricida > Tenrecidae > Echinops > Echinops telfairi. The sequence continues at coordinate 99,499,563 of NW_022103906.1, read as the reverse complement.
TAATAAAATAGAAAAAGTATTCAACACCTTTTCTCCCTTCATTCAAATTATAATAACTACAACCATTCATTAAATCCATCCTAGGTATGCACACACACATACACAGGGGCAAAAAAAGCAATGACTACAGTCATAGAATAAGTCCATGCAAGGTACACACACACACACACACACACTAAATAAATAAATAACAATTACTACAATCGTCTATTAAGTCCATACAAGGCATATGCACCAATAAGAGCTATACTTCCTGCCCTCAGGGACGTCAACATAGCTAGAACCTAGTGGTCATGGGACAGAAGGTAGCCGTGTGGTGAACACTGCGCGCACAGAGCAAGCCCGGTACAGGTGCTGGAGAGAATCTGGAGAGGCTGTTGGAGAAGCCGCCATCTGCTCTGAGCTTTCCAGGTGGGTGAGATGCACAGGTGCCTTAAAGGAACCAAGCTGCCTGCCATTGAGTTGATGCCCAGGCATGGTGACCGTCTACGGCAGCATAGAGCTGTCCTGGGAGTTCCTGAGACAGTGACTCCGTACAGGAGCAGAAAGCCATCCTGTGTCCTTGGAGTGACTAGTAGGTTTGAACTGCCGACCCTGTGGGTCACAGCCCAAAGCTCCTTGTGGGTGCTATAAAAAGGAGCAAACCCAGGTGTGACTCTTTGTTTCACCCAAGATTTGAAGGAGTGGGGTGTTTGATGGGACCAGGTCACCTCTTCTGACAGCATCCCCAGGAGGATTGACACCTGTGCTCCCTGCAGGCCAGGGCTCAGGTGCAACGTTCAAAGGGACTAGGGTCCAGCCATCACCACGGGCAGTAAAAAACCCAGCGGCACTTGGAGAGAGGGCCTCTGCCCTCTGACTTCCAGAGAACAGACGGCTTACCCACAGCGTCTCAAGCACTTGCTTCTTTGCCTCCTGTGGGACTCTTCTTCCCTGCTACCCTGCTCCAGCCTCTCCTCCAGCAAGCTGGGAAACCCTGCTCATGGTCTCAATTCCTATCGGTAAAGGTGGTGATTAGAATTGGGATCTCCCTCGTATGAAAGATGTGAGTAGCTTAGCTCTCAGCATAGAGGGAGGGTGCCAAAGGGTTCATTTTATGACTGTACTCCCATGTGATCTCATAGACACCCATGAATTTATCTGGAAGGTATAAGCAGACAACATATCTCCTCTTCTAATGGCCTGAATGTAATCCCAGCAGGCACAGCAAACACTCAATGCATGGTCTTTCCATCAGCTCCTTTCTCCGTGATTTGGGTATATGACATCACTGGCAGCCAGTGAGCCAAATAGAATTCTGAAGGTTGATATCCTGGTCAACTCTCCCAATTTCTAGCTAATAATGAATAGATTTGATTTATGATAAATGAAATCTCCACTTGCCCTACCATCTGCTCATCATTCCTCACCCACCCTGGCCTTTGTTTCCAGGCTAGATCCCCACGCAGTAGCCCAAGCACAAATGTAAGCACGTCATACTCTTGGTTCAACACTTCCTTTGGCTCACGTGGTTTCAGAAGACCGGCTGCCCTCCTTTGGGAGCATGAGGCCCTTCCCAATCTCTCCGGCACCTCTCCAACTCTTCTAGCCCCATCTCTATGCACAAAAATGTGGGCTTCACACACTTGGCACAGTAGCAGGGTCTCGATAAATAACTGTGGGATGAATGAATAAATCAATGGATGGATGGATGAGCCAGTCTTTCACGGGTCCCCCACAGGAACCATCCCTCTGGCCATTCAGAACTACTTGTAATTCCCTAAACACACTATCCCTGCCCACCGGCCTTTGTCTGGTCTCTTCCCTAGTCTTGCGGCTCCTGGCTTGCTCACATCCTCTCTGGTCCCTCCCAAGCTGAGATGGGTGCTCCTTGGCCCCTTCATCACTCTAAGTCTTTCTCCCTCAGGAGGCTGTTCCCCAAACAGTTTATTCCTGGTCCTCTCCCTCTTCACAGAGCCCCCCCAGCCCACCCCGCCCCAAAGGGACAAATCATGACTAATTTGTCTAGAAGCCTCCAGAATAACACCCAGAGCCTCATCTGGTTTGAAGTGGGCATTCCATTAATGAATTATTAACCTGCCCGTGAATAGCTCACATGCCAATTGTGTAGTATCAACAACAGGAGCAAAAGGAGAAACCAGCGTGGCGTCTGTGCCTCTGCTTTCTCCTCCTGCTTTATTTCCATAACGACCTCCGCTCGGTGCCCCATTCCATCTCAGGAGAACAGAATGGTCCTGACGTGGATTTTCTCTCCTCCCCACCCCTCCTCCCTTTTTGTCCCTGCTGCTCTGGCATTGACAGACTTTTGGAAGGTTTACCTTTCCCTCAAATTTCTCATGGTGATTAAGGACTGTAATTGCCACTGAGCAGTCTAGTTCAGCACAGAGAAAGCCAACCAACGTCCCCATCAGACTTCAAACGCTGACGGTTGAAACAGCAAGGAAAGTTCATTAAGCGCTGAGCAATCAAAGAGCAGGGAACACAGAGACAAAGCAACGCCTTTGTGAGGAGCGTTCCTGAAGGAATCGGGAAATTACACGATCGAACTGCGACAGAGCAACGGACGGCAGCGGGGTAGGAGGCCGAGCTCCGCTCTCACTGCGGTGACACACTGGCGCTGCGAGTGGAGAGAGGAGCCGGTTGCAGAGCCTTCTGAGGGCGGGAGGGGGGCTGCCCAAACACCCAAAGGGCAAGGTGATTCAACCCCCTCCGAGTCGCCTTGCTGTTGAACATCTCTGCACTCCACTGCACAGACGGGGACATGCCCTGGGCTTGAGTGTGTGGTTGATAATGGGTCAAGAGGCACCAGGTGCATTCTTTCTTCTCAAAAGGGTCGAGGGGCAAGGGCGCCCAGATTAGCTGCAGTCCTTTGCCTGTGTTAACAGGAGAGAGCAGTCCCTATCGGATGGAGTGGCGTGCCGCCGTGGAAAGAGGAAGGCCTCCGTGAGCTGGATTGGCACGGTGACACAACCACGGCTCAAACATTAAGACCGTGGTGAGGGTGGCACAGGGCCGGCGTGGCCACTCCCTCTGTTGTGCACGGGGTCCCTGTGGGTCGGGGGCGACTCCATCGCCCCTCACAGCTACTCCTGAGTCAGGCGTCCCGGCTGCATTGTGGGAGAGATGAGTCCTCTGCTCCTGCAAAGACCTACAGGCTCAGAGCACTTTGTACTGTGCCCCAAACAGGTGCACCATCGTCGTGGGGGCACACTCGAGAGCAGCAGGCTCACCCCTAAGCGACTGAAGGGAACGGGATGATTATTTTCACATGAGACTCACGATGATGCACCTTCGATGGTATAAATACATTGTGCAAAGACTGATAAACTCTCTGGAGCACTTTAGAGTGCCCATGAGCTAAAGAGGCCCAGTGGGGGATAGCCCACAGATGGAAGGCCTGAGCCTTCCCAGTGACGCTCCCAGAGAGAAGCCTGCTGGTGTGAACCCTTCCATGGAATGGGTTCCACTCACAGCAGCCCGGGAGGCCAAGGAAGGCTTCCCTGGGGAGTTTCCTGAGCTGTCATCCCAAAGCAGAGTACCTGGGCCTTTCCCTGCAGGTGCATTTGAACCAGCAACCTTCCAATGAGCAGTCAAATGCTTAACTGCGGTGCCACCAGTTAATGGAGAAGCCAGTGGAGCGGCTCTTCTGTGCATCACAAGGGGTCACCGTGATTGAATGATTGGGGTGGGGTGGGGGGGCATGTTGTGTTGTGTTCCGTGAGGCAGATTGATGTGTCTGCTAAGTAGAATAATTATGCAACATACAAAGCAGGTCAATTGATTGTTGTTGTTATTACTGCTGCTGCTGTTGTTGTCATATAAAAGGAGCCCCGGGAGCAGAGCCGGTTACGAGTTGGGCCGCTACCCAGAAGGTCCATAGTTTGAACCCCAGAGGCTTTCAATGCCTGTAAAGATTTACAGGCTCAGGAAGCCACAGGGCAGGCAGCTCGACTCGTCTTGCAAGGTCTCTCTACTTTGGAGTGGGTTCAAACTCAATGCAGGGAGTTCGCTTTTGAGTTTGTATATCATACACATCTCCCCATTCACTTTTCATGCATACGGCTTTGTAATATCCCTTACATTAAGTGTGGGGTGTGCCCACACATCTCCCCATTCGCTTTTCATGCATACGGCTTTGTAATATCCCTTACATTAAGTGTGGGGTGTGCCCACTCCAGTCCAAGCCTGCACGTCCTTTGAGAACAAAAGCAGATGTGATGACTCATTGCACCAAGAAGAGGCGATGTACACACGATCCTCCAGCCCTGAGTACCAGCTTCAAGATCAAAATCCTGGGCTAAGGAGTAAAGAGTGACCAGTTCAAAAGGGTTTTGTTGTTGTTGTTGTTTTTAATTGTTTTTCTTTCCCTCTGGTGTCAGTTTGTTGACCCTTCTCTGATACATTTTCAACCCAAATTACAAAGGCATTTTTCATCAGTCAAAGGATGCACTAAAATATGGGAAGACTTATAAAATAAATGGGCCAGCATGCTTGTGAAACGCTTTCGAAAGACCGGCGTGCTTCTACAAACAGGAAAACATTTAGCAAGAAGTGTGCAAGCTAGCTGTAGATGCAACCCGAAGATTCAAAGGTGACTCTCATCGGGACGAATCAGCACTTCTCCGTCTCAAAAATAGACCTGTAGAAGTGAAGCTGGGGTGCCCCCACATGCCCCCGCGTGTCTACACCACCAGAAGCACTTGTATTCCTATCAGGTGATTTGAAAAAGAGCTCAGAGACGGATCCACGGCCTGTGAGCTGGGAAGTTCCAAGTGTCCCCCACAGCTTCAGAATTGACTGGGCCCTCAAATCTGACCTTGCCGCTTACTTCAAGGATAGATCATGTGAGATGGATTTTTCAAGTGCAAACACCCCCAAAATCTGAAGTCAGTGTGAATGTGATTAGAATAAAGCGGAAAGACAGCAAATAATACCACCACCACCCCAAAACATGAAGATTGGCTTGCAGTAGACTCTTCCGTAGATTGAGGAAGCTGTCACTCTGAATCCTTCAGCTAAAAGAAAGGACTCGGGTCTCTTGGAAAACGCCAACATAAACACCCTCACTGACATCCAGTCCTTGGCAGCAGGCAGCTGCCCTCTGTGGGAGCTGAGCTTCGTGGAGGGGAGCAGAAAGCCTAGTCCTCCTCCTCAGAGCCACTGGTGGCTTTGAGCTGCCAGCCATGCAGATCACTGCCCAGCCGGTAACCCACACAGTGGCCATCGAGCCAATGTTGACTCTCGGAAATGCAGGTATGTCAGAGTAGAATTTAGTTCCTGTGGATTTTCGATGGAACTGGACAGGCAGGCCTTTCTTTTGAAGAGTAGAAATGGGTCAGGATTCTTATGAAATTCTTCCAACCACACTAGCACACTTCCAATGCTGGAAAATGGGTAGCTCCGGAGAGCAAACTCAAACCTCCAACCTTTGGGGTCGCCTTGATTCCTCAAAGGCAAACTACAGGAAGGAGGGGGCTTCCCCCCAAGGCCAGCCATCGCGTCCAGCCTTTTAGGATGATGCTACTTCCAGAAACTCATGCAGATCGAAGAAAAAGCCATTGTTGACCTGTTCGTGGCAGGAAGGAAGGCTTGCCTCTCTCCTCCCAGCACAACCTGGTCAAGCTCGGCCAATACAGCCATCGTCTCCAGAGAAGAGTCTACTGACTCTGCTGATCTCCCCTGAAGGCCACCCCACGCAACGCCCAGGGCTCTGAGAAATGAAGCACCAGACAAGCATGCTCATTCTTAATCCATGCATTCTGGGTGTGGCCCAAGAAGGAACTAGAAGCAGCCTGAATTCTGTGTCTATTGGATATTCCTAAGTTGTTGCTGCTGTTGTTAGTTGCCATTTGATCAGCTCCAACTTGCGCCAGCTGCATGTATACAGGACAACATGATGCCAGACACCCCCCCCATCTTCACCACCGTGGGTATGTGGGTGCCCAATTTTTGTAGCTATTGTGCTAATTCATCCATCTCACTGACAGATCCCCACCTTTGCTGTGCCCCAGTCTCCCAAACATAATATCCTTCTCCAGGGATCAGCTCCTCCTGCTAACTCTTCAAAAGCAAGCAAGTCAAAGGTTCAATCGATAGCTGTGAGCCGTACGTCTCCATAGGCTACTTTGGGAGATCTAGCTCACCAGGCATTTCTTCCTGCCCGTCTGAGTCTGGCAGTCCCACTGACACCTGTCCACCCTGAGTGATCTTGCTAGTGTTTGAACTGGCATGGCTCCAGCATCATAGCAACACACAGGCTGTCACAATCCCTATAAAATCTAGTAACTCCCCCAAATCCTGCATCCCCCGCTCCACTCTGCAGCATAGTTCACACTTTGACAGGGCGAGACTGGGCATGTGAACTCAGATCATTTCCTTTAGCTGGACTTCACTGATTGGAGATGGTTCACTCAGGAGGTTGGCTGAGGTTTAACTGTTCAGCAAACCTTTCTACTTTCACACAGACTTAAATTTATGAATAGCATTGGGGGAAGTACAAAAAGCGCATCAGAGAAGAAACTGTTTCAACACACCCGAAGCAAGTTTTCGCATAGAATGAGTACAGGAAATAGATCATTGTGAACTAGTCAGCAATGTAACTCCCTACAGACTCCCCAAAGGCAACGTTTGCATCTCGTGTGTGTGTGTGTGTGTGTGTGTGTGTGTGTTGTACTGCAACCTTTTACAATAATCTAAAGTTTAGACTCTGAATGCATGCCAATGGGTGTCATCTCATTGGATTTGAAATGAAAATGTTCATAAGCCTAACAAGCATTAACAAGTGAGTTTTTCGCTCTTCAGTATTAGCATTCATTATGAAGAAAAGCAATCGTGATTCGATAGCAGAATGCTTGCCTTGCATGTGGGAGACACAAGTTCAGTTCCCCAGCAACACACTGTGTGCATGGCCCAGGATGTCCACCTGCGGAAGCGTGTGTGCCGCTCTCCTGATGGACAGGTTTCAGCTGAGCTTCCCGACCCCGCAATCCACCTCCCCAAATCCAATCACTGAGAACGTTCTCTGAGTCACCGTGGTGGGGTCCTCTGTGCACATGGTCGCTGTGGTCAGGGGGCCTCCATGACAGCTAACAGCAGGAGGTGTATTGTGGGGGCTGCCACTCAGAGTTGAAAGGACGGATCGAAAGGCCCCCCACAGCCTGGGCCCTGTCTTAATATCCAACCCTAGGCTCCGTGTCCTACAGCAGAAAGTCTGTGGAATCCAGGGAGTCAGACCAACACATGTGATGATGAGAAGAATCCAATCCGAGGATTCGGATTCCAAGCAAAACCGAGGATCACGGGAGGCCAGGAGATGGTGCAAGCACTCCCCTAGCTCAGGAGCCTATTTGGGATGGAGGTCCGTGAACTTGCACGTGCCCCATAGCCTTGCATACTGTAGTAGCCCTGCTGGAAGGGGCGTGATCCTGGAGAGAAAAGCACGCTGCCCGGCCTCTGAAAAGGCACAGCCCCTTGACAGCCACGGGACCAGCTCCATGCCGCACACACGAGGTCACTGCGAGCCGGGACTCACTCTCTAGCCACTGCTGGCTTGTGCATTCTGTGACACGCACCTCCACAATGTGTCCCTCGAATGGGCTGGCGCTCCTGTTCCAGCTACAGCACCCGGATGCATGCCTGCCCTGGGGCTGCACCCTGGGCTTGGCCCTGCTCCTATGCCTAGCCCTTCACACCCTTGGAAGACCTCCGCCCACCAGACCGGGCACTTCTGGACAGAGAGTAAGCCTGTGCCCACCAGTAACCCAGCACAGAGTCCACACTGAACGTGCTGGAAACTTTGTTGAAGGGAAGCTGTTCCCTCCTCTCTGCATGGTAAACCAGGACCCCCACATCTTTGCCCAGTACTTAACTCTGCTGAGGCCAAGTGTGTGCATTTGCACCAGCCTCAGTGAGTGTGAATGGCTTTTGTTAATGCCAGTATCACCGGGCATCTGTCCAGTGCCATCCTGCTTCCAGAGGAGACAGTTCCTCCCTCTCCCCCTTCCCCACCTCCCCTCTGCTGAGGGCACAGGTGGGAGTTTCTGGTTCCATGGCCACCATGCCCAAGTTCTCAGCCAGGTCCCCAGTCACTTCATCTCTCTCAACGGCCACCTTGGCTTGGAGCATCTGCGATCCCCTGGATTCTCTTTTCCGGCATGAAATTCTACAGGAGGCTTCCTAAAACTTTTGTTTGCAATTTTGTGCATAATCTCACTTCTTGTGAGAGCCCACAACAGCAAGATGTTTGGGGTTAGCTCA
>NW_022103906.1:99485822-99491205 GCF_000313985.2 Echinops telfairi | reverse complement strand
TCAGCTGAGAGTTACCACACCATACATGTGGTATACCTCACACATCCCATATGCATGGAAGTTTTTGTTGCGCACACAACACATACACACACTGAGTGGAAGGACCCAAGATGAGTGCATAATCAGGCGCACATCTCCTCATCGTGAGCGCTTCAGGAGGAACGCAAGCACACAGTAAGCCCCTGGACAGAACTGCATGAGGAACCTGGACAGGCCAAAGCTCTATTTCTTTGGGCGAACGGATCGAAGAATAGTTGTGCTTCAGCTCAACATACACTGTGCCAAACACCACAGAAACAATGGGAGCTGGTGCGGATTGCTTGGTTTGCAATGGCAGGATCATTGTTTCCAGTATCTACTTCAGGAAACAGTGCTCGACTGCTGGCTTGCCACACTGTGGTGGCTCGTGTGCTGCTGTGACATTAGAACCCACGTTGCTGGTATTTCAACTACCAGCAGGGCCACCCAAAGTGAACAGGTTTCAGCAGAGCTTACAGACTACAAAGATGGAGCTGGCTGTCCGTGTCAGAGGCTGGCCACTGAACAGCTCGTGGATAACCACAGAGTCGTATAGGACAGATACGCTTTGAAGAAATCTTCAGTATTAAGACCACTTCTAGCAAGACCTGTGAATTATTATGTTCCAGCTGCCATGAGACTTCTGAGTGGCAAAGAAATGGTCCCTGTCTTGGAAGGCGGGAGGCAGCCATGTAATGAGGCACAGAGTGTGCTCAATATATTGGGTTTGGGGAGAGGCTGGGAGGGTGAGCATCCCAGAGGAGAGAATCGTCCATTTGAGTTTGCAAATGAACTGTATGAGTCGGTCCAATTTTTCTCCACTTGTGAATGAAGTATAAACTCAAGTTTATTCAAAATGACATTTGGAATGGATGCGCATATCTTCCCAACCAAGAAAATTCTTGAAAAGGTCTGAGAAAATGCGTCTAACCCCCCTCTCTCCAACTGCCATCATCATCACTCAGGAGTGAACAAGGTCTGGCCCACACAGCTCCCTGGTCAACTCAGGCTGCTTTCTCACAGGAGGCTGCTAGGACCCTGGAGCAGGGAAGGTCCCTACACCATCAACTGGCCCAAGTGAGAAGCCAGTCCCTCCGACACCACCATGCAAGGACTGAGAGTATTCCCTCTCTTAAACCAAGACCTGCAGGACCAGCCTCAGTTTGGTTCCAGTCAGCCAATGTGTGTTTTCTCATTCGATCAGCAAACACACCTGAAAGTTAAATGTATAAACATTCAAAGATTCCATCTCCAAGGATGCACTTCTTGATTGTGACTTTTCAAAGCATTCCCTGGTAGGCCAAGTAGAAGTTGAAAGGTCAATTGGGAATCCCTGGACATTCCTGTTTCCCGGTGCCCCACCAATGTGTTGTCTTCGTGGTGGCTTCAGAGGGATGGGCAGCATGGGACTTGGCGCTGGATCTATCAGGTCCTGCTACTTCTATTTTAGGGGCTTCTTTATCTCTGTTGTCCAAACCTAGACCTCTATTCAATGAGGACTCTCCTGGTCAACTTCCAGTAACTCAGCCTCTTCCAAGCCGCACCCTCCCCAAACCAAAAACCAAACACACAGCCATCCAGTCGACCCCACAGGGCAGGATACAACTGCCCCCGTGAGTTTCCAAGACAGTAAATCTTTTCCAGAGTAGAAATGTCTAGCTTTCTCCCTCAGAACAGCTGGTGGTTTCAAACTGCTGATCTTTCAGTTAGCAGCCCAACGCCTACATAGCCTCCCCCTAGCCCTTGATTAAGCCGTTTGACCTTGGGCTACATAATCCACCATCTACTGGCCTGCCTTTGCGGTACTGCCTTCACGTCCCTCAGTCCCCTCTTTATACCACTCAGGCCCTTCCCTTGTTCCTGACTTCCGCCTCCAAGGCCAATACCTGTAGTCCCATCTGTGTTTTGCCTCCTATCAATCAATTTACAGCTCATTATAAAATTAGCATCCCACAGTTGCCACAACCTACAGAAGACTGTTTTTGTCTAAAGTTTTTTTTAAAACAGATTCTATTCTAGATAAACATATGCCACCCTTCCATATCACTGGGATTTTAGAAGGAGGTTATTTATTATGACTTCTTATAAAAGACATCGTTATACCACCACTTGGTTCCGCAACCCACCCCAAACCAGTGTACCTTGGTACCTGAAGCACTAATCACCCACTTAAGTGCTTTAACTTAGGAAAACTGAATATATCCCAAGTGTATAGTCACCTGATATGCATTTTGATGCTCAGATCAATAGTCAATAGTAGATGATGGACAAGATCCCACAGGAAGGAAAGACAGAGGAGGACTGCAGGGATCCCCGGGACCTGGAGTCATAGAGGTCACTGAAATAAGCCAGCATTCCATGATGCTCACCTTCCCAACACAATCGCTGAAACAGTGTGGGAGCATAAGCAAATGAGGTGAAGAAAGCTGATGGTGCTCAGCCATCAAAAGATACAGTGTCTGGGGTCTTAAAGGCTTGATGATAAACAAGTGGCTATCTAGCTAAGAAGCAACAAAGCCCACATGGAAGAAACACACCAGCCTGCTTGATCACGAGATGCCAAAGGGATCAGTTATCAGGCATCAAAGAACAAAAAAATCATATCATTGTGAATGAGGGGGAGTGTGGAGTGTGGACCCAAAGCCCATCTATAGGCAACTGGACATCCCCTTATTGAAGGGTCGCAGGGAGGAGACGAGCTAGTCAGGGTGCAGTGTAGCAATGATGAAACATACAACTTTCCTCTAGTTCCTAAATGCTTCCTCCCCCACCACTCCCCACTATCATGATCCCAATTCTACCTTACAAATCCAGCTAGACCAGAGCATGTACACTGGTACAGAAAGGAACTGGAAATACAGGGAATCCAGGATGGATGATCCCTTCAGGACCAGTGGTGAGAGTGGCGATACAGGAGGGTGGAGAGAAGGGGAACCGATTACAGGGATCTCCATATAACCTCCTCCCTGGGGGACGGACAACAGAAAAGTGGGTGAAGGGAGACGTCGGACAGTGTAAGATATGAAAAAATAATAATTTATAAATTATCAAGGGTTCATGAGGGAGGGGGGAGCAGGGTGGGAGGAGGGAAATGAGGAGCTGATGCCAGGGGCTTAAGTGGAGAGCAAATGTTTTACGAATGATGAGGGTAACAAATGTACAAATGTGCTTTATACAGTTGATGTATGTATGGATTGTGATAAGAGTTGTATGAGTCCCCAGTAAAATGACTAAAAAGAAACAAGAAATAAGTAATCAGCAGACACACACCTCACCATATTCAGAACATCACTTCAGTCTAATTATAAATGAGATAAAACAGGACTCCCTACATTGGCTGCATGTTTAGTACTCTGACAGTTACTTTTTGTGGAAATTACAGTTTGTGACCTTCCTCGGTAGAGCTCGACAAGGGCCTTTCATTTCAATTTCATCACACTCATTGTATGGCATCACGCCATTACATCACGCCACTACATCGCGCCATTACATCACGCCATTACATTACGCCATTGCGCCTCTTCATCAACCAGCTTTAGGTAGAGGAAGGTGACCTTTGAAGACGTTCTTAAAACAACGGTCATTCGTTAACATTATAGTGATGAGAGCAAAGAAATCCAACCTGTCCTTTTTCAAAGATACTTACTCTGCCGAATCTATGTCCTTTCCCAATGGATGCCAAGTGCCGTCCAGGATTCCAACAGAGATGCCTGCGATTCAACTGAAGCTCCAGGACCACTTGCACCAGCAACCAAAAAGTCCAAGAGTCAAAATTAAAACCTAAACAATTTCTGAATCCAAAGTCTCCATTCTTTCCACAACAGTGGACTTTTTAGATGACTCAAACTTTATCTGAAAAATTGTATTGATTTAGAATAATCTGGGAAGCTGGATTATATGAAGAACATGGCATCCGGATGGGAGGAAGGCTTGTTAACAGCCTGCAATACACAGCTGACGTACCCTGGCTTGCCGAAAGTGAGGATTTGAAGCACTTATTGATGAAGATTGGGATAGAAGCCTTCAGGATGGATTACAACTGAATTTACGAAGACCAGAATCCTCAACTGGATCAATAGGGAACAGCCTGCTCAACAGAGAAAAGATTGAAATTGTCAAGGATTCCATCTTGTTTGAATCCACAATCTATGCTCATGGAAGCAGTTACCATCTCAGAAATGAGAAGGGGGTGGCTATGAGTCAGCATTGGCTCAATGGTAGCAAGTTTGATTTTTTTTAATACAGATTCAATAAGTATGATGAAATAATACAACCCAGACACACACCTTCCCTGATTTTAAACCATGCGGTATCCCCATGTTCTGTTCACACAGCCACCTCTTGTACAAGTTCATGTACAAGTTCCTCATGAGCACAATGAATTGCTGTGGAATTCCACTTCTTCTAAGGCTGCCCATATTTGTCATGACCCACATGGTAGAATGTCTTTCCCTAGTCAATAAAACACAAGTAAACATCTTCCTGGTGTTCTGTGCTTTGAGCCAAGATGCATGTGACATCAGCAACGAGACCCGTGTCCCACGTCCTCTCCTGAGTCTGCCCTGTCAAGGAACTGCTACAGGCATTGCTGGATGATCCTCCGCAAACGTTTACTTGCATGTGCTGTCGATGACATTGCTCTGTAATCTGAGCATCTGTTGGTCCCCTCTCCTTGGAGTGGGTATAAATATGGATCTCTCCCAGTCAGTTGCCAAGTTGCTGTCTTCTAAATCTCCTGACAGAGATGATAAGGGATTGGTTCCGGTGCTTCATCAGCTTCCTGAAACATTTCAATGGGCATTCCATCAAACCTGGAACCTTGTTTCTGGCTAATACTTTCAGTACCGTCTGAACTTCTTCTTTCAGTACCGTTGGTTCATACCCTATGCCACCTCCTAAAATGGTGAATGTTGACTAATTCTTTGGGGAACAGTGATTCTATGTATTCTTTCCATCTTCTTTTGAGGTTCCTTGCATCATTCAATATTTTGCCCATAATAGAATCTTTCAATATTCTATCTATCAGCCCACAGTTGATCACACAATGGAAGTGGTTACATTGTGCCAAACTCTGAGAATTCTGACCCAGCCCATCTGACACAAGCACCATTGATGCAAAATTGGTAAGGTCACCATTTAAGTGGTTGGGAGTTAAATGTAAGCCAGCCCCCTAAACACAGTGATAATACTTAATAATACCACAGATGATACTTTTTAAAATAGACGTTAATATATAAAAAACCCATAGGTAGATAATTATACTGTAGTTTACCTACACAATGAAAGACTACTTAGCAATAAAAGGCATCAAGTATTGATGCTTATGGCAGCATAGAAAACAACCCGTGATAAAGACAGTATTACT
>NW_022103906.1:99473088-99485621 GCF_000313985.2 Echinops telfairi | reverse complement strand
GTGTGTGTGTGTGTGTGTGTGTGTGTAGCTTTTGTTAACTTTTTTCCACTTGGTTAAAAATATGGGAGACTATTTTGATAGGTATGGAAGGGGGCACACACATTTCCTTTTGCCTGGAGCTCCACCCCTCGCTGCAGCATTTACCCTGGACCAGTATCATAGCTAAGCGGAAGGCTACAAAAGTAAAGACCTGAAGTGGCCAAATGAGCTGACCAGATTCCTGTGGGCTAACCCCAGTCTCAGGAATTCTCTCTGCAGATGTTAACTGCAACACTGCTTTGAAATTTCCCTTCCTTTGTGAGAGGCTGTGATTTTAAATGACCCGAACAATGTTGGAACAAACTCATTGCCCCCAAAAGACACCTAGTGTGAGTAGTTAGCAGACATGAAACATGTTCCTTATTAACTGGAGCACCACTAATTACTCTGACACTCAGAGAGAAGCTAGAAGGTATTACACTGCATAGATGACAAACGCAAACAGGACTAGATTAATTTGCATTAAAAAGGTTGCAGGAACAATTAGCAACTCATTAATATGATATAAATGCTAATTTATACAGATCCCCAGCCACCCCCAAATTCCTTTCAACCAACCCATGTGAGTGGTGTTTTAGGAAATCATACACGTGAATCGCCGACCAAGGCCAAGTTCCATCTACCCAGCCCCCCACTTCTGATAATGGCCTTTCCTGCCAAACTCCAGGGTCCACTTAGCCCAGATCAGGCAACATCCTAGATGGAAGGCCTGAGCGGGGAGCCGCTCTGGGCGCACAGACAGCATGGAGGGAAGGCCCGGGACCCAGGGTGCAGCTCGGCTCTCCAGGAGGCAGAGGACCCCCGGAGATGATCCAGCCTCGCTTCTCCACCACAAGCCGGCTGCTCAGAAAGATCAAAGCCACTGCCTTAAATAATTGATTGATGTACACCAGTAAAACACGCTCTCTGGGGGGTGGTGAAGAGGATGAGGTCTAATCACCCCACGTGGGAGCCCAAGCTGCTCAGACGCACCCCGTGTCTGGCAAGGCCCTGCGGGTGTGATTAGGGTATCGAACATCAAAGGACACGATTGTAAAATAGGTTACCCAGTAAATCATTTCATGCAGTTCATCCTCAGCTGTACCGCCAGCAAGAACAGGCCTTCCAGAGCTTTCGCCTGGCCCCTTCCCTCACCCCTGGTCCCTCCGGAAAGGGGAGGCGCCCCAAGTGGACAGACAGCGGGGAGGAGAGTACCTCCCAGGGGAGAAGAATCCATCCCTCGCTCTCATTCTTCTTTTCAGGTGATCAGCCAGACCTAATGTGATCAGACACACCCACTCACACAAATACCATCCCTCACATGCAAACACACGCTCACACACTTGTCCCCGTGTTAGAACAGGTCTTGCACATGTGCGCACCATCACACACTCATCCACACCTGCCCATACTCCACAGGAAGCGAAGCATAGACACATGCAGGGTGCTAGGAGCCAGAATCTGCTGCCATTCCACAACGCGCCAGGGTGTTCTCCCCACACCGGTGTCGCAAAGCTCTCTAGAGCTTGACCCAGGGATAGAGTGGCATCCGTCCTTGCTCCGACAGGCGTGCTGGGCCAGGGCTAACCCACGCACAGATGAGCCGCGCTTCCAGTGGACGCCAAAGAAGTGCCGAGAACCTGCAGAACACCCCCCACCTCCTGGGGGGGGCTCCTGGGAGAAGGCACTGAAGTCGCAGGGAATGACGATCCTGTGAGAGCGGCAGCTGCTCCCAGGACCCCGATGGGTGGTGCAGTGGGGGAGCCCGCAGCTGCTGACCCAAGATTGGCAGTCAGTCTGCTAGAGAAAGGTGCCCTATTGTAAGATGCCACGGAACCACTTCAGATTCGCCGAAAAAGACTCCGCTCCGCCCACGCCATCCTCAGCCTGGTTCTGATGCGTGAGCCCACGGTCGCAGCCACTGTGTGCATCCATCTGTGGAGGGCCTCCCTCTTTGCCGCTGCCCCTCGATGGCTAACCCCCTGACATGTCCACAGTGCTTCGAAGGCGCATTCCAGCCACGCTTCTTTCAAGGTAGCTTGTTGGTTCTTCTGCGAGTTCATGACATTGGCGTTCAAATGCGCCCTTCCTTCCCCTGCCCAGCTTTCGTCTGCATGTGAGGGGCTGCAGCTCATGTGAGGGGCTGCAGCTCGGGCCAAGCACGCTCAGTCCCTCAAGTGACACCGCTGCTCTACAACACTTTGAAGACCTCTTCTTTCTCCTGCCGTAGCAGGAAAATCACCACCCATGAGTAATTTTAAAGAAGGACAAATTAATTTCTCACAATTGAGAAGGTTCTCACTCCCTGTCATTGAGGCTAGTCTGACTCAAAGCGAGCCTATAGGGCAGAGTAGAATGGCCCCTACCATAACACTGGGAGTAGAAAGCCTCGTCTTTCTCCCTGAGAGTTGCTGGTGGATTCAAACTGCTGACCTTGCAGTTAGCAGCCCAGCTTGAAACCCCCCATGCCACTCAAGGCACTGAGAGCAGTACGAGTCATTCCGTGGCTGTTTTAGCTTACATCTCCGAGGCTTGTTTGTCCCCATGAGCTTCACACAGTTTCTGTCCCCGCCTGGGTGGGCTTGCTTCACCCCACGTCGAAGCTGCTCCTCTATCATGCAGCAGAGATTATGTCTTGGGCACACTCGACACGGATAGGACCCATTAACCTAACGAAGAAAGGCCTATTTCCATTTAGGATTCCGTCCACCTGTACCAGGATCCGAATTCCAATACACATTGTGCTCCATGCCGGTGCATCTGCTGTAGGTCATTTCCGATTAGCCGCAGTCTCTGTGCTGGTGCCACGTAGCTCTGCTGTGATCCACGCAGGCTCACGAGAAAGAGACAGAGTTAAGGCACAAACAGGAAACAGAGCCAAGGGAAAGGTCCAAATGACATCACAGAGCGCTGTGTGAGGAAGTTTCACAGCAGTTCAAACAGAGGACAGCGAGCTGAGTCAACACCGAGGCCTGGCGTCTAGGGTGCCAAACTCAACAGATCTTGGGCCCAGTCCCCAGAGCCCGGCTCCCTCTGCAGTCAGCAAGCGTCATCATGCCAGTGGGGCTTTACTGGATGTCAGTTGACTGACGCGTCATGGGGAACATCACCTTGGTTGAGAAGCAGAGAGGCTATCAGCATGCCACGTCGGGTGCTCACTGTGTGCTTGGGCACCGGTGCCCGGGTCAGTATGCTGGGAGTCAGCTCTGCTCCTGGGAGGAAGCCCACAGCTTCATGAGACTGCATGTCTGCGTCCACTGTTGGGGCTCTTGGGTCAATCCTTGCCCTTGAGGACTTTCCTCGTTGGCAGGGACCCTCTGTTTCACGAATCTCTTTGGTGATTAATCATTCTCTACCATAGATGCAAAGCAAGGCAGCCACGCCCTCAACATCCTCCTCTAAGCAACCTTCTTGCATGCCTCCCACAGGAGTGTTTGAATAGAGAGCACTTGTTTAAAAAACACCGCCAGGGAATTGGGTTTGGGTTTCTAAACCCTGAGAAACAGTGTACTACAATATAAGCATTTGAGGGCAGGGATTACATCCCACTTACCTTTGAACCTCTTTGCCCACCGTAGTGATGGCTAGAGTGGAGTTACAACTGATGGTAAAACAAGTGGTATGTGTGGAGGCAGGACAGGTCACCCAGACAGAAAGTACTTCTCAAACAAAAGCAGTTGGTCGAGACACTTATCATGGACATTGGCGACTATTGCCGTTCAAAGGGCGTCGAGTCCCCCAGAGGGACAGCAGCACTGTGGTCAGGACAGTTGGGATCCCGGCTGGAGCAAAGAAGCTGCACTCAACAGCAGGGAGACCAGGAAGCCCGGAACGTCCAGACTCACTGAAGTTACAGAATTTTCTCCGTTTTTTCTCATTTCTTTATATCTTTGTTTTCATTTCCTGAATTTCTGTAATAAGTGATTATTACTTATTTTTTCAGGAAATTTTAAAATACAAAAAAACAAAAGGAAATACAAACAACAGACATCCATATTCTCACCATGCAGGATTTACAGTTATTAATATCTTCTCATGTTTTTATGTAATCTTGTATATATTTAAGCCACTGTAAGAGTAATTTAATTATCTTCTTAAAGTATAGAAGTAATATGGATATAATACTTCTTAAAGGAGCAGAAGCGGGTATAAAGCAGGAATTGAAGAAAGGAGCCAGGTGGGGAATGAAGGGAAGAGGCCCCCTTTCGCACCTGTTCCAGGACTTTGCCTCCCAGCCCTCATTCTCTCCCCTGAAACAGCCTCCGTCCGGTCTTTGGGCATTTGCATGCATATGGATATGTACTCTTCAACTTAATGACTGATTGTGTTTAATTTGCATGTATGATTTTACATAAGTATTAGTCCTTAATTTGTTTTTCCCCTTCAGTGTGGATGACAGCTCAATGTAAAGAAAACAAAAATGTGCACAACTGGATCGATAAACAATATCACGATCACTGGAGAAAGGATTACATTGTCTGGGATTCATTTTACCCGGGTCCATGATCAGTGTCCTGAAAGCATCAGTGGGGACTCAAGCAACAGCTGGCGACGGCGAACGTGCCACGAAACCAACAGTCTCAGTTCTCCAGTCGACGCTGACTCACGCACCCCCTTCGACTTGTTCAGGAGCAGCGCTGTCACTTGGAGGACTAAGGCGTGCTTCACCTGGTCTGTTTCTTTCCGTTGGCGCCCACCAGCTGCCCCACAGGAGAAAGCCCGGAAGTCTCCTCTCATAGCGGTTACAGCTTGGGAGATGCTGTGGAGCATTTCTACTTGGTCCTATAAAATTACCATAATTCATAATGCCGTATTATTTTAATTACTATTGCTTTATAATATGCTTTGGTATCTGGTAGGGGAAACCTAATTCTTTTCTGCATTAAATGTCTTGACTCTTTCTGCCTAGATTACTCTATAAAATCTTTAATAATGTTTGTAAGTCAGTCCCTTGAAACCAGACATCAGAGTAACTTGGATTCCCATTGCATTTGAGTTATGGATTATTTTAAAAGAACTGACTACTTTATAAAAATAAGTATTTCAACCCACAAACACCATATGTCTCTCCATTTATGCTCTTCCATTTAGATTTTATCCTTGTCGCCGCAAAAATAAGATAACATTTTGTTGAATTCATTCCTTAATTCGCTATCATTTTGTTGCTATTGCGAGAGTTGATTTCTCTCACATCGTTTAGTCATTCCGCCACACACGATGGTGGTTGGAAAGGAAGAATGGGCATTCCTCCTTTACCGAAGCCAGGTAGGACCCTGTAGGAAGGGAAAACAAGGAGCTAGAAGATGGGCATTCCAGATGGAAGCAGGAGAGGGTCATTTTCAAGATACTAATCATCATTTGACGTGGCTGGCGTAGAGCGCAGACGTGTGGAAGATCAAGTTCAACCAAGGGGAAGGGTCCAGCCAAGGGGGACTCACAGTAAAACTCAAGAATATGATGGTTCTCCCTCTCTCAGCAACAACCCTGCTTAACCAAAGTGGGTTCCCGTGGTCTGCCACATGACCGTACCCCACTGAATTAGACAGCTCTGGAGTCAGGCATGGCCTTAGAGGGGGGAATGATCTTTGTAATGTATAGGGACAGAAAAGAAGTAAGTCTTGGATTTTGAAAATCTAAACTTACTTGTGAAATTTTTTGAAGAAAGTAATAGCTTGAGAGAGTACGAATAAAAGGATGGGACTAGACAAAGATTTTTCTGGACAAGAAAAAAGGAGAGGGGAATCAATGAAATGTATATATAATATAAGTAATCATGGAAATATTTTGAATATTTACATCATTTAACTTTTTCCTTTAATAAAATTGTCCTGGAATTTCATATACAGAACAGAATTTGAACTTACATTTTAATTCTTTAGAAAATCACTGTTAGTAAAATTCAAAGTACATGAGAATCTAAAGTATAGCAAAATCCTTCATTATTTTAAATATTTCCTGTCATCTCTTCACCTTTACTAGGAATTGAATAGCAGGCAGTTCCAATTTGTTATTTCTAAAAGGGGGCCAGAAATATGAGTTACTGTTAAATAAATAAGGATCGTTGATGGCATAGAGGGTTATGTGTTTGACTCTCAACCTCCAGGTCAGCTATTCGAGCCCACCCACCGCTCCACAAGAGAAAGAGGAGACTACCAGCCCATGAGGATCTGTGGCCTCAAAACCCACAGGAGAAGTTCTTCTCTGTCCCCGCGGGTTGCTGTGACCTGTCGCTAACTGACTGGTAGTGAGTTCAGTACAATAAATAGAGATTCGAGCGTTCTGAAACCCAAACTGGGTCTGTCAGAGCTCAAACTCCTTTATTAAAATCCAAATGTTCCCGTCCACAATGGCACAACTTCTCCACCTGTACAAGGAAACTCTTCACCATTAAAATTTTTCTAATAAGGAAAAAGCAGCTTGGGGTCAACCTCGCCTCTGACACATTTAACATGAATCATCCCCTGAACTCTGGACATCACAATGGTTCTGAAAAGCTTAGTGCGTAATTTGAAGAAGAAAAGTATAGCTCTTCAAAGTACTGATGGGAATTGCTATGAGGTCTTACATTTCAACACTCTAAGCTGCCCTTACAGCTTCCACGTGCATGTGCTTCCAAGTTTCTCCTGTATTTTCCCCCTCTTCTCGGCGGTGTTCTGGCTTTGCCATACCCCATGTGGGAGTCCCGGGATAAGTTGTACAGCCTTCCATCCCCCAAAGAAAAAGCCACTGCCATTGAATCGATTCTAACTCGCGGTGACCCTATATGACAGAGAAGAGCTGCCCCTTTGGGTTTTTAAACCTTTGAATCCTTTGAAGGTTGTAGAGTGGCTAGTGGGTTTGAACCACTGACCTGATCACTGACCAGCAGCTCAATGTGTGACCAACTAACCACCAAGGGTGTAGAGGATTCCCTTAATTCCTGTCTTCTTCAAATATCTCTTACCTGTTTTGTCTTACCCTATATTTTGTAGGTCTGAATGATTTTTATATTCAAAACTTGGATGGTAAATTAATGAGCTAGTGTGATGTAATAGCTGGAAAAGGAGTCCTGGTCGCATGGCAGTTACACACTGGACTGCTAACCACGAGGGCAGCAGTTCGAAACCACCAGGGGCCTCACAGGCCTTTCTGAATCAGCAGCCCAAAGGATCTCAGGAACAGGCCTGAAGCCCAAGACTCCAAGAAAAACTGCTGTTGTTGTTGGGCTGGGTAATTACTTTCAGTGGCCCCACAGCACCCACAGAGAGTACTCCCGCTGCTGGAGTGTTACACGGCAAGGTGAAAGGTGACAAGGTGGGAAGGAGATGGCCATTGTGCTTGCAGCACCTCTTCCCAGCCCTGATGGCAGACACGTGTCTCTGGTCCCTTGGCCTCTGCTTGTTCCTGGGGAGCTGCTGCTCCTCCTCAGTCTTGGGGGTGCTTTTTCTGCTCTGCCTCATGGTCTTGGCACTGCCTCTCTGCTCTGTCTGGGGGTTCAGTGCTACCTCGGGGTCTGGTGCCTCTCTGCCTCAGCCACTCTCACCTGTGGCCTATTGATGCCCTACCTTCTTGATGGCCATGGATCCCTGGCCCTGATTCAGAGAGGCCTTGCCCTGACACACCCAGTGGAATGACAGCACTGGCCAGCACCGCCCCCCCATGGGTGTCTCCTGTACCCTTTATGCTTGGTCCACCCAATCATTCTGCAGGAGTTACAAAGACATAAACAAAAGAGCCATAAGAGGCAAAACATGCTTTGCATCAGAGTAGATGTTCAATGTTTGCTCAACGAATGAGTCGGGGAATAAATTAACAAACGGGGCCACTTATTTGATAGGTCAAGCCATGTTGTGGAGAATCCTGACCATGTATTGAGGTACTTGCACAATTCCATGTCAACTTGATAAATAGAGTGAAGGGGTGGAGTCTAGCCTGTCAATCAGGTCACAGCCTGAGTGTACCTCCTGGTTGTGCCTCCTGGCGGGTGTGACCTTCTCGTGTGGATTCTGGGAAGTTCAACTCTTCCTCACTGGAGGCGGGACACACTCTCTCTCTGCTTGACATTCCTGCTGACAGGCCACAGGGAGCCATGCAGACAGCAGCCAGAGCCCAGGAGATGCACCGCCACTAGATCCACAGGACCACCACTGGATCCACGGGACCACCACTAGATCCATGAGACCACCACTAGATCCATGGGCAACCGCAGCCTGTGGTCTTCCTGCCGTCAGCATCCTTTCGTGTGTTGTGTGAATCTGAAGAGGAATCCATGGGCTAACAGCAGACTTATGGGCTAATATTGAACTTATGGACTTGATCTGGACTGGGCTGGGTTGGTTTACGGATGCATAATTACTTCTTGATATAAAGTTCTCTCTTACGCACATGAGTGTCTCTGGATTTGCTTCTCTAGCCAACCCAGACTCACACATGTATCAAAATGGTTTGGCCAAGACATAGTCAGCATCGAGACTCCTTTTGAACCCAAAGTGGTATAATGAAGCGTCAGGGAGATGGCTGGCGAGGCTTCCCATGCCTCCTCTGTCACACGTGGGCATCCATGAATCAGAGCCAACAGAGCAGCAACTGACAGCAACAGCAACCAGGTAAAACACAGACTGAAGTGTCGAGATGTACAAAAAATATATATCATTTAGCATATATTGCTTCTATATTTGAACTTTTCTAAAGTTACCCTTAGTCTCTTTAAATCTAGGGCTAGAAGTGATACAACCGTTAGTGTGAGGCAGGTTCAAGATTGAATGTTGTGTCAGGGAGATCACTCAAGACATTGGAAACGGCGTGCTGTGGGAGAAAAGGGCACTGGAGTTTCACAGACCTGCCGCATCATATAATATTGATAGATCTTTGTTTTGGTAGTAACATAATCTGGTGTCAACTTGTGGAGGGGTGGAGTCTAGCCTGTCAATCAGGTCGCAGCTTGATGACCTCATTGGGAAGCATCAGGGAGATAAATAGCTCACTGGAGCCAGGACGCACACTGAGTCCCTGCGAGACATTCCTGCTGACAAGACACATGGAGCCAAGCTAGAGCCCTGGAGCTGGAGGAGCCACGTGGAGACCCCTGTCAGCACTGAGATGCTTCCACTGCCACTGAGTCCACAAGACTTTCCACCCACTGGCCTGTGATCTTCCTACATTCAGCGTCATTGCATGTGTTGCATGAGTCTGAAGAGGAGTTTATAGATTGGTATCGGACATATGAGCTAATATCAAACTTGCGGACTTGATCTGGACTGGGCTGGGATGTTTTCTCAATATACAATTGCTCTTTTATATAAGGCTCGTTCTTATACATATACGAGTGTCTATGAATTTGTTTCTCTAGTCAACCTGGACTAACACACTTGGGTTCCAATCGTAACTTCTCCGAAGCTCAGGGTTTTGGTTTTTGTTTGTTTTCTTTTCTGGCCTTCACAAAGGCAGACTAACATGGAAACGTAACCCATGAACACCTGTAACCCGGTTCTTCCCGTAGCTGATTTTTCAGATCTAGGTCACCAGCCTCCTTCCAAGGCCCCGTTGGGTGGGCTGGGACCCCCAGCCTTTCCTTCAGCAGCCAAGTGGGCAGCAAACATCAGGCACACTCCGAGTGGCACACACATCATCAGATATGTGCTGGAGCTTTCGGGCAGAGAACGGTACCATCCTCCACATCAGCTTGTGTTCTCCAGCCCTGAGACTCGGAGTGTGGTCCATGAGCCTGCAGCCTCACCCTCATGGGAGACACAGTTAGCATGGCCGGGCCCAGCCGCTGCCTCCAAGCTGCGGAAATGGGACCGGTGTTGCCACAAGTCCCCCAGGCTGTGAGCATGAGCGATGGGGCTTTAGGAACATCTGTAAGTATCTCTGGGGAAATTCCTGGTGCTCGGTGACCACCGTGGGCAAAGGTGAGCTGGCTCACAGGATGTCTTCTGAAGTGCCTCTGGGTAGGTTCAAACTGCCAACCTTTAGGGGAGAAGCTGAGCAGGTAACCGTTCTCACCACCCCAGGACCTAGAAGCAGCGGCACCAGTGATCTTCAGCCCTGACTGCACGGCCAGATCCCCTGTGGAGCTCTTCCCAAGCCATAGTTGAGCTGCCACACTTCAGCCACAGTAAGTCAGAGTGTCTCAGAGGGGGTGGGATGCGGACTTTGCTCCAAAGCTGCCCCAGCGATTGCAGTGCTCAGCCGCAACAGAGCGCCTGGGCTGTATCCAGAGAAACCAGCCTGTAGGACAGGGCCTCCTTGTGACGTGCATCGGCTCCAAGCAGTTCGCCTTTGCAGGCAAAACGTGTTTCTAAACTACGCTGATATGAAAACCTTTCCTTCTGCCGAAAGATTTCTTGTTCTTTCTTGTTTGATTTAAAAAACAAAAAAAGTAAAACATTTCACAGACCCTTAAAAGTGCACTGGCTCCCTGCCCTCAGTGGCTAATGGCTAATTGGCCCTGCTCTGGGATAGTATATAAAGGTAATGGCATCAATATCGCCCATGAGCGCAGAAATACTTCTTTGTGGAGCTTTGCAGCGAATGGCTCGATGTGTGTAAAGATCGTGGTCTGAAGACTAAGGAGCCGCAGACAGAGGGAGAGGGAAGGAGGGAACTAGGGGAGAAGGAAGCCTACATCCAAGGCGGGACGTGCTGGGGGAGTCAATGCAAAGCCTGCCCCTGACGCGACCAGCGTTCATCTCCCAGCTGCTGCCCACTCGGTGGCTCTGTCCTCACTCATGGCCCATGTTCCCAGTTCACAGAGGAGCCCACCTCTGGCCGGAACCCCAAATCCAGACACACGGAGACCACGGTTCCTTCATCCTGCGGACAACACTGGGGCAGGAGCTACCATGCCTGGCTTATTTTATCACATCCCCAAGAAGGCTAAGGCAACACGGTCTATTTTCTAGAATGACCTAACTTAATGAAAGCTACATGACTAAAAAAAATTCATCGGGAGACACGGCATAGTGAAAGGAAATGAAGCTTCAGATGTTCACTTAGAAACACAAGCTGTGTGGCCAGTCAACTTCCAAGAGAGACATAGCATAACTTGCTGCTATTCTTATAAAACCCTGCATAAAGGAATTGGTTACAAAACACATCCTTACATATATCAACACCAAAGTTGTCCAAATACAGAGAAAAGTTCAAAATGGGAACAAGGAACCAAATGGGGACCCTTATACGGAACAAGGAACCAAATGGTGAGTTCAAGAGCATTAAACTCAAGTTCAAGTTAAAATCTCAGCAAAATCAGGAACTCTGCTTTTCCTGGGAGGACTCAAGAGCAAGGCAAATGGGAGAGAGGCAGAGTTCAACAGTTGCATCGAGGCTTCAAATCCTCTGTGGAGAAACTAGAAATCCAGTACCACTGTTCGCGCACCAAAGGCCAGGGCAGGCGAATATGAAAACGGAGCATTTGAATGTGAACATTCCCAGTAACAAAAGATTAATTACCACATGCATTGGGTTTTATTGAGCAAAAAGTCCAGCCGTAGGCTGTGTGATTTGCTGTATAAATGATAATTCCAAAGTATATGCTTTCCTTGATGAAATCATTTCAGTATGAGCACGTAGATGCTGGGCCATCAGCTCATACTTGCAATGCCTGACCAGGCTAGAAATTGCTGGAACTCAATAAAATGTCTTCAAATATAAATCCACATCGGGTACACGCATCTCTCCTCTTGTACACAGTCTGTAAATATTGTAAATGTTATTAATGATCCAGCTAATGTGAGGAGCTGTGGTGGCCATGTCGCATAAGCATTGGACTGCCAACTGCAAGGTTGGCAGTTCAAACCCACCAGATGTTCCACGGGAGAAAGGTAAGGTTGTGTGTGCCCACAAAGAGTTATGGGAAACTCTATAGGATGTCACTGTATGTTGGAATTGAATGAAGACAAAGGGTTTAATTTGTAGATTTTTAAACCAATGTAAAGCATCATTAACTAATAAGAAGCAAACCAATAGAGGCATCACACAGGAAATCTAGCAGAACAGAGCCTGAGAAATCTCAGGATCAGAGAAGAGGTCCGTCCCCACGCTGAGGTCGCTGGGAAGGGACAAACTAGACAACGCTAATTCTGTAAAGGAGCCCTGGCGGCACAGTGGTTTAAGTGCTCAGTAGTTTGAACCTACCAGCAGCTTCACACGTGGGAGATGTGGCAATTTGTCTCCATAAAGACTTCAGCACTGGAGACTCCATGAAACGATCCACTCTGTCCTAGTGGGTCACTATGAGTTGGAATAGAATCCAGAGCCGTGGGAAGTTCTGCTAACCCGTGGCTGGACTGGGACTGGTCCAGGGTCAGACTCTAAAACCTGCTGCGGTCAAGGTTCTTCCAACGTACAGTGACCAGTAGAACCAAGTAGAACTGCTCTTGGAGATCCAGGGGCTGTACGTCTACGGAAGCAGACTGCCACAGGGTCCTTCCTGAGAGCCACCCACTCACCTGGTATGGCACCGGGGCTCTGTGGCCCATGTGGGCCGGCCACATTTCCACATGGGAGGAGGAGAGAGGGGGAAGGAGCGGGGA
>NW_022103906.1:99470847-99472617 GCF_000313985.2 Echinops telfairi | reverse complement strand
GTAGGAGTCTGCCTTACTGTCCATGGGACACTCCTTCCCTTCAGACTTACCTCTTCCAAGAAGTCATCTTCCTTCCATCAATCCACACAGAGACAAGCAACAAGTTAGCCCCCACCCAGCATGCACCTTGTGGTTTAGATTTTTAAAGCGTGGGGATCTTGGACCAGCTCACTGGAAGCTCTGTTGAAACCTGCTATCACAGGCGCACAGGAGCATCCAGGGGCTGCGCCCACAGCGCACTGATGGGCGTCAAGCCTGGGCCTCCTAAACACCAAACCCAGACCCAGATCCAGCACCACTGAATGGATTCCAAGGCAAGAATTCTACCAGGACCTGAGGAAGCCTCTGGCAGATGCCCTCTGGCCACTGGCGAGAGACTCCACAGCTTTACCAGCAGACAGAGACAACGGTGAACTTGACGAGGGGAGCAGACCGTGGCAGGGTGTGCTACGTGGTCAGCGGGCGACAACCTGAGTTTGCCCGAGACTCAAATCTTTCTCGCTTACTCCATGACAGAAAGTTCTTCTCTGGCTTTTAAATATTGATGGGGGTCTTTTCTTGCTCACTCCTTATTTTTATCTTTTAATTTTTATTCGTTTCTTTCTCTTGTTTGGTTTTGGTTTGATTTTTCATTGTTCCTGTTGGGCTTCCCAGTGTGTGAAACATAAAAGGAGTAGAGGTACAGAGACAGCAACTGATGTAATGGTTTATGAGGACATGGGGGTCACCAGGGAATAGAGAAGGTGGGGGGATTTGGGGCGCTAACAGCGAATGCAGGAGTGGGGAACATTAGAACTGATTGTAAGGATGTGTCTACAACTCTTTTTAAAAGGGAGTTAAATATGGAAATGTATGCTATGTGAATACTATATCAAGAAAACTACCAAACACCACAGAAACCAAACGACCAGTGGTGACCATGCTGAAGGGGCAGGAGCTGTGGCTAAGGAGGCATTGAGTTTGTGTTAACGGTGGGGGATAATTCGGAAAAAGATATCAATAATGGTTGTACAGCATGAAGGGTATAATCAATGGCCCTGAATTATGCACATCATTGTATAATTGAATACTTATATATTATATAATAAGAAGTTGTAGAATTGGAGAATGTTTGGTTGTATATATTTTTGCCACAATTAAAAACATAATTACATGAATAACAATAGACACAAGGAAGAAGAAAATGTTCTAGAACTGATTGTGGTGATGATTGTACAACTCTTCTTGATATGACCGAATTATTGAATCATACAACATGTGGATGAAGTGTCAATGAAACTATTAAAAAGAAACAAGAACGCTACCTTTGAACGGGTAGTCTATCCCTGAGGTGGGTGAAGCCAGTCTGGGAGCGCCTGGCGTCTGCCCCTCATGCACGCAGCTGGCACTGAAGCCCCAGCACTGCACCGGAGCCAGGAGAGATCCTGAACCCCTCCTGGACGGTAGAGGCACAAGCTGGACGTTTACCAGTGATGAGTTGGGACAGATTATCTGTGGGAAATAATGCACTGGCAAATGTATCTCACGTTTGAGAAGTTCAAGGGAAGCCGTCATTATAAGACTGATGGGATCTAACGGTGCTTGTTGAGGGCCACCAGCTATTGGAGAAGGACAAGGAAAGCCGGAGAGGCATGGATCACCAGCTCAAGTGCAGTGTGCAAGTCTGAGGATCTCAGCATAAGACTCATTGCTTTTAGCCAGAGGACAGAAAAGGTGAAGATCAGGCTCATGTCTCATGATAAGGGTAGTGTTCTTCCGTTGTTCAAAGGT
>NW_022103906.1:99468771-99469814 GCF_000313985.2 Echinops telfairi | reverse complement strand
ACTTATGGACTTGATCTGGACTGGGCTGGGATGTTTTCTCAATTTACAATTGCTCTTGATATAAAGCCCTCCCTTATACATATATAAGGGCCTATGAATTTGTTTCTCTAGTCTACCCAGACTAATATATGACCAGACTGCTAATAAGGCTCGTGTCTCAATAATGCCCTGTGGGGGAAATGCTGGGTCACTGCAGGAGAGGAACTATAACAGCTCTGGTCAGATGGACTGGCAGGAAAATGCTGGGCTGGGTCCCGAGGGCACCACACCCCTGCACTGTCTATCTGTGTTCCACCTGCAGACAAGCTGTCTCAAGATGCTAGGCAGCCACTGTGCTGCCAGGGACGAGGCACAGACACCCACTGGCAGGAGCCATGACACAAGAGCTATCTCCATTTGTGAGCGAGTTGGGCACAACGCACAGTGTTGGCCAAATGAGAGTCACTATTGTGACGTAAAGAAAGACAACAGTTAACAAGAGCAAGTTCTCAAAGGAAACACACATTGTCCTCGGTCTCTGAGCATGCAGGCCAGGCTTCACGTCAACTGCAGGCCAATGTCCCCACTGCCCCAGAAGCCACAGAGGGACTTCTTGGTTCCCAAGGCAGCTGCATGGCTCTTGGGTGGCGAGGCCCCTCTAAACCTATACTATCGAACCCTGAACACTTCTTAGTCACTGCCACTGTCTCAGGTCATGTGTTTCTCACTCTCACTTGCTGCTGTACTACCAGGACACCACCATCGTGCCCGAGGAATGAAACGCTCGTGGGGGAGGGGAGCGCGTTGCACAGGTACACTCACAACTCAATCCTGCACAGTGAACCCTCCTGCACACTCACAACTCAATCCTGCACAGTGAACCCTCCTGTACACTCACAACTCAATCCTGCACAGTCAACCCTCCTGCACAGTCAGTCAAACCTCCTGCACAGTCAACCCTCCTGCACACTCACAACTCAATCCTGCACAGTCAACCCTTCTGCACAGAAGTGTCCAGTTAGTTCTCTGTCCATCAGTTAGCAAGTCCAACACTGCTTGCCCCC
>NW_022103906.1:99464249-99468671 GCF_000313985.2 Echinops telfairi | reverse complement strand
AGGGCAGGGCTCGTAGGTCCACAGGACCTGTTCTTCTTCAGACTCTTCTTGATGGTGATAACGGCCGTGAACTTCAATGGGACTGGTTCTTAAATCAGCCTAGCGGGTTGGCAAATTCTACCATGTTTCTAGCTGGAATACCAAGGGCTTCATCCTCCTGAGTGAGTTTTCAAGTTACAAACCAACTGACCAGTCCCTTGCAAGATTGTGCCAGTGACCCTCGGGAGCTACAAGATCTAGCTCTGGCTAGGAAGACATTACTAAAGTGATTCATTATATGGTAGGCATCTGGCCCAAGACAGGCAGCATTTAAGTTTTAAATAAAGACAAAGCAAACTCAACTGCCAATGAGTGAGTCAATGTTGACTCATGGTGACCCTGTAGGACAGAGTAGAACTGCCCCCAGTAAGTTTGTGAGACTGTAACTCTCTACAGGTGTACACATCCCTCTCTTCCACCCAAGGAGAAGCTCATCATTTCAAATTGCTGGCCTGGTGGTTAGCAGCCCAATGCATAATGCCTATGCGCTCAGGGCTCCTCGGCTTGGAGTAGGAAGCAGGTGTGAACACAAGTACAGTCTTCCAGGGTACTTAGCGGTAAACCCTGGCATGGACCCTCCAAGATGGCTAGGATGGCTCTCCGGTACTTGGCAAAAGCAATGGCCACACCAAGAGAAGTAGAAATGCTAGACTGACCATCCAGACAATGGCTGAAGGGATAGAATGGCTCGGAGAAGGGGCCATTCTAGAGCAGATATTTCATCTAAGGTCAGAAAGATCAGCCAAGTGCATTCTTCAAGGAAACGCTCCATTGATCGAGTGAATGAAGAATGCCGCCTTGCCTTGTGCGTGAGTTCAGTGTGGCCGCTTTGCTCCAGGACTCAACTCTGTAGTGGCAAGGAGAGTTATACAATCATGAAGTACAGAAGCTAGCACAGCGTTGAACTAGAGGCACGTGAGGCACACGCATCTCAAGGGACAACAAGGCTGGGTGAGCAGACAGAAGGACCTAACCCAGACTGAGTAATAGAGATGGTTCATAGGATACACGTGCCAGGAGAGGATAGGTGGGCACCAGTGAAGACTTTTCAAGCAATACTGCAGTAAAAAACAAGCAAGGGTGGCAGGGAGGGGGAAAGGAAGGATGGTCAAGAAGGTAAAGGAAACCGGCCCAATAACAAGCTCAGTCACAGCTGGGTCAGTTCTCAGATCTGAAAGACATTGCTTGAAGCAGAAGCTGGGTGGGGAAGAGAAAGGACCCTGCACGTGTGTGTCGTTCTCCTGAGAGCAACCCACGGCCATTTACTCAGGCAACCACCCACGGGACAAAGGGGCGTGTGGACACAGGCTGAAGACGGCGCAGCACGGCATCTGAAACGCAAGGTACAGGCTAAATACAAACTGAACCTAGCCAAAGACCAAGGTACTTAGTTTATGATAAGCCGAAGAAATCTCCAATTTTTGTTGTGCGGTGCTATGGAGTCAGCACACCCATGGGCAACAAAGCAAAGCGGCCTCGGCCTCATCACTGCTCCGCGGGAGCCGGCTGCAGATGCAGTGTAAGGTGCTCCTCTCCTGTGGTGACCCTCTCCTTTCCCAAGCCTGATGTCCTTCTCCAGGGACCAGTCGCTCTGCTACTATGGCTGACACGTGTAAGACAGAACAGTTCTTTCTAAACCACTCTGCCCATTCTCCTAGCAGTGCATGTCACAGTTGCTCTCCTTACCAGAATCCAGAGGCATCAATTACTCAATACTTCTTATTAATTGTCCAACTTTTGCTGCCCACAAGGCAATTGCAAAGACCATGGTAATGTCCAAGTTAGCACAGGCTAAAACAGATGGAACACCTCAAGGCAACATTGAACGCATCCAGAGGCGGGATTCTTCAGGTGCAATACCCCTCTGACCCACCTAGTCTACACTCACAGGAAAAATCAGAACAAGGAGGACAAAATAGTAAGAAGACAGACCCAAAAAATTCCTCAGCCAAAGGGAAGGCTGGTTTTTCCAATAGAAAAGGTTTACCAAGTGGCAAGCAGTATAAATGGAACCCATCTCTAACCACATCCTGCTACATTTCAAAAAGAAAAAGCAAAACCCCAGAGGCCTCCAGAGAGTAACAGAAATCACCGACAAAGATCAAGAGCTGAATTGGCATCAGGCTGCTCATTAATGGAACGCAGTGTTGAAAGACAAATGAGCAAGGCTGTCAAATTGGTTTTCAATTACTATTTTGATTTTAGTGAGGAGGTACACAGCAAAACCTGCTCCCCTCCCATGCTTCCGGGGAATAATAATCAATGGCATTGATTGCATTTTTCTCTTTGTGTCCTACCTGCTTATTCTCTTCTAATTATCTCACTTCCATTTACCTAAAACCCTGACCTCTCCACCAGCTCACCTGGACTTTAATGTAGCCGATGACCATTTTGTCTGTCACCGAGTAATGACACATACTCTGTTCAACGCAAGGAGGTTACTGAAGATTCAAACACCGTCCAGACCCAGGACGTATTCAATCTCACAAAGTGAAATGGTGGAATAACAGAGGCCCGATTATGAGACAAAATTAAGCACCGAAGATCCAGCATTCTGACTGGAAGTTGTCATACAAGGGTGGCAAAAGGCAGGCAATTCAAAGTGAGTGTCCCTTTGATGTCTGGAGACATGAATGCAGGCCTCTTGATTGGTTCATTGAAATATGAAGGGGCCGGTGATTCAGGAGCCCTGGGGGATTAGAAATCGGGTAGCTCACCAGCAGTTCGAAACCACCAGGTGCTCTAAGGGATAAGATCACACTTTCTACTCCAGTGTAGATGGACAGTCTTGAAAACCTACAGGGACAGTGCTGCTCTGTCCTTAAGGGTCACAAGGGTCACTCAGAGGTCCTCAATAGCTTGTTCAAGGGGTCTTCACAGGGTCGTCTTAAGGCGATGATCTGAAAACAGTTCTCCAGGACTGCAGAGGGAATTTCTGATAAGGATCCCCTGTCAAGACCCTCCCATAAAAACATGTCCCCGCACCTTCAGTTCAGTCCTGGAGAAACGCATCTCCCTTGGGATGTGCTGAAGTCTCTCCAAAGGCTCGATGACCCGCGTGTGGCTCAGAGCTGGACACGGCATTCTGACACAGGCCGAGCACTCCTGTAAGTTGGATACAGCTTTTATTTTTGATTTTCAGAATACATTATCAGAGAGCAAAATCTAGAATTTTAAAGCTCAACTGATAATAAGTTTAAAAGTGAGTGCGGGGGACAGCTTCCAGTCAAGGTTTAAAGAGTACCTTTCCGGGCTCCAGTGTCATATGGATCCAGTTTAGGTCTGCTTCCTTCAGAACGTCAGTTCTGATCCACATCTCCTCCCTTCTTCTCAGGATCCACCTATTGGTCTCAGGTTAGAACTTCCCCTGATGGGAGCAGGGCACCATTCAACTCTCCTAGGTCTCAAGGTAGAGGAGGCAGGAGGCCATAGAGATAAACACCCTGTCCTCTAGCTCCCTTCGATCCTCGGGTCCCTGTCCTTTGCTTCAGATCCATAGTTGTATTCACCATGGTCGGTTATAGGCCTTTAAGACCCCCAGACACGATTCGCCATGCTGTGAGGCAGACTCCAAACTGCAAGAACTCTATGAAGGCACTGAGTCTTTTAAGGGGAAGTTACTTTGAAACTAAAATATATTCCAAACTATCAATCAAGTGAGCTGGTGGGAAATAAAAAGATATTTTAAGACGTGTAGGACTCAGAACATTTTACTTCCCTTCGTGAAAAAAAATGTAGAACAGGATATACTTGCAAGACATTCTTCAGAGCAGCTTTGAGAATATCCACACCGATCCTGAGAAGTAGCATTATTATTTGCTAAGGTGTGTAAATGTAGGCTCTGTGACACAGAGAGGTTAACAAGGCAAATAAAACCAAGCCTCGCCCTCAACTTGATCCCAATGCTTCGTGGCCCCGGAGAGCAGAGGAGCCCTGCCCCACTGAGTCTCCACGGCTCTCATCGTCACAGCAGCACAAGGACGGCACTGCGCCTCCCGAGTGGCGCCAACTGCCAACGTTTCGGTTACCATCTGAGCACTTTCATCACCGCACCACCAGGCCTCCCATTACTGCAGAAAAAGAGAAACCAATGGAAAACTGCTCTAGAGCTGAATAGTAAATTAGCAAGCAGGTCAATGAAAACAACATTTACTCTCCAGTGGGGGCTGCATCACAGACCTAGAAAGTGATGGAAGCAACCTACAAAGAGAATAGAAAAGCTTCGAGACAGAGACAAGTGCAGAGGCACGTCCTGTAGGACTGAAAACCTGGACAAGTGAAGATCAACCATAAGGTCAGCAGTTCAAACCCAGGAAGGACTCTGAAAACGACGAGGCTGTCTATTCCTGTTAAAATGTACCGTCTCCGAAACCCATTGCGGGG
>NW_022103906.1:99461243-99463170 GCF_000313985.2 Echinops telfairi | reverse complement strand
TTTTTTTTTTAGCATCATGTATATGTAGTTCGTCTGTAATTTAAAAAGCAAATTTTTAATCACCAGTGATTTTTCTGTTGGGGAAGAAAATAGCTAAAGGAGGTCGTTTACAAAATTGTGTTGAAGCTTGGGAGTAGATGCCACCCACAAAGAAAGCCTGGCTGAAGCATGCATCTCTGAGCCCTGAGATGCCGTGAAGCTTGCCTCAAATTGCAAATCTTCCTGCGTGTGTTCCTCCAGTTCCTACTTATCAGACGTACTACTAAGTTCAAATCATAAAAATCTTACCTGTAATTGAAGCCAGCTGCAACCTTTTTTGACAAGTACTAATTGCCGATAATGATTTAAGTGCTGTAAATTCACATGCCGCAATTGTTTTAAATAGGGGAAGCTCTCACGGCTTTCTCTGAAAAGAACTGTTAATCTCTGCTGCTGACTTATCAAATCTTTCAGTCACCTGTTTGCCATCATTTTCATGAGCTGATAACGTGTTTATTAGAGTCATAATGTGCAGGTGGGGGAATAAAGGTCTCGTTTGATAGCGTTGGAATTCCATCTAACATTCTGTACGGGGACTTGGCAGAGGTAGCAGGCTGGGCCCAAACAGAGAACGATGAGAAAGGGATGTTTCTATAGATACGTCCTTGTATTGGGGGTTCTTACTGCTCTTATAACAATCCATACATCAACGGTACCAAGCACATGTGTACATATGTTGTTGTGTTTAATTTAAGACAAAATGAAGCTAGCATTTGTTTGTTAGTTAGATGATATGACTGGCTAAGACACGCGGCATGTGGGCTTGTTCCTCTGGTTTCCTGTAAGGTGCACGTCCAGGTCCTAAGCAGAGCCGAGAGGCTGCAGAGCTGCGTGAGCAGAGCCCACAGGCTGCATCCTGGTCTCTCTCCCGGGTGTCAAGTCTTTCTTCTCTGCACTCCCCTCCCCCCCCTTAGGGCTAGATCAGTCTCCCTCACTGACTATTTGAAGAGGGGTTGGGCACTTTCAAATACCATAAGGGAGTGTCCCCTCTGGTGACGGGAAGGAGAACCAGCGGGCAAAGTCGCCCACAAAGATAACATACCTGTTGTCATGCTATTCTTGTTGCATGCCCTCAGATCAATTCAGGGGGTTCCAGGCACCCCATGGAAGAGGCCAGACACATCCCACAGGGTCTCCAAGGCTGACCTTTGTAGAAGCAGACTGCCCTGTCTTCCTCCTGTGGAGCACTTGGGGGCTACCATCATAGACCCTTCAAAGGCAGCTGAGCTCTTAACCACTGAACCATCAGGCCCTTTGCAATTCCACAGCTAAGACTTTATCTAAAGACCACACCAAGGATTTTAATCAGAACATTATTTATAATGTTGGATTCTTGGAAATTCTAAACAGCCCACAAGGAGGATGGCTGCCATTGATGAGCATGGAAAGAACGTGCAGTCTCTGGTCATTGGTGGAAGCTGATGCTCAGGTTCCACAGTGGGAACAATCATTGATAATGGTATGATTCCCAGTGATGCCCTTCAGCGCTGCCAGTCTTGAATTCCTCATTTATGAAATATCAGCATTCTAAGACTGAAGAACAATCTATGTGTTTAAATTATGGTGATGGAAAGAATATTGAAAGTACCATCGACTGCCCATGAACAAACAAAGCCATCTTGGAAGAAGTACAGCCAGAATGCCCCTTAGAGGAAAGGATGGTGGGACTTGGTCTCATGTGTGAAGGGGTATCCCACCACCGCCAAAAAAAACACCCCAAAAATGGAAAAATGCTCTACCCAGCGGAGCTTTTGTAGTAGAATTTTCCCACTAGGGGAGCATCCAACAATGCACTCTGAGTTAGCGCACCCAGTGGCATCACTTGGGAAGGTCCTCTCTGGTCACAGCAAATGTTTTCATAAAAGCAGCTTAGCTTGAACCTGGTTTT
>NW_022103906.1:99450712-99460848 GCF_000313985.2 Echinops telfairi | reverse complement strand
TAAAAAACAGCATGCCCCTCTTGCCCCATGCACTTGTCTTACTTGACCTCACTCTGTGTGACTTCTTTTTGTTTCTGAGAATGAAGAGGGACATGAAAGGACAGCAATCCGATGACACAGAAGAGTTGGGGAAAAAAACGAGGGAGGTGCTGTCAGCCATCCAAACAGATGAGCTTGAAAATTGTTTCCAAGAATGGAATCACAGATATGACAAATGTATTAAGTGTCATGGAGAGTACTTTGAAGGTGATAAGGTTGTTTTGTAAAAAAAAATTTAAACACATAGCTTTGAAAAACAAATCTGTCTTGCGGGGGTTACTCCCTGGTTCTTTGGACATGTTGTCAGGAGAGACCAGTCCTCCCTGGAGGAGGACATCCTGCTTGGTCAAGGAGAAAGGTGGAAAAACAGAGGACGGCCCTCGCTGCGCTGGACGCACAGTGGCTGCAGCCATGGGCTCAAACAGAAGAACAATTGTGGGATGACACAGCACCGCAGCGCTTTGTTCTGCTGTTGAGAGCGGAATTCTGCTCTGAGTCGGAATGACTCGCTGGGGCCTAACAGCAAGTGTGTACACCACCTCGTCCTGTCAGTGCGGAATTGCAGGACCCAGGGCGTCTCCAATGCCCACTACAGTATCTGGCATGTTGTCAGTGCTTGATAAATCCCACATAACAACGAGGACACTGATGAAATATTAAACTACCATGATCACGTTGAAGGGGAAGAAATGCTAATATGAAAAATCCCTGTGTGAGTTAGTGTGCTGGGGAAAGGGTTAGTAAACTGGTTTTGCCCTCATCTAAAGAAAACAGGCAAAATAGAAGACAAACGGCAGAAGCAAAATGCTAATGCTGATCCTCTTTGAACAGAACTGTGAGGGTTAGTCTTACTTTTGACTCTGTAGGCTTAAACTGTGTAAAATGAGTGTTTCTTATTTTAATACTTAAGAGATTATGATCTTTATGTACCAAAAAAATCCCTGTTTGGGATGACTGTAACTTACAGAATTTTCCCTCAGGATTGCATCTTTTCACCATATGTATTCAATCTGTGTGCTGAGCAAATAATCTGGAAAATACATACGATCCATATGAAGAATGCAGCATTAAGACTGGAGAGAGCCTCATGTAGCATCCTGCAATATGCAGATAACACAGCATGGATTGGTGAAAGCTAAGAGAACGTCAAGAACTTCTGAGGAAGACCAGAGGCGGCAGCCTTCAGTGTGGCCGACACTGCAACGTGAAGCAAACCCACATGCTCCCAGCTGGACACCCCAATATGCAGCACCCTGCAGGAGAGGAGGGGTGGCAAGATTTCATTCTACTTGAATCTACCATCACTCTATGAAAGTAAGCATCCATCAAGAAATTAAATGCTGCATTTCCTTGGACAGGTCTTCTGCAAAAACCTATGCAGTCTGAAGTCATCCATCACTCTTCCGTCAGTCTGTCAGTTTGTCTAACTGTGCTGGCTGGCTTGCTGCTGTGATACTGGAAGCTATAGCACCAGGATTACAAATACTACAAAGACCAGCAGGCACCCACAGTAGATAGGCTTCAGAAGAACTAACAGACAAAGAAAGTAGGGAAGAGGAGCGATGGATGCAGTTCCAGAAAACCGTGGCCAACGAAAGCCTCATGAGTCACCACAGAACGCTGTCTGATGCGGTGTAAGATGAGCCCCTCGAGCTGGAAGACCCTGAAAATATTACTGGGGAACACCGCCTCTTCCAAGTAGGCTTGACCTTAATGCACGACCAGAGCGAAGCTTTCAGAGCCTTCGTTTGCTGACCTGGCGCAACTCAAAATGAGAGCAAAGAGTTGCAAACATCCATTAATAATCAGAACATGCAATGTACAAAATATACACCTAGGAAAAATGGAAGTCATCAAAAAGTAAATTTAACACATAAAGATCAATATCCTAGGCATTGGTGAACTGGAGTTGCCTGGTCTTGGCCATTTTGAATCAAATAATCATATGGTCTATATGCCCAGGCATGATGAATTGAAGGGGAATGACATTTTATTCATTGTTTAAAATAACATTGTAAGATGTCTCCTGAAATGAAATGCTGTCAGTGACAGGTTCATATCCATACTCTTGCACAGAAAACCCACTAATATGATTGTGACTTCAAATTTATCCATCTATCACTAAAGGCAAATTAGTCCACACAGCAGTACAGAAGGTTCAGTTCAACTCATTTGTGGAAGGTGACCAGATTTTAACATTGGTAAAGTGGGACACCATTGATAAAACTCATATCCTGGCGAAATAGCCAGATGGCAGCAGAAAACCGTATATGCTAGCTTGTCGTGCATTATTCCAAAAAATCGGGACTTTTTTAAAATGCCGTGAGATGTGGGAAAAATTGTTAAAAATCGGGACTGTCCCACCAAAAGCGGGACCTCTGGTCACCTTACACTTGTGGAACAGTCAATATACTGGAAGTCCTTCAACTCAGAAGGGCTCCTGGGTCCAAGATCAAGGAAGTAGACAGCTGAGCCTTCCCTAGCGCAATGCAGGCAGCATCTGCCACGGGCAGCAAACAGCAGGGTGGGTCACCAACTCACAGCAGCTCAGGAGCTTAGCAACGCAGGCCCAGATGGAGTATCAAACTCGAGCAATGCAAGACGACAGAGTCCAGCAGCCTCAAGCTCAAGCAATGTACACACCAGCAGCGTGGCAAAGCAGGTCTCAAAGGAACCTCAAGCTCTACTGACAGGATCCATGGGTTGGCTGTCCCACAGGTAGTGTAGATCACAAGTTTAGGCAGAGAACTAGCTAAAACCGGTCCCATCACCAGAGAGCAAGAGAGAGAGGGGCGGGGCTTGCCGAGCCATTTATCTCTTATTAATCCCACATGTTCCTATAGGCCAGGTTGGCACAATAAACCTATCTATCACACCCACTATTAAGGGGATGTAATATGGACATTAACAGGTTACCATAAGTCACGATCAGAAAATAGTAAGGGTTCAGTCTTCTTCGTCATGCTGGCAGTCTTGTCTCCCTCTGGTCCTTCACCGTAATCACTTAGCACCTGGTCCTTTGCCCTTCTTGGGAAAAAACTTCTTTAGTGCTGTTAAATGTCCAGAGACTACTTCCCTCTGCAAGCCAGCCCCTTGCCCAAAGGCACTCAGTGTATCTGTACCACGAGGCAGGAAACCCACTGCTCTGTCTCACGGTCTCTGTGCCGTGGCCCCTAAGGTGCTCCCTGGTGCCTTTAGACAGGGGTCTCGCATGCCCTCCATCCCTGGTGTTCTTTCTTAATGGCCGAGGGGATTCCCGTTCCTGCTTCTGAGATGGGTCACTCTTGTACCCAGTGGAAAATCAAACCTGACCAACCCCTGAGTTAGACCTTATTTGAATGCTCCTACCCTGTTGCTCCATGTGAGTTGCAAGCTCTATGGATAAAAGGGCCATGCCAATAATTGCACTTCACTGCACTAGGCCTATCTTTCTATGGGCTTCTCCTAGAAAAAAGATTAAAAAAACAACTCACTGCCATCCGGTCGATGCTGACCCATAATCATGACCCCCTGTGGGTTTCTGAGACTGTAATTGTTTGCCAGAGTAGAAAGCCCAGCCTTTCCCCCTTGGGGCTGCTGGTGGCTTTGAACGGCAGACCATAAGGATTGCAGCCCCATGGGTAACCGCTACACCACCAGGGCTCCAGTCTAGGAGCTCCCAGGTGGACTCATGTCATCCACCGCTGCCTTAGTCATCAAGGGTTGCACAATCCAGGGAGAAACTTTCAGAAAGAGAAAGGTAGGTCGATGTCTCTAACCCCCATTCATCACAAAACAAGCAAGCACCTGAACCTAGGGCTACCTGTGACCATACCTGTGCAATTGGAATCCAACATCAAGTATATCTACCTGAGTGTGTCCTGTACTGGTCCATTTCTTCTGCCTTGATACCTGCATAGTGTACCATATATGGTAGAGACCAAAAATATATACTCCTGAATATGAGTGTGTGATTGTGAATTGAGTCAAGATATGTCCTTAATCAAATGACTCTCTGCTAGGATAATGTCAGAGAATAGACAGAGCTATAAAAACCGTAGTTATTCCTCCTTGGGAGTACAGGAAGGCTTCCTAGAGAGAAAGGTGAGTTCAGAATATTTTCTGAAGAACCAGGCACATTCTGTTACTGATATTGCCTTCAAGTTGATTCTGGACTCAAGGTGAACCCCCATATGTGGAGCAGAACTGCTCCATGGGGTTTTCAATCCTGCGGCCTCTTGGATGCAGAGCGCCAAGCCTGTCCTCTGAGGTGCCTCTGGGTAGGCTTGAACCCCCAACTTTTGGGGTTCTAGCCCAACACGCATGCCTTTGTGCCACCCAGGCCTCCTGGGGACTGGAAATGGGCTGTGAACTGGAGGAGAAGGAAAGATGATGGGGAGACTTCAAGATGGAGCGGAACTATGTGCTAGGAAATTGGGTGCACCTGACCCAAATCCCGGTGTTTGCAGTAGCCTCATACGCGTGTGAAAGCCGGACAGTCGTGCCCCAGGAAGGCCAGGGGGGAATTGATGCCTTTGAATCATGGTGCTGGCGAGGGGTCTTCAAAGCACCGTGGGCTGCCAAGACGGTATGTCTTGGCGGAAGCACCGTTACAATGCTCCTTAGAAGTGCGGACCTCACCTCACATACCTTGGGCCTGTGCTGAGGAGGGACACCATGCTTGATAAAGTAGAATGTCCCTCAAAAGAGAAAGACCCTGTGGAAGACGGGTTGCCACGATGCTCCCACCCTGAGCTCATACTGAACGGCAAGTGGGAAGCCAGTGGGGCCAGCAGTGTTCTGTGCTGGAGGCAGAGTGGCCAGGAGTCGGAGCCAACTCCACGGCACCCACAACCAGAACAGGACACTGAGAAAGCAATGACCAGAACCGAATCCCATTCTCACCTGTATTCTTCCGGCTACTTAACAAGTCCACTTGCTCCTTGAGACAGAACCGAAGACAAACTGCTAGTGGCGGGTCATAGCCTAACGTGTTTTCTGTCCAGACAACATTTGGGTTTCCCCTGGCCCTCTGCGCCCTCAGCCACAGTAATGGGAGAATGGTAGGGACTTCGGGTGGGGCTGCAGGAAGAGGTTCTCAGGCAGGGAGTGCCGCTCAGCCCTCAGTAAATCACCTCACACTGACAGCCAACTTCCCCACCCAAGGAGGCCTGGCCTCGGCCGAGCCAGAGCGGCGCTGTAACAGATAACCCCACACACCTTCCCTCCCACCACTCCACTCTGCTCCGGGGACATTCGGCGCTGTAACAGATAACCCCACACACCTTCCCTCCCACCACTCCACTCTGCTCCGGGGACATTGTGGCGATGGCTCTCTTTGCATTCAGAGGTCATGGGGTATCCTTTTCATCTGCTCATTGTCTTACAATTTGAGAGGCGGAAGGAGGTTTGGGAGAAAAAGTCGCTGCTCTCTCAGAGTCACCGTCTCACCACTAGCTCATAAGCAAGCACTTAAGACATGACACTTTGTACCGCTGGATCCCATTATTCCCCTGGGAGGCTTGATGTCTGTTTTGATAGGGACAATTTATCACCCTGGTGAAGCCACAGTGCTGCTTGGAAGGCAGGGCTCAGGATTTATGAATCGCTTTGTGCCGAGAATGAATTTCGTTCCCAGGGCTGGGAGCACCATTGGAAGACTTGACCTGCTGCCCCTGTGGCATTTCCAACGGTGGCTCCAGTGGCAGCCAGCCCTGCTCGCCCACGCCCAGATCCAAGTCTCCACCTTCCCAAACTGGAGAAACTCACTCAGGGCACGAAATCCAAGGACGTTGGATATAAAACAATGGTTTTAGATATAATGGATTCAAGCTAATAAAATTGATTTCTAGGGCATTTTCCCTCTATTTTTAACACATATTGTATTTTCCATTATTTTCTTGAAATGATTATTAATTAAAGATATCTTTTCAAAGTACCCTTGTTTTTCCTTTTCTGTTTTGAACCCACATTTTGGGGCGGCTGAAAGTATACCCAGCTAAAGATACACCGCTTGAACAAACCCTGCAGGGACCAGTCAGTGGCTCTGGGATATGTGTCAAGTTGTATCTCTGTTCTCCCTCTCCTCAGACACCTTATTGCACCAGCACCGTGTTAAACTTCCTGTCCCCCGAGTCTCCATCCAACCTGCCAGTGGTCGTTGTTGACTTGACACAGATAATCCTTTAAGAGAGCCTAGTGCTCAAAGCAGACCTACTTTAATTTCTCCAAGCTGAAACCAAACTCACTGCCATCAAATGGATCTGGCTCTTGCAACCCTCTAGGAAAGGCTAGACCTGCCCCGTGGGTTTACAAAACAGACACTGTTCACGGGAGTAGACAGCCACATCTTTCTCCCGAGGAGCAGCTGGTGGATTTGAACTCCTGACCTCATGATTAACAGCCGAATGCGTCACCCACTGGGCCACCAGGACTAAGTGAGCTGTATTTTGCTTCAAAGAAAACTTTGAAAAGTCGTTTGGGTTTAAAGTTTACAGATCATTTGCAGTGGGCATAGTTTGAGGGCCTTGTCCAGCTTCAATGGCTCCAGAAAGTCTGGGTTCCATTCAGAATTATAAATGCTATTCCACATTTTGCCCTTTTTGATTCTTCTGCAGAATTTTTAATCAAAACACCAGTAATTGTGGCCAAACACCATCAAGCTCTGGCGAAGGAGGCAGCTGCTCTTGAAGGCAACCCAGCACATCAGATTTCAGGCTACAAAGTAAGTACAAACTGTATTTGGAGCATTTCTTTCCATGATTCTAGC
Source organism: Echinops telfairi (assembly GCF_000313985.2). Taxonomy (NCBI): domain Eukaryota; kingdom Metazoa; phylum Chordata; class Mammalia; order Afrosoricida; family Tenrecidae; genus Echinops; species Echinops telfairi. Next base: position 99,454,061 of record NW_022103906.1, on the reverse strand, counting down.
TATTAGAAACGATTTCATAAGGAAAGCATTCTTCAATCACAAGGCGGGTTGCCTCACAATTTGAGGAAGACCCTGTCTGGGGGTCTGATGTTGAAATTTATAGGCATTGGGTGGCAGTGCCCCATTGGCTCACCCCAGTCCCTATCCCATTTGCCCTTATTCTTGCATTTTGGTTGGCCCTTGTTCCAGCACCACGAAAGGCCACCATAGGAGCTCACAGGGCCAAAGCGTTAATTAAGCTGGAGCTTCCAATGGACTTCAGGGTCTGATGGGTTCACGAAGCGAGTGTCTAAAGCAACATCAACCTCCACTGAGAAAGGCTGGTAAACTTCTGGAGTGCCTCTAGATTAAACGTTAAGGACTCATAGCAACCTGGTGGTGGGGGGGGTTGGATTCAGAAGCTGTAACTGTTTACTGGAGTAGAAAGCCCAGTCTTTCTCCCATGGAGCTGCTGGTGGTTTCAAACTGCAGGCCATGGGGATCGCAGCAATGGGTGTAACCACTATGCCGCCGGTTATCCTACCCTGCTCCAAACGCTCACTGCCACTGAGCCTATCCCAACTCACAGCAGCCCTAGGACAGAGTAGAGCTGCCCCTGTGGGTTTCAAACTTCTGACCTGGCAGTTATCAGTCCAAAGCATAACGCAGTAGCCCCCGCGGCTCCTCTTACCCCTACTCCAAACCAAACTCACTGCATGGACCCTGCAGAGCAGAACTACCTCTGTGGGTTTCCAAGAATGTAACTTTTGCTGCTGCTGCTGCTGGCTTCAAACTGCTGACCTTGCGGTTATCAACCCAGCGCATAAGCAGTACACTATCAGGGCTCCTCTTCCCACCACTAAGCACTCTAATGCCCATCACAAGATGAGAGCAAACCCATTACTGGTTAAATTCATCCCTGACTACAAATATTGAGCTACATATTAGAATGTATAAGGCCTAAGTCTATTTTTATATAGTTTTATATGATATTTCATTCCTCCTGTACAGAATCACAACAAAGTTATGGGTCCCTGGTTTTAAAGCCATGAGCGTGTGTGTGGCGGGGAGCCAGGCGGGGATGCATTGATGCGGGTGACCCTTGGTTACTGCCCTCCATCAAAGTGGTATCCACAGAAGCGGCCTCCTCCAGCCCGCTCTTCTGAGTTCGTTCACGAGATGACCACCGTGCCAGCCTTCTCTTGTCCCCGGCTATGAGCCGTGAACATTGCGTCATTTGTCAGACGACATGGAGGTGAGCCGAACACCCAAGGGTGGGGTGGGGGGAGTCGTCTGAGGAGACAGCTTCAAGTCTGTCTGCCTCAACGTCTGAGGGAAACGGGCCATTTTTCCCGGGTGTAAATTCCAGGGGTGACAGGAGGTTTCTGAGTACTACGGGTTCTCAAACATATCTGGGGTCAGTAAAGGCATCCTCTGCCCACTCCAACTAGGGACATAGGGCCAACAGTGGGTGTGGGGGAGTGAAGGCAGATCCCCACATACCGCCCCCAACCCGGAGGCTCAGCAGGTTCCAGATACTCTTCTTCCGGTTCTGGATGACCTGATCCGTGTTCCCAAAGCGGGTGGTGCCTCCCCAAGGGGTTGGGTGCAGGAAGGACCCAGAAGGGCTGAAAAAGGAACTACCTACACTTTACTCTGGATGTTGGGCTATTTTAACTGCCAAGGGGAGGCTGAGTCATTTTTCCTTTTTCTATAGAGGGGGTGGGGGATAAGTCGCCTAAGCTTGGGAACCTGCACTCAGAGATTTTATTTCATCTCAGGGCAACAGAGGCAAAAACTGGCTCTGACCTACTCTTCTTCCAAACGCATTGTCCATACGTGAGCTCGTTGTGAGACCCAAAAGCTAGGTGTTGATTGCACTGTTCTGGGTGTTCGTCTCCCAGCGGCGACGGATGGGGAACTTCCCGAAGTGCGAGAGACAGCCGAGGAGCTGGGATCGCAGCGGAAGCAGCCTAGTGACAAGAGCGGGCCACCCACCGTGCTGGGCGCCTCCAGTGTGCAGGTGCCTGCCAGGGCAGCCACAGCGCGAGCCTCCCGGGCGGTGAACCGGGCTCGTTCCGTGGCCACCCCAGCGACCCCCAGCCGGCCAGTCTCAAAGAGGTCCGACAGAAAGAGGAATTAAGATAAGACTCGGGAGCGAGTGCGTGCCAGCAGGGGCAGAATGAAGTCTTCGACTGCCTACCAGCTTGACTTTTACTCCAGAGTCCGCCCGAGGAGAACGCAGCCTCCAGCTCTTGCCGGCAGGCCGCAGACAGCACGATCTACCCTGCGGTCGGTCTCCGGGTCAAGGCCGCAGACAGGGCGTGGGAAGCCTTAGCAAGGTGCATGTGGACGCTGTACACTGCCATCCGGTTGATTCCAACTCATAGTAACAAACCTCATCTTGCTCCCAATAATAAATGTTCTCTGTTCTTTTCATCGTCTCCCCGAATCATCGTCAATATATCTCTGAAGAACTGGACTGTCCCCCTGGCATCCCTCTGGGCTTATCAGTAGGCACGGTGTTAGTAGAAGACACCAGGCCACACTTTTGGTTCCTGCACAAGCTAAGAAGGGGCCTTCGTGCCGTAGTGGGTTAGGCATCGAGCCGCTAATTGCTAGGTCAGCTGTTCAAACCCACCAGCCACTCCATGGAAGAAAGATGAGGCTTTAGGTGCCTGTAAAGGTTTGCATCCTTGAAAACTCAAAGGGGCAGTTCTACTCTGCCCTTTGGGGTCACTGTAAGTCAGACTCCCTGGGTTGCAGGAAGAAAGACGTGTCTGAGAGAAGCCCATGTCTGTGAGATTTTCCAGACCAGGTGAATGACTGCTGGTGAGAGAGGCTGGTTGAGACTGTGAGTGACTCAGGGGACACCCGTCCCTGTTTCTTGAAAAACAGCCCCAACACCTTTGTGTTACCAAGAGCGGATCTGCAGCACGCTGACTGTGAGCCGCAGCCCAGGCTCCACTCGCGGCGCCAGCATCTCCGTATCCCCACTCGCAGCCAGCACCGACGACGCACCCCATCCCACTAACACGCGTCGGAGCGTCAAAATGAACAAATGGACGAAGGGACCCAAGCCAGTCCCCTGAGATTGCCAGGTGGACATTGAGGGGCATCATGGAGGAGAAGGCGTTTCAGAAAACTCCCACAGGAATTGCACCTGCACATGCTGCCAAGCACAGAAGGACATTGCAGGGAGAGCGGGTGCGCGTTATGGGGTTTCTCATGCACATCTGGACGTGCTAGATGTCCCTGTCAGACTTGCTATACAGCATTCATGTCAGTCAAAAACACACAGCACGCCTCTCCCACCCCTTGGCTTCATGGGAGTATTGGAGAGTTTTTCTTTTGACAAGTTGTGCTACTC
>NW_022103906.1:99448792-99450612 GCF_000313985.2 Echinops telfairi | reverse complement strand
GAAGAAAGATGAGGCTTTAGGTGCCTGTAAAGGTTTGCATCCTTGAAAACTCAAAGGGGCAGTTCTACTCTGCCCTTTGGGGTCACTGTAAGTCAGACTCCCTGGGTTGCAGGAAGAAAGACGTGTCTGAGAGAAGCCCATGTCTGTGAGATTTTCCAGACCAGGTGAATGACTGCTGGTGAGAGAGGCTGGTTGAGACTGTGAGTGACTCAGGGGACACCCGTCCCTGTTTCTTGAAAAACAGCCCCAACACCTTTGTGTTACCAAGAGCGGATCTGCAGCACGCTGACTGTGAGCCGCAGCCCAGGCTCCACTCGCGGCGCCAGCATCTCCGTATCCCCACTCGCAGCCAGCACCGACGACGCACCCCATCCCACTAACACGCGTCGGAGCGTCAAAATGAACAAATGGACGAAGGGACCCAAGCCAGTCCCCTGAGATTGCCAGGTGGACATTGAGGGGCATCATGGAGGAGAAGGCGTTTCAGAAAACTCCCACAGGAATTGCACCTGCACATGCTGCCAAGCACAGAAGGACATTGCAGGGAGAGCGGGTGCGCGTTATGGGGTTTCTCATGCACATCTGGACGTGCTAGATGTCCCTGTCAGACTTGCTATACAGCATTCATGTCAGTCAAAAACACACAGCACGCCTCTCCCACCCCTTGGCTTCATGGGAGTATTGGAGAGTTTTTCTTTTGACAAGTTGTGCTACTCCCCGATCATCGTACTGAGTAATCTAACTGACATAGCTACCATGCTTGCTCATTTTTTATAATCATAAGAGCTAGGGGTGTTTTAGCAATAATCTACTGACACTGCCTTTCACATAAACCCGGCTGGTGCTGCCTGTGCCCAGCGCAACACCTCCTAGAACTGGTTTCCCTCACGAAATACTTTGTTTGCAGGGTAAACAGTTTGTGGTACCAATGTTCAGATCCAGTCTCTTCCAGAATTCTTTTCAAGCCTTGCCATTTCAAATTGCCTAAGTCCCTAGAAATGCCTATGACGGTAACCAGCTGTGCCAACAGGACTCCAGGGAGAACAACTGTGAGCCCTGGCGCATACGTTGGCAAGTGATTTCTGTCCATTTGGTCTAATAGTGAAATGTGTCGATTGTATTTCTTTTCTCACTCTCATTTTTCTTTTCGTTTTTAAAAATATAAAATGTGAAGTCAAACACAAAGAGCCAGGTTAGGCTGAGGGCTTAGCCAAGCAGCCACTCGAGAACCAAGATGGAGTAAAACCGTGCGTGCTGCTGCTGGCCGGGCTCCAGGCTCAGCATCTCACTCACGGGCTCACCTAGTCCTTACAAGGGGCCCAGGAAGTCAATCTTACCACGATCCCTAATAAGGAAACTGAAGCTCTCATAGACTTGGGTGACAAAAATAGTCATTGCTAAGGCCTGGAGGTGAGCCAAGAACCCCTCAAAGGCCATAAGTTTGATTTTTTATTTCAGTGCAGTAAGTCTCTGTGGGGGTCCACATGCTAAGAGGGGTGATGGGTGTCTGAATATGGGAATAAGGGCAAAAGGGTTTTCAAGGGAAAAAGGGAGTTTTCAGAAACACGATTGTCATCATGTAAACGTCAAACAAACTCAAAGGCCACAGCCCTTTTAGAGGCAGCAGGAGAGCACCGTCATTTCCACCTTTCTTCCACGTAGCACGGCCCTGTGTGAGATCCCTGAAGCAAATGAGGGGAGGCCACGCCCCCCATGCAGCCTCACACTGAGCCATCCATGGGGCTGCAGTAGGGGACAGACAGCCTCTTCTTTCACAGGAAGCTGGGCAGCGTATCCCCATTCTGTGTGAAGACGCTCCG
>NW_022103906.1:99447266-99448692 GCF_000313985.2 Echinops telfairi | reverse complement strand
CAACGGCATGAAGCATTCCTACAGGAAGAAGGGTGCAAGTCTATTTCCCCAACGGGAGTCCCCTCTTACGGGGAAAGACGCCACACCGAAGAGTCCCGTGCTCCAACTCTAGCTCGGGGAACACAGAAGTAGCCAGTTAGCATGCTGGGAGAGGAGAGCATGCAGCCCAAGATAAGGGCAGGTGTGCCCAGGGAAAGTAGCGGACAAAGTGATGTCATAGCTCTACAGGAAGTTCCCCTAATCCAACCATCATCAACCAACTGAGCGTTTCGTTGACCACCAAAAAAGGTGTCTGTGAGTGACTTGGGAGAAGCCGTCGACAGAGAAAAAGAGGGTTTTGTTTTCTTGTCATCCACCTTGACCCAATACTAGAAACAGCTCAGCTGACAGCAGCGCTCAGCAGAACGGTGTTGCCACACAGGCCTCAGCGTGCTTGCTCACAGCTCCCTCAGTGAGGGACTCGGGATTTCTAGGAGGGTGTTTAGCCAAAGGTGCCTGTTTACTGGGAACATTTAGGACAGTCCCCCTTACCTCCTTAAAAGGAGGCCAGGTCCCCAGGGACTGGTGCCCCTGAACACTGGCATGTCTCCCTCCACCGCTCTCCATCAATCACAACTCTGACGCGAGGTGACCAGTGGGATTCCCAGGAGGACTCTGCTCCACAGGGTTTTCACTGTTTGGGGGTTGTCTGTCTTTCCCAGAAGTCAGTTACCACACCTTTTTTCTGAGGCACCTCTGGGTGGCTTGGACCTCCTGCCTTTTGGTTAGCAGCTGGGTGTTGCCCGTTTGCACAAGCCAGGGGCTGCGTGTGCTAGGCAGAAGGTCACAAATGTCACTCTAGCCTGAGACACACTTCCCGGATCACTGGCTCAGCTCTGGGGCAGCCACGAGTGCCTTCGACCTCTGCCCCGGGCTCAGTGGCCCCAATCTCCCAAGTCCCAGCTCAGCACAGCCTGAATAAACACAAGGTATCTTCTGAAAACTACACTGTCATGAGCCCCCACATTGGGGACCTTATTTTCAGGCACGGGTCGAGGCCAGCTGACTCCTGGACCATGGCTGGGGGGGTGGGGGTGGGGGCGGCTCTCATAGTTGTCCTGAAGGCTGCAGGTGGTCCTTGGTACAGTCTGCCAGCCCAGCCCGGCGGGGACAACACACAGAACATCACTTGCCATGCGGCCCAGTGGTGGCTGCGGTGGCACCTGGGTACTTCAGGGAGGCTGCCAAGAGTTACAGGAACCCTGGTGGTGTGGTGGGTATGCGCCCAGCTGCGATCCCAGAGTGGGCAGTTTGAAGCCACCAGGAGCCCTGCGGGAGAAAGCCTGGCCTTTCTACTCCTGGGACTAGTTCCAGGCTGGGACCCGCACAGGGGGTCGCTATGGGTCAATGCTGACCCCACCACAGCCAGTTGGGTTGGGTTGGGGGG
>NW_022103906.1:99443251-99445862 GCF_000313985.2 Echinops telfairi | reverse complement strand
TCTTAACCAGAACACCCAAATCAATTTTCCAGGTGTAAAATAACATTGAATCATAATGATACGATCGGCATAAACATTAAGTGCTGGGCTATGTCAGGGGACACTACCCTGTCTTGCCTGCCTGGTTTCTCTCTCATGTCTTTGGACTCTCGGAGAGCCTAGTTCCTCTGCTGCCATATTTACTTTCTTACTTTTAGCATCTCACGTGAAAATGCTCAATTTCTTACTGAGAGGATGAGTGCATTCAGCACGTGCCCTGCACGCAAGTGGAGGGGAGGAAGGAGCACATTGGAGGCTGGCAGTGGTGGCCGTGGTGGGTTCCTTGTGACAGACTTGATGCCCCAGGCAGGTAGTGCTCTGGGGTCGCACTGTCAACTGAGTTGCCCGGTGTTTGCCTGCCCCTCTGGTTCCAGGGAGCGCGCCATGAGAGAGCGCGAGAGTACGCCTCCCACACTGAGCTGAGAACCCCTGCCCTGCTCACACATTATCCAATGTGGATGACAGACCTACCCTGTGACTCTCGTGTCCATGAAGGACCCAGCCAGAGCAGGCCTCAGGGCAGCTCATCGGCAAGGCCCCCCAGCCTGGTGCCAGCCCGTGGTCACATCTGCGTGTGCTCAGGAGCGTAATAGAATTCCACCTCTGAAATGGTGGTGGGATTTGAACTCAGGCCTCCTGGCAGTAAATCCTCCCTCCTCACCTGCACCACAACTGTCAACCACACGGATTTAACCAGGTAGACGTTGACAATGACCTGTGTAGTGGGTGGATCACTGACATGAACCTCATCAGCCCTGAGTGCTAATTCCCAAGCCAACAGAAACACATTTATGATTGCACTGCCCCTTCCAATAGTCATCTCCTCCTCACACTGCCCACTGCTGCTTCTTCCCCGCCCTCCATCCACTCTCACAGCCCCGAGGCAGCCTGTCCTCCGGGGGTCCTTCTCAACCCAACAGAGACGAGACAGGCAAGGGCACTCCCACCACTGCACGGTCTCATTTGGTCTTTCCAACACGGCGATTCTTATGGAGGAAGCATAGCTAGTCAGTCGTAACCTTGGCTTGGTCCCATGTGCTGTTCATAGTAGGTGCTCAGCAAACACTGTTGGGCCCCCAAGTCCTACTAGAGACTGACGTGAGTCTCTGTCGCATGCCTTCCACTGAGAGGCCCTCAAGGGTGGGTTTGCTCATTTGGGTTCTGGGTTCCCTTCTGTCACTAGATCCTTCCTGATCATGAATGAGCCGCCCCTGTGGGACACGGGCCAACTGTGAATGAGCACTCACCTTCCAGTAGGTTCCATGAGGATGTCTCCCCCTTTCTCTGGAGCAAGTAGGCATACACAGCCTCAAGGCTCACCTTCCTGAACCCTGGGGCTATTTCCACACCACCACCCAAGCTCCTCACCAACCTGCCCAACCTGCGGGGCTCCAATGAAATGGAAATACTGACCCGGTGCCAGAAAGGCACTTCTTGAGCGCACCCATCCATCCATTGAAGAATAAACAAGGCTGCTGCCGATAGGACCCTGCTTCCTAACTCTCTCTCCTCCCTGGCACATTCCTATGTCGCTGGTTCCAGGGCCTGTGGACTGCATGGATCCTAAACCAGATAAAGAACAAGAAAAAGCTATGAGGAGTCACCTGAATCCCTAGCCTTCTATTTGGTGAAGTAAGCTATTTCGAAGGATGCCTCTCACCACTCTTTCATAAAAGAGAAAGGTGATTCTAAAGAATGAGAGAAAATCCTTTCAATGAGATAACTGTAACAAGAAAACCTCATCGTGTGTTTCTTATCCCATAGACACCGTCAGAAACGGCATCAAGACCTGGAGCTCTGTGGTGGTCTGCACCTCGCTACACTGGCCCTTGCTCTGGTGTTCCCCACAATGGCCTCGTACTCTAGGTCCAGAGCCAGACATGGTCTCCTCATTGACTTCATTCCAGCCATGTCTCCTCTCCTTGAACCTGGTCTCTGTGAAACAGCCACGTCTCAATTTCAGGGGGTATCACTATCACCCGGACATTTGGGACGCGGTGCCTCCTGGGAATGAACACCCAGGCCCCACCATGCCAATCCCATCAGCAAGTAAACAGCCTTTGTCTTTCACCGCGTGCCCCCGTGCCCCTCAGCACCCAGCCCAGTGCCTGCGCCCAGGCTTGACCTGCGCCCAGTGACGGTAAGGAAAACGAGCTCTTCTCATCTCCTGAAGAGCTAACTCGCCAAAGAACGAGAATCTTGAAATCTAGCCACCGTGCAAATGAGATTCCTTACAAGGGATGTAACAGGCCGGTTTATTTAAGAGCCCGAACAAATATCAGGTCACTCTTGGCCCCACTGGAGATTACCTAGCATGACATCAGAGGGTCCAATACCAACAGCGCTACAGAGACGTCCTGTCTCTTCCACATGAAGAGGGCAGTGCTTTGAGCTATTTGTTCCCCTGGCCTGAAGCGCCCTCTGCCCTCTTCCAAATCCTGCCCATCTTTCAGAACTCAAGTCCCACCTTCCCTACACAGCCGTCCTCGTTTCTTCCAGGCTCTCCCACCTCCCTTCCAGCCCTTCACGTTGCCTCTAATTAGAAGGCTGTCTTGTCTCGTTCGCCCTGGTG
>NW_022103906.1:99441355-99442594 GCF_000313985.2 Echinops telfairi | reverse complement strand
AGTAGACCACGCCAGGGCTGGCTTGTGAGCACTGGGGAAAGAGGGCTTGCTTTTGCCCTCAAGATGGGATTGGGGAAGGGTGCTGGGTTATCATGATTTTCAACCATCGCATGACTACCTGGGACCTGAGCATGGACCCAAGGGCCCAAACTAATCGAGCAGAGGGATGAAGAGACAAGGCCCCTTGTGAAGCCATCCTGTGAGCCTGGATGCAGCTGTTCGATCACGTGACTCGAGGACATCCTTATTCGCAGAAGTCAGGTTGGGACCAGTTTTCTGACCCTTGAGAATGAAGTGAGAAAGCAGGCCTAGCGGGCCTGGCGTTTGGCTCGGGGCAGACTGAGTAGCTGCGTGATATGGGGAGCTGCTATTGCAGGGGTCCTGGCTGTGGCAGGGGTCCCTTCCCGCCTGCAAAGCCGCTGGCCTGAGCCTTGAAGCCTGTGTAGGCGCTCAGCATCTCCAGCTTGCAACTGGATGAAGAAGTGGGAGCTCCAGGCCTACTGTCATCCATCAGTGACCCGCTTAAACAGAATGGTGTTTTACAGGCAAAAAACCCAAACCCCAGCTGCCGCCAAGTGGGTTCTGTGTGTTTCAGAGTTGAGCGAGTTGCTCTCCCTCAGGTCTGTGGTCTTCCAGAAGTAAATTACCCCAGCCTTTCTTCCGAGGTACCTCTCAGTGGATATGAACTCCTAACTTTCGGTTAGTAGCCCAGGACTTAACCAAGAACACTCACTGCCACTGAGTCAGTTCTGCTCCTGGCAACCCTCTGGGACAGGGTTCCCGAGACTGAGACTCCATAGGAATAGAAAGAGTCGTCTTTCTACCATGGAGCAGACAGTGGTTTCGAACCACTGACCTTGCAGTTAGTAGCCCAACACATAACCACTGTGCCACTAGGGCTTCTGTATGGTCTGGAATAAAACCTGGAGAACCAAAGGCAGGGGCTTGTTGAGCATGGCGCCAGTGGCTCTGTTTCTTAAGGGAGAGAAATGCTTCTTCCTCTCTTTTGATGTTTCCTCCCAAGAAGTCCCTTTCCCTGCTGTGCTCTCCGATGAGTCCCTCAGGGAGCACCACTGAGCACACTGCGCGCCGCTCGGCTCAGTGTGTCTCTCTCTGGAGCAAGAGCGTGGCCTCTGCTGGCTGCTGGGCTTTCTTCTCCTGCCGAGAGTGGCTGTCTCAGAAGCCCACAGGAGCAGTTCCTTCCTGCCCGGTTGGGTCGCCTTGAGTCAGAACTGACTC
>NW_022103906.1:99438229-99439712 GCF_000313985.2 Echinops telfairi | reverse complement strand
TGAGCAATTGACTTTCTGTTCCTCAGTCATTGGCCTCTATTTCCACAGATGCAGCAGGTGTGAGTCCTACATGTTCCATGGGGTCGGGGCCCCATATGGACTCCCAATTTATGTTACTGGGAGCGGGGCGGGGGAAGTGTTTCCAATGAATAAGTTGTTGGCCTTTCAAAATTCTTGCACTTAATCTCCAATATCATCTCTATTACAAAGGACATCTTTTGCAACTGTCAACACTTCTTGTTGGTTTCCAACTTTTACAACCCAATCACCAGCAATTATCCATGCATCTTGATTGTATGTTTGATCAATTTTAGTATGCAAAAGAGGGTAAGAGTCTTCAATTTCATCTTTCGCGTTGGTGATTAATGTATAAATCTGGATCTTTGTATTAGCGAGTCTTCCTACGGGCACGTGGACATTACCGGTGATGCCGCTGCACTCGAGGTAGAGCTCGGAGTGCGCTCTGGGACAGCGAAGGCAAGACCCTTCCTCTCCACGCGTCATTTCCGCTTCCAAACAATCCAAGCCTGTGCAGTTCCGCTCACTAATGGCAAGAATGTCAATCTTTCTATGTTCCATTCTGTTGTTTATCGCATCCAACTTTAAGATTCCGATCTGATTCGGGGTGTAGTCTAACGATCAGTGGCGGTTTGCAGTATTCCATCTTCTTGGAGCCATGCCACACCAGAAAGGGAAGACCCTGAGAGCTGACTTTATCTACATCATGAAAGGCCATTCTACTTTGGGGGAAAAGCTCGTCCCCGGTGGTATTTTGAGCATCTTCCAACATGAGAAACTCATCTTCTGGCCGTAGATCAGGCGATGCTTTCCTCTATTCATAATGCTTACACTGGCTTTTTGTTTTGTTTTGTTTCCCATCAGTAGACCACTGGGTCCTCCTGCATAGGCTCTGACTCTGCTGCGATCGGTCCTCCACGATGGCCCTCCTGGTATTTGAAATGCAGTGTCAGAGGTTCCAGATCAACAAAATGTGGCATATTCAACGGAATAACACACAATGATAACGCGTACTAACGGGCCCTCTAAACTTCTTATAAAATGAATGACTCCGGAGGCATGTAGGATAAGTGAAATTAATCACAAAGGGACAACTGTTATATGATACCACTTTAATAAAACATGAGGAATCATTTTACACACAGAAAGCAACACTCTTTGATGGTTAGCAGGGGTGGGTGGAGCGGGAGGAAACATCACTGACTGGGTAGCAGATGCATGCTTGGTGACGGAAGTGGCCATGAAGCACCTGGGAAAGTCAGCGCCAGGTGAGCACACGGTGAGGTGTGCAAGGACCAAGGGTAGCTGTGACAAAGCCTGGGCCACATTCAGCTCACACCAACAGTAATAACACCCTATCATTCGTGAGAGATCTCTACATCTGCTGTACTGTGGTGGGACGGCATGTGGCAGTACAGGCATTGCATAGACAGGTGTCACTGAGAACATTTGTATATATATATAT
>NW_022103906.1:99432123-99437094 GCF_000313985.2 Echinops telfairi | reverse complement strand
GCGGAAGTCGAAGCGCGAAGTGGCGAGGGTTCACTGTACTCCACAGGACTAATGGCCACCTGAGCCTCCTCTAGCCAGACACAAGAGGAACTCCATGGTGCCTAGCTACCAGCGCCAACTGTTCTAATCAGAGACACACGAGAGGAGGGTCTTGTTAGAAGGGGATGAAAATGTAGAACACAACTCAAATCCATAAAGAGGACCAGACTTACTGGACTGATGGTAGTGACTGGCAGAACCCGCAAAACTCTCATCCTGAAAGACCCTTTTAACGTGGAACCAAAACCACTTCCATAAGTCACCTTTTGGTGAAATAATAAGTTGGCCTATAAAATAAACAGTATTGCCCATAAGGAATGTGATCTGAAAAGGCGACATTTTCCCCAAAGCAAAGCCGAGGGCAGAGAAACCAGACATGGACATGGAGAAAGCTGGGTGAAGACTGGCACGGGATGTGGACATATCGTGGGGTCACGGCACTGCCACAGAGCACCAGTGCATGCATGGTCAAATAGGAAACGAATTTCATCTGTGCACTGTTTCATCTAAAATACAATCAAATGTTCAAAAAGCAAAGGACCCAAGTTATTTAAAAAATCTCTTTCTATGCAGATTACTCTCTCTGCTGTAGGAACGAAGGTTGGGCAAGGGTTTGTAGAATTCTAAAATCAAACTTTTACAGGGCTTAGGTTTTTTTCAACTACACTGCAAGATCAATTTACAGACACTAGAGTCTCTAACATATTCTGAGAGGAAATAAATGTTCTACCAATATAATGTTTCTAATAGACATGGCTGAACACGTAGCCACTGTTATTTTAATTTAGAAGGAATCTGACTGATGAGCACCACAGACATTATGATAAAAGGACTCACTTTCAGTGAGCTGAAAATAAAAGGCTCACAATGCCTCCGCATTGCCTTGTGAGCCGTTCCATGCTCTATACTACGATGTGCTCAGTAAACATACATTAAATTGTTTCACTAGTCTTAATTACTCAGATGGAAGACAACTGTTGCATCAAGTCAATACCACTCAAGTAGTATCACACGCTTCCACACCAAGCTAATTGGGCACAATTTTCAGATTTTTGTATTAAGCTGAACATATTCTCAATCATCCCTGGAAGCCCAAGCAAACACATGAAAAGACTTAACTGTTATAAATTCAAGCCAGATTCAGAAGAGGAATATCACTGATTTTTGGATTATGAAGTATTTACAGCACACAGCAAAGTATCGAGATTTCTATAACAAATACCCATGCAAACACCTGAGAAATATAGCGAATTTTAATGTTTTGACATATTTGCTTCAGGTCTTTGTTTTTTGTTGGGAGAGAGAAGCTATTTTTAAACTACAGCTGTTGTCAATATGAATATATTTCCAATATAAATGTAAATACTTATTTACAGTATGAATATTATCGTCCTGTTTTTAAGCATGGCAAACACTACTTCTTTTTCAATAACTGATGAAACATGACTCAAAATGAAGAGAAACAGTTGCAAGATTCTAATAGTTGGAATTTGAAATGTGTGAAGTATGAAACTAAGAAAATTGGAAGTAATAAGAAATGAAAAAGAACACATAAAGATCGACATCCTAAAAAATAAAATAAAAATTAAAAAAAGATCAACATCTTAGCAGTCAGCGAGCTGGAATGGACTGGCATTGGCCACTGTGAATCAGAAGACCACCTGGTTCACTCTGCTGGATATCACACCGTCAGGGGCATGACAGTGCCCCCGTCATCACAAAGGACATTGCAAGATGTAGCTCAGAGTCTCACGCCATATGTGATAGGGTTATATCTATCAGAATTCAAAGAAAGCAAATCAATACAACTATTATTCAAATTCATGTACCAACCACTAAAGTTAGTGATTGAGAAATTGAGGAATTCTACCAATGTCTTCAGTCTGAAATTCATCAGTCATGCCAGCAAGATGCATTGACAATCATGGGAGATTGGAATGCGAAAGTTGGAAACAAAGAGGAAGGAACCAAAGTTGGAAAATACGGTCTTGGTGCTAGAAATGAAGCCAGAGATCGCAAGACAGATGTTTGCAAGACCAACAAATTGTTCATAGAAAATACCTTTGTGCTACAACACCGTGAATATACACATGGACCTCCTCAAATGTACCACACGGAAACACATTGACGAGATCTGCAGAAAGAGACCATGGAGGAGCAGCCGAAAGAGGCCTGAGGCTGACTGTGGAGCAGACCATCAATTGACCATAAGTTCAAACTGAAGCTGAGGAAAATTAAACAAGTCCACGGGAGTCAAACTGCGACTTTGAGTCTATCCCACCTGAATTTTGAGAATATCTCAAGAATAGATTTTCTGTGTTGAAAGATTTTCTGCGTTGAAACCAGTGAGCTGTGGAATGACGGAAGACCATCATTCATACAGAAAGTAAAGCCCCACTGGACAGGAAAGAAAGAAGAGCAGAGTGCATGTCTGCAGAGACTCTGAACTTGCTCTTCATCACAGAGCAGCTGAACCGAATGGAAGAAATGATGACGTCAAAAAGCGGAACAGAACATTTCAAAGGGCAGCTCAAGAAGACAAAATAGAAAATTATAATGAAATGTGCTAAGACCTTGAGGGAGAAAACCAAAACAGCACATGCTCAGCATATCTTAAACTGAAAGTCCTCAAAAAAACCCAAGTCTCTCGAAAGTGCTGAAAGAATGAATGCCTTTGGATTGGGTGCTGGCCCAAAGAACAAAGCCATCTGTCTTGGAGGAAGTGCAGCCAGCAGGACCCTTGAAGGCTGGAGGGGAGGGCTTCGTGTCAGTCATCTCCTTTGCACCTGCTCCCAGGGGCCGGGCTCTGGAGAAGGACATCTTGCTTGGTGTGGGGAGGGGCAGTGAAACAGAGGAAGCCCCTCACAGGATGGACTGACGCAGCGGCTATCACACTAAGAGCACTTGTGAGGAGGGTGCCGGTGCTGGACCAGACACTGTGATGATGTGCTGTTGTCCACAGGAGGCGTGCTGGGCAGGAACCGACTGGATGGCCCCTGGCCAGAACAGTCACACAGGTTGTTAATGTTTTCCCCTTGATTCTATTTAATCTCTTGATGTGAATGCATTGTTGTATTTTGAAGCTGAGATAGTCTTGCATCCCTGTAATGATTCAAGTTGATCATACTGTAGCATTTTCCAGATACGAAATTTTTTGCTCAATTATATATATTATTCCTTAGATTTCATTGTGTGATTTTATTTAGAATTTTATGTATTATTCTGTCCTTAATTGAGACTATTCTATAGTTGTTTCCTTGCACTGTCTCAATTTTATCTGCTTCCTACTATGCCTGGAATCATTTTAGTATCTCAACTGATTCAATAAAATGTGCTTTGTGGATTTCCCAATTCTATACTCTAAAACCGTTTATATAAGATAGAGCTGATCTGTTCCTAATCGTTTTCTGCAAATAGCCTATAACGTTGTATGAACTTAGAGTAGCTAACAAAGGGAGATTTTCACTGTGAGCTCAGTTCCTCCATGATTACTGGTTGCTCAGGTTGTCTATCTCTGCCACATCTCATAACTATGGTTCCAAGTAGTCACGACGACTTTGACCTTGTGCTGGGTCTGCAGCAGTGTGGCCTCTCCCTTTCGAAGTCTATGTTAGTTAGGGGTGCCTGCTCACTGTTGTTGATCACCATCATCGTCAGCTTCATGGTCGCTATTTTTATTATTCCTCTTATCAAAGATTAACTTCTGACTTTTCATTTTTATTTCTATTTTTATCTACCTCTTTTGGGTCTCTGGATGGTTTGATTTTTCTCTATTTTCTATTGTTTCATTTATTTCTCCCACTACTCTCCTTGGGTTAGCTCTATTCTTCTGCTAATTTCTTGAAAACAACACATCTCTCATCTTTTTCCAATACCTCTGGTTCTACAGCAAATGCATTTAAGGGATAAGCGTGCTTCTAATTGCTACTTTACATGTGGAGCATTGTCATTTATTTGTAAATTTTACATAACACCATTATAAATTTCCCTTTATGCATCATTTAGATGTTTATTTAAAATGGTTCCAACAAATGGGTATTTTTAGTCTCTTTTTTGATACATATTCCTAATTTATTTATGTTTAGATCAGAGAATGGTATCCATATACTGTATTTGGCTTTTTCCTTCAAATTATTTAAAGTCCCTGTGTGGCAAAGTCCATAATAATATATATTCTTAAATATACCAGTTTTACTTTAAAAATGTATTTGTTCTTTGTACTTTTAAAAAGTTTTTATGTATATTTGACATATCAAAATATTTATTGTTTTGTCAAATGGTTAATTTGTGATTACTGATTAATCCCGCTGATTTTTAGTCAATTTAATACACCAGCTTATAATAGACTTGTCTAAAATTGCTTCATAATGCTGATAATTTTAATTTTCTAGGTATTAACAAGTTTTGGTTTTCAGGTTATGCCGAGAGAGAAACACGATTTTTCTAGCATATGTCTGTGGGGGGTATGTATACAGGTATATACGTACTAGTTTTTCCATTTCTTCTTGGTATACTTTTCTTTGTCACTGTGGGCTAGTGTGTCTCCTACGTGTCAACATCAACTGGACTCGCCAGTTTGCTGGCCCCTTTCTCTGAAGGTGGAAATCCACCCTCACCTGCCCTGTGATGGCCGGTGTGTGGAAGCTGGTTTCTGCCCCCATCTCTGTGTGTTCTCTCTCTCTCTCTGTACATCCGAGACATGGACTTGAATGTCTAGCCTCGCACTCACCCCACTGCCATCCCTCCTAGTGAGCCCGCAGCCCAGGGCAGAACTGCCCCCGTAAGTTTCCCAGACTGTAGCTCTTGATAGGAGTAGAGAGTCCTGGCGTTCTCCTAGTGCAGCCTCTAGGAATGTGAAAAGACATGTCTGTCATTGAGGTCCCCCACGTGTGGTATTTGTGTGGCGGCAGCAGCAGGAGCTATGACGCAAGA
>NW_022103906.1:99430110-99431633 GCF_000313985.2 Echinops telfairi | reverse complement strand
CCTTCAGAAGCCAGCTGGGGCAGTCTTACTGCGCCGCGTGGTGTAACTGTGCGTGGAAACCAACATAAAGGCGCGCAACAGCAGCAACAATGCCCTTCCGTGTGATTGCAGTCCACTTAGCTTCTAAGCATCCCGGCCATGCTCTCCTGACCAGAGGTGAGCTCTGCACACAGGCAATTTTCAGTTTCAGGGGCACAAAGAAGCTGCAGAAGCCTTTGGAGGCTCGAAGAGGTTAAGTGTGCAGCTTATTCAAATTGCACGGCTGTCACTTGTCTGAACCGGACTGTCACTCAGGTATTAATCTCATTCAAATGGGGGACATGGCTAAAAATACAAAGCACTCAAAGTTAAAGAGATAAATTTGGCCCCTAACCACATCGACCTCTGAGGTTAAGAAACCTGCAAGTGGGGACAACAACTTCTACTTCCTTTATAGCTTCCCACAGAGCTTAGCCCAAAATGCGTCTCAGGGCAGACACTGCAGACACGGTGACAGCTCTGTTCCACACCCCACACACCCACCCCATGAAGGTCTCTACATATGCAGAGGCGTGGAATGCTACACAACATGGTTTCCCCCATGTTCCCATCAAGTAGCCTTTCAACCCACTCAGAGTGTGCTGGAAAGGAGCATTCAAGAGTCCCTTCCACGAGGGTCTTTCTCCCTGCTCCCAACCACTGGTCCTTCCACTCTGAACCTCGCCATGGGGAACCACTCAACCTGAGTCTGATCCCGCTCCTCCTTCATGAGGGTGACTGGGATGTCTGACCCAATCCCTCGAGGCAGAGGTTGGTCCTGCCTATCGTGGACCAACACCTCATTCATTATCTAACTATCGGCTCCACTCTCATCTTAAGTTCCATACCGTGTCTTGCTCTTAGAGCCTATACACGGGTGCCTGCCATAGGTTGGAGGGCTGGTGATGTCATGGGTTACATGTCGGGCTGCTATATGCAGGGTCAGCTGTTCAAAACCACCAGCTGCTCCACAGGAGAAAGACAAAGCTTTCTACTCCCATAAAGAGCTATAGTCTTGGAAAGCCACAGGGGCAGTTCTACCCTGTCCTATGTGTTAGAATGAGCTTGATGGCAGGCAGGAAGTTTTGTTTTTTGAACCAAAGATGCCTTCACCATCAGGACTTTGAAACAGAAGAATGAAGGAAGGGGGGTGAGGAGAAAATCGTATTAACAAGCGTTTATTGTGTCCTTCAGGCGCATATGGAGTTACAAGCTGGGATGCTGACTGCAGTCAGAAGTTGGAATCCACCGACTGATCGTGGGAGAAAGATGAGGCTTTCTACTCAAGGAAGAGTTACCTTGAGCCCAGAGGGGCTGTTCTCCCCTGTCCCACAGGGCTGTACAAGTTGGGACAGCCTGGATGGCTGTGAGCTTGGTTATTTTGTTCTGCTGGGACAGATATGTTGCAGGAAACTGAGCCCTGGTAAAGAAGTCAGGACACTAGTCATATAGGCCAGCTATCTCTTATCTACTTACTCTCATTGACTTTTTAAAATAATTTAACC
>NW_022103906.1:99426522-99428100 GCF_000313985.2 Echinops telfairi | reverse complement strand
ATGTCAGGGGCTTAAGTGGCTAGCAAATGTTTTGAGAATGATGAGGGCAACAAATGTATGGATTGTGATAAGAGTTGTATGAGCCCCTAATAAAATGATTAAAAAAAGAAAATGGGAGATGCCTCTCTAAGAGGCACACACCCCGTGGGACCTCACACATCCACAGAACTCAAATAACTACTAAAAATCCAAATAAACCCAAAAAAAAAGAAAAGAACGAGAAAGACAAAACACACATATACACTGAACTTCTTTGACCTCAGTATGTCTGAGCTTCCTAAGTGTCCCCTTGAGGATGATTTCCAAAGAAATTCCCACTGAGACATTTGAACGAGACTCCACGAAGCCAACGCCGTCTCCAGACTCCACCTTCTCTCCATACGGCCAGTGGAGGAGGGAATGGCCTCAGGCCCCAGCCCCACCCCCACCCCCATCCCCCAAATGCCCTTCACTGCAGTTTGTGCCTCTACCTTTGCCAACAAAGCCACTCCCTGTCGCCCAGGCCACTCGGGGTCCCACTTCTACTTCCTTCTTCACTTTCATTTCTCATACCTTGTCTTGAGCCACATCCTCTGTGCTAGAAACAGCTCCCACTTCCTGCAGGCCCGCACCTTCTGAGCACTTCCTCCACGGCTGTCCTCTGCATCAGGATTTCTACACGTTTTCTCGAGAGGATGTTTCTAAATAAGGCAGGTGCCCTGCTCAGCCCCCAGAAAGTTAGCAAAGTCCCTATAGAACAGGCTGCGCCCTAAACACCGAACACCTAAGCTCACTAGGAAGCAAGTTCTGTTTCCCCACATCAAGCAAAGTCTGCTGGTTCCTAACTCGAGCCAGAAGCATGAGAAGCTTCCACACACAGTGCCCAAAACATGGTGCCCAACATAATTTTCCCTATGCTGCTGGGATAACACAGGTGGGTTAGTGTTTAACCCCCAGCTCTACCATGTGGACCATGAGCTGACTTGTAGTCCAGGGTCCTTACCCTCTGTTCTCCCCCGCCCAGTGGGCAGGTCATGGACACACTGTACCATAGGGTAGCAACATATCACAAATGGACGACTTCAAAGAACGGAAGCTTACTCCCTCACAGTTCAGGAGGCTGGAGTCTGCGTGCCGGGCCCCATAGCTCAAGGAGGCTGTCGCTCTCTGCCGAGTCTGTGGAAATCTTGTCTTGGTTCAGCTTCTGTTCCTCTGTTCCTTGGCTCTCTTTATGTGGCACCGGGGCATCAATGTTCCCCATCTACACTCGCTTATCTCTCGGCCTCACATTCGCCTTTAGATCTTCAAAGTGACTAGCTGAAGACCTGACCGACAACCATACTGCATGGAGGAGCCCCGAGGGGTGGGGGGGGGACTGCCGATGGAAAGGCTGATAGTTGGAGCATACCAGCCAGTCTACTAGAGAAAGACGAGACAAGACAGGCTGCTTCCACCTATACTTATGGAAGGAAACCCCATAGAGCAGTTCTACCCTGTCCTTCAGGGTCACTCTGAGTTGAAATTGATTCAAAAGGAAGGGTTTACATGGGATCATTAGCATAATGATGAAAGTCCTGTTCCCTCAAGGGCAATGTAACC
>NW_022103906.1:99422192-99425267 GCF_000313985.2 Echinops telfairi | reverse complement strand
TGTTTGGGGGGAATGTAATTCAACCCATCACCGGTACCCAGCCTGGGCGGCACCAGTCTGTCTATGGAGGCTCCTCTGGAGGAGAAGGACACCGCGTCAAGAAGCTCAAGCTCAGAGTGGAGGGGACAGCACCACCATGGTCTCCTTGAGACGGAGCACCTCCCAGACGCCGAAAGCTTCCCAGCAGTCAACCGCCAGGGCCTGGTTTTCTGGACTCACAGGTGCGGGCCTGCCGTGAGATGGTCCGTGGATTCGTGCCCTCCAGACAGAGAGTTAGGTAGTCCGTGGATTCCATAGTTGGCCCCGAACTACAGCGCTGATTGAGTAGACCGGTGGCTGTACCCTTTGAAAGTGCTCAGGGCAGGCGACCCCTGAGTGTCCGACCTTTTACCCCTACCAGGCGTTACCGGGGGAGACTGGCCACGCTGGGCCCTCTCCAGGAAGGAAGGAAGAATGCTGCCTCGAGTGGACGAAGCGTGCACAGACCGGAGAGAAGAGGGTGGATAAAGGCCCACAGACAGGCTCCTGGCACCGTCAGTGAGGACCTGTCTGGGGGAAGAACACTGTTACTAAGGCCACACGTCACCAGGTTTGAGCCCAGTGTCAGACCTGCCGGCATGGAATGCCTGCTTTGGGAGTTATTAACTCTGTGACCTTGAGGGGGCAGTTTAAATTCTCTGAACCTTTGCTTCCTCGCCTGTAAAACAGGGCTGACCATATCCACTTTTTAAAGGTCTCCTAAGAATTTTGGAAGATCTTGAAAACAGTACGGGGTCATAGGTGACCTCTGCTGGCTACAAAAGGGAGAAGGAGACCCGGTTCCACCCACCGGCTGTAAGACAGGGGTCAGACATGCCTCCTCTCCGCTCTGCATGCGTTTCATTCAACAATTCATGACCACGGCCACCCCAGTACTCCAGACAATACTCACACTTAAGAGGGCTGGTTGGGGAAGTCCACAGGTGACCACACGTTAGCATCCGTAGGGATACAGCCCTTGGCCCACAGCATTATCTCTCCTCAGCCAGTAGTCAAGTCCCTCTGACCGAAGTCAGTCTCTCAGCCTTGTGTCCCCTTGGCCACTGCCTTTTTGGAGCAGGAAACCAGCTCATTCCTCTCCCTCCCAGCCTCCTGGTCTTGGCACTGATCCCCTGTTCTATCTCTTGGGCTCTGTGCTTTGGCCCCTGGTCCTAGGCTCCTTAGCTCTGCCCCACGGTCTCCATGCTACAGCCTCGGGTGCTTTGATCTTTGCCTCTGCCACGTCAGACAGATGTCACACGTGCACCCCTGGAGGGTCTTTTTCCAATGGTCCTGGGTGACTTCAGGCACACTCTCTACCAAGGTAGAGACTGAAAATATCTTCCATCTAATCCTGTAACATAGGATCCCCTCCCACATGGGATTATAACCACGGCATGGAGGCTAGAAGGGATAATACGTCACGAGGAGGGCGTCGGGTACCAGTGGCACTAGAGAAGATGTTAGCGGAGTCTTTGGTCGGCAGTGCTCGCTGCCTTCAAGTCAGTTCTGGCTCGGAGCCACCCTACAGGCCAGGGGAAGGCTGCCGTGTGAGTTTCTAGGCTGTGAATCTTTACGGAGTTAGAAAGTCTCAGCTTTCTCCCATAAAGTGGCTGGTCGTTTCGAACTGCTGACCTTTCAGTGCACAACCCAACACAGAACCACTACACCCCCGGAACTTCTCCCATAGGACTAACAACCTCTCAATAATGATTGGGTCACTGATGCACAAATTAGATGCATTTGAAAGAGCAGTTAACTGAGTGACCCCAATAATTACCCCCAATAGCTTGAGCCACACACGTTAGGAGCTGCCCTGGCTACTGACTGACCTTGGTTCAGGACACCCAGCAGCCCCCACGTGGCAGAGCAGGAATGCCACGTGAACCTCCCAGCTTGTTTACTTAACAGGAGCCCGTCCGTCACCTGGTCATTCTCCTGTGGAGCCGTGGGGGAGATTCAAACTGCCAACCTTCTGGCTAACACTCAAACGCTTGACTGTGGTGCTACCAGGGCTGAAGTGCTAACAAATTGTTCAGAGATAAATCATTCGGTGTGGCTTCTCACCCCACCTCCTCCCAGCTGATTGCACCCAGTGACTGAGAGTTAAAACCCTGTGCCCCTGAAGTCCCGGCTTCACCCTACCCCCACCCCCACAGCCTGGCTGGTAGGACACCGGTTTGCAGCCAGTCCTTTCCGATCCCCGAACAAAGGTTATTTTGAAATAGCTTACACGGCTGGGAGGTGAGTACTTTGTTCCTAAAACCAGGTGCTGAGATGACAAATACTTCCCGTTAACCATCAGAGCACGCTCGAGCCAGGGCCCACTGGTCTGCTGCACCTTCGCATCATGAGATTGATTGAAACAGGAAGAACATTAGCCAGGCCGCCGGCCTTAAAGCAAGTTCGGCAGAACTGCGAGCCAAAGAAGTTCTGTTTGTGGCTCTACACGCCGCCACCCCCCACTCATACCACACAGACAATAGCAGCACCTGAGGAAGCAGACACATTTTTCAGGGCTTGAAAAACCACTTCCCCCAAATCAGCAAGGCACAGGTCGGGATAATAGCTTTCACCTGCTGGCTGTTGGGACTGTGTGGTAAACACCTTTTCCATATTCCAAATGGAAGCCGTGTTTCCAGTACTCGCAGCAGGAAACCCAGTGGGGGGCAACGACACAAGCTAGAACTAGTCACAGAAGATTCGGGGTGGGGGTGGTGGTGGTGGTGAGGGGGCTGGAATCAAGCTTTCTGAGCCTGCGTCCTTCTCTGACAGACAAATGACAAAGCCAGGGACCGAAGGGCCAGAGAAGGGACACGGTGCCCTTCTCATTCCGCTTCAAGGGCAGCTTCCTTTGGTTGGAGACATTGGCCAGTCTCTCGCCTCACCTGGGAGACTTTCCAGGGATAAAGGGGACCCGTCAAGCCTCTTTTGAGAGGCCACGGAATGGCCTGAGAAATAGGACTCACCTTTGGCAAGGCCAGAAGTCTGCCTCCAGCGCTTCTCCCAGGGAGAAAAGAAAGGTAGGGAAGCAGGGCTGAAAATGCAGGCAGGCCT
>NW_022103906.1:99400728-99421367 GCF_000313985.2 Echinops telfairi | reverse complement strand
GGAGCAGGGTGGAGATCAGATGAGGAGGCATGCCACTGGAAGTCCAGAAGGTGACTTCTGGCCGCACCTTGGGGCACACCTCTTATCTCCTTCGTGCCTTATGGGAACCCACGTTTTCAGCGCAGCGCGGAGCAGAGCTGAGGGAGACGTGAGCAAGCGTTCTGAGGCGCTTGAAGGAAGATAACAGGATCATTGCATTTGACAGCTATTTCACATGAAGCTAGATTTCTGAGACTAGTCAACATGGTTGTGTTTGCTGCTCTTTTGTTCCTAATTACCACTGGCTTTTTTTTAATGGTTCTATTTCCTTAAAGGTTTCCACATTTATTTCTGTGTTTTAATCAATTAAGAAGCATTTACTGAACACCTCCTGAGCCATATCCTGTTTGACATCTATAAATAAATCTTTGAAAGTGCAGCTAGGCAAGAGCATATCGATATCGCCCATCTTCTGGCTTCCTTTTTTACGTCGAAGGGTTTGGTGCTAAGTCGATGCAAATGTTTCTTCAAGAAAAAAGAAATAAAAAACGCAGGCCAATCCTGCTTCTCTGCCGTTTTCGTCTCTGTCTTTTTCATGTACTTGGAAAGTGTTGCTCATCGCACAAATGTAGGTTAGAAGCAAGGCGCGCTGGCAGGAAGAGTCCATTGTGAAATGTGGGAACTGGGGATTCGTCTTCTCCCCAAAACGAACTCACAGGTTCACGTTGAACACGGAACATCGCAGGCTGGAGGGAACCAGTCGGTGAGCCGTGATGGGGAAGAGCCCTGGCTCCCAGCGGTGGCGCGGCTCGGCCCTCCCTGCCTTGCCTTCTGCACAACGTTTGTCATTGAGGCTCCCGCTGCAAGGGGACAGGTGGGCAGCCTTCTGCGGGGACCTTATGACAAGGCACTGACTCACTTTCTTCTCGGGGCTGCGTCTGGGCACTTTTGTCTCTATGGGGACGGAGGAGAAAGGATGCCAAGGGTACTGGAGCATTAAATGATTGAGAAATGTTTGCCATTTAAAGCCGTTTCACTTCCTGCCTGATACCACAAAGGAGCTTTTTAATAAAGTTAGCCTAGCTTTTCTTTTTTTTTAAAGCCACTGTGCATCTGGCTTGCTTTGCCCAATTTTTGTTCTCAGAACTGGGCATGATAATGTAAAACACTTGGTTTCTATAGCTTAAAAAAAATTCCAGCCAGTGTAGGGGGAAAGTCACTGTGTACCCAGAAGAGGGCAAAGCAGAGGGGGGAGCATGCAAGGGTGGCAGAGCAGGGACAGACGGCACACAGGGGGCCACATGGGGACCCTCAATTTGTGGGAAGCTGAACCCTCAGCCCATGGAGGGACAAGGGACAGTCAATGACTGAGCAAAGGTCACCCTCGTTTGGCCTGCTCCCTTGCTTTCTCAGCCCTGGGGTTTATCTGTGACATTTCCTCAGCTGCAGCCAAAAAAAAGGAACACCATGTACTACTCCAAGGCCCCAGTTGAGTCCCCAGCGTCTGGAGACCTGGAGAGTCTTATCAGCAGGATGCAGCAAACGCCCGTTCAGCACCGCGCTGGTCAGACGCTGCTGTTGCTACTCAAACCCCACTTCTCCATCCGACGCTCAGAACGGCGTCTGGGGTAAGGTGACCGTGGCTGCTACCTCTTCGCCAGGTACTGTGCACACCTGACTTCTTCTCAACGACCTCACCGTAGAGGTCGCTGTGTCTCTTTCCAGACGAGGAAACAGTGACGCCAAGAGACTTGGTGTTTTGATCTGAGTCAACTGCTCATAAAGTCAAGCGTAAAGGATGTGAATTCAAGGCCAGGCTCTCAATTATGATACAGACTTGGCTGGGACTTTCTGGTCACCTTCCCACATCCCTACGCTTGAAGAAGGCCCCTTGCTAGCAGCGTGCTCCTATCGACTCAGCGCGTGTTCCTCCGCGGCCTCCGGTCCTGCAGGCGCTTGAGAGGACAACGCCCTTCAGAAGGTGCCTCCTCCTAGAGCCGTGCTCTCTGGCGGGGAGGCTTACTGACCACTAGTGACGCTTGAACTGTGGCTAGTTCAACTGAGGTGTGCCAAGGGTCAAGCATGTATTACATTTCAAAGACTTAAGGAGGACAACAAAAGAATGTAGCCTCTCTTATGATTTGTTGTTCTATTAATCACATGTTGAGACAAACTTTTTGATACATTGGGTCAAATTAAATACAGGTTTGATTCATTCAACCCGTTTCCTTTCCTTTCTAAAATGCAACCACTGGACAATTTAAACTTGACGCAACCCCCCCCCAGCCCCCACATTCTACTCCTACTGCCCAGCCCTGCTTCAGAAGCACACGTGTGGGGAGGGCGGGCCATGCGCAGAGCTGTCCCTTCGGTAGAGGTAGGGGAGAGGAAGGCAATCTGCCCAGAAGAAGACCCTGGTGTTGTTGTTATGTGCCATCACGTCCCTCAACTCACCGGGACCCATGTGCAGCCGAGTGGAGCACTGCAGTCCTGCCCCAGCCTCCGGGGCTGCTCTGCTTGAGGCCATGGTCGCTGTCATTCTGTCACTCCATCCTGTGGACGGCCTTCCTATTTCCCGCTGCCCTTCTCCAGGGACTGGTCTTGCTCACAGCACGTCTGAAGTGCGTGGACAAAGCCTCACCGGCCTTGCTTCCAAGGAGGATCTGGACGGGGCTCCTTCCAAGACAGACTGGCTTGCTCTTTGGGCAGTCCACGGTGCTTCCGAGAGTCTTCACCCGCACCGCAACTCCACCACATTCATTTTTCCCCCGATCTTCCTTTTTCAATGTCCACTTTTCACATGCATATGAGACTGTTGAAAATGCCATGGTTTGGGCCAGGCACACCTAAGTCCTCAAAGTAACCTCCTTGCCTTTTGGCATTTAAAGAGGCGCAGCAGATTTACCCAATGCAGTGTGTCATTTGATCTCTTGACTGCTGCTTCCATGAGCACTGAGTGTGGATCCAAGCAAAACAAAGTCCTGGACAACTCAAAATTGTCTCCACTTATTGGTTGCCTCCTGGTAAAGTGGTCTTCTGCACAATGAGTTGTAATCCATGCTGGAGACTGCAATCTTGCTCTTCATTAGCAAGTGCGTCCCGGCTTCCTCCCTTTCAGGAAGCTAGATTGTGTCATTTACATATCACAGGTTGGTCATAAACCTTCCTCCAAATAGGATGCAGCATTCTCCCACATAGAACCCAGCTGCTCTGATGATTGCTCAGCATACAGATTGAATCAGCATGATAAGAGGATACAGCCATGACCCATTTCTCCCCTGATGTTAAAGCACATCCCTTATTCTGTTCACACAGTGGCTTTTGATCCAAGTGCAAAGTCCGCATGAGCACAATGAAGTGCTCTGGAATTCCGTCTTCTCAAGGGTGCCCATAGTTGGCTGCGAAACACACGGTCCAACGGCTCCGCCTAGTCAATGAAACACGAATAAACATCTTTCTGATATTCTCTGCTATCAGCCAAAATCCATCTGATATCCTTTGTTCCAGGTCCTCTTCTGAATTCCACCCGAACCTCTGGCAACTCCCTGTCAATGTACTACTGTACTGTTGTTCGATTATCTTCAGCAAAATGTTACTTGCACGGGCTATCAATGATATTGTTCTATAATTTGAGCATTCTGTTAGGTTACCTTTCTTTGGAATGGATACAAATGTGGATTTCTTCCTGTCAGTAGACCAGGTAGCTAGCTGTCTTTCACATTTCTTGGCATAGACGAGTAGGTGCCTCCTGGGCTTCATCAGCTTGTGGAACAGTTCAGCTGGTTTGCTGTCAATCCCTGGAGCCTTGTTTTTGGCTAATGCTTTCAGCGTAGTTTGAGCATCTTCCTTCCATATCATTGGTTCTTGTGCACCTATTACCTCCTGAAATGGCAGGATGTTGACTAGTTCTTTTTGGGTTTTTTTGTTTTTTATATTGGGTTTTGTGTTTATTGATGTTTTTATTTTTTTTTATTTTTTTTAACATTTTATTAGGGGCTCATACAACTGTTATCCCAATCCATACACACATCAATTGTGTAAAGCGCATTTGTACATCGTTTCTCAAATCATTTTCTCTCCATTTAAACCCCCGACATTAGGTCCTCATTTTTCCCCTCCCTCCCCGCTCCCCCCTCCCGCGACTAGTTCTTTTTGTTATACTGATTCTTGGTAGTCTTTCCACCTTCTTTTGCTATTCCTATTCTGTCTGTAGTCTTTTAATATTGCACCTCAAGGCTTGAACTTTATTTTCTTGAGTTCTTTCAGGTGAAGGGATGCCGAGCCAGTTTGTCCCTCACAGAGGGACACCATGGGATACAAAGTAAATATTTCACTCAGCCCGAAGGCGCTCAAATACAAGGTTTCTCCATTGTGTGTTTGATCAATTTCAGACTGAAGAAGTGGTAGAATTTTTCGAGATCTTCATCATTGCCTTTAGTGTTTGCTGTGCAAATTTTATAATAATAGTCATATGAACTGGTCCCTGATCGATGGTCTAGCTGATGGTCAGATCAAACACCACACACATGGCCTCTACTATGAGGACTGTGAAATGTGTAGGGATGGAGCTAACAGAAGAACAAAATTCTGTGGCAACAAAACCTCCAGAATTCAGTTTGACACCAACATCAGCTCAGAGGCAAGTTCGACTCAGATTTTCATTTTGATCTGGACCTTAATTGTATCCAGAAATACTCCAGAAATGTCCTCATTGGTACCTACCGCTGAGCCACAAGATCCGGAGAACTGGATGGCAGCAGCTTACCATTCCTGCACACTCCGATCCAAGGGGCTATGAATAATCTTGACCAGGGGAGAGGGGAGTAAAGAACAGAATTCCACATTGTCATGGGTCACTTGCTTTGTGAAGCTTTGCAGGTAGGATGGCTCCTTCAACACGCTCGAAATGGTGACCCTGGAGTAAGCTTTAAGCCTTAAACTCCCACGTTGTCTTAAAATCAAACAAACCTGCTTCTGTCAAATCAAGTCCAGCCCATAGCGACCGTCTAGGACAGAGAAGACGTATCCTAGGCTTTCCAAGGTCCTAAAGCCATGTGGAGGACACTGCCACATCTTTCTCCCAAGAAGAGACTGCTGGGTTCCAACTGCCATGCTCCAGGTGAGGCCATGAGCATGTAATCACTGCGCCAGCACTGCTCATAAAACCAAATAATAATTTAACTTCACTTGTAAAAGATGTCCACCTGAAGCATCATGCTCTTTTAAGAATTATCTATTCGAATGTTTTCGGTGGTTACTCTTTCAGTAGCGGATCACCTAATCAATCCTTCCTTCTAGTCTGTGTGCAGTCTCGAAGCTCCACTGAAATCTCTTCACATGGATGACGCTGCTGGGACTTGAAATGCCAGGGGCAAGAGCTTCAGCATCACACACAGCAAACTGGCAGGCAGTTGACTGTATGTGATGGGAGACTTCCTCTACTTCTACAAGGAGTGCCAGTTAAGATGACGATTATTCAAATTTACAGCCAATGATGAAGAAATGAAAGAATTCTGCCAACTTCTTCTGTCTAAAATTAATAAGACATACAATCAAATGCATTGAAAATCACTGGTGATTGAAATATGAAAATTTATTCAAAATAAATAAAAAGGCTCAGAAGTTGGAAAATATGGCTTTGGTGTTAGAGGTGGAAGTGGGGCTCACATAGAATTTTGCAAGACAAAAGCTTCTTCAGTGAAAACACATTTTTCCCACAGTCTACAGGGTGACTGGACACATGGACACACCTCACTAGACGGAAGATACAGGCATCAAATGGAGGACATCTGTGGGAAGAGATCTTGGAGACGCTAAATGTCTTCCTCCAAAACACGGACCAGACCATCCATTGCTCGTGTGGAAGTCCTGGTGGAAGCTGGAAAAAACCAAACAAAAGACAACCTGGAGTCTATTCCACCTGCAATTAGGACCATCACAAGGACTTTGGATAACATTGGGAAGAACAGAAACTCAAGGACACTTAGTTGTGCTCTCTCTGAGTTAGGGTCTACTCTATGGCAATGAGTGTTGAGTTTAATTGTGCTTGTGAAGAACCTGTACTCAGGCAAACAGACCACAAGGAAGTCACTTAAGCAAAACACACGGGTGGTGCATGGTTTAACGTCAAGAAAGGTGTGTGTCACACCTACCGTATAGACTCATGTATAAGCTGTTTTTCAGCACATTTTTAATGCTGTTTTTGTAGTAAAATTAGGTATCTTAGCTGATATTCGGGTTGGCTTATACTTGAGTATATATGGTATGTCCTTGTACCACATTTATTCAAACTGGATGGGGACAATCCAAGAAGTAGGACTAGAAGAACATGATATCCGGATCAGAGGAAGGCTGTGAGCTGCAGATGGCCCCACCTTACTGGTTAAAGCCGAGAGGGCTTTAAGCACTTACTGATGAAGATCAAAGACCACAGTCTTCAGTAGGAAATACAACTCAGTGCACAAAGAAACAATATTCTTCCAGGTGGACCAGAGAAGGCACTGAAGTCAAGGGTTTTATCTTACTTGCATCCACGATCCACACTCATGGAAGCTGCAGTCAAGGAATAAAATGCATTGCTACAAAGGACCTCTTGGAGTATTAAAGGCAAAGATGTTGCTTTGAGCACTAACGCGCACCTGCCCTGACCCATGGTGTTTTCCATCGCCTCAAAGGCCTGTGGAAGCTGACCACTGAATCAAGAAGACTGGAAAGGAATTGATGCATTTGGATGACGCTCTTGGAAAAGAATATCAAACGTACCAGAGACTGCCAGAGGAACAGACAACTCTGACAGCCAGAATGCGCCTGAAGCACACGGAGGAGGAGACTTGTCCTCGTGTACTTTGAGCATGCCGTCCGGAGACCCGCCTTCGGAGAAGGGAGTCACACTTGGTCAAGGAGAAGGGCCATGAGAGAGAAGATGACCCTCGATGAGGTGGGCTGACACCGTGCCTGCCTCAATGGCCTCAAACGGCACCTGGGAGGCTGGTGGCAGGACCGGGCAGGGTCTCCCTGTGGGATGCGCAGGGTTGCTACGAGTCAGACACGACTCAAGGCATCTAGCAACAACAAGGAGAACTATCTGTATGGGATCAGGTTGGCAACAGCAGATGCCAGGGTTAGATAGACACCCTCGGGACAGAACATTTGCCAGGAGAACAGTCCTACCACTGAAAGAAGACCATCGATGCCACCAAACGGTGCCCGCAGAAACTGTTGGGGGGGAAAGGGGTCAGGAGAAGATGTCATATTCAATGGGCAAGTGCCTTTTCTGTATTTTTCTCCTTTCTGTAAAATCTTCAGTTCCTTTCTAAAATCCCTGCCCCCAAAGGAATGAGTGTCTCTCTGCATGCATAGATTTACATTGGGAACATACATGTTTATGTACATAAACGCATGCATGATGAGATCTATATTTTTCATTACTTTAAAAAATAAACAAATTCATATTATTCATACTGCTCTTCAACTTGCTCTTTTCTATTTAATAAAATATTATGGGCAATCCTTTAGGTCAAAACGTAAGTTTACTCAAACTTTACAATAGCCATGTAATATCCCATGACATAATTAACGCTACTAGATTCAACCATTCCTCGATTCCTACGCTTCTCACACACTAAACATCCTTCTGCATGTATCTTAATCTATTGATGCTATAATTCAGATTGATTGCTATAATTTGGATTCTCTACTTGGGATTTCTGGGTAGAAGGGAATGTGTTCATGTTACTATATATCGTCTGGTGATTTCCTCACAAGGCTGCCACAACTGCTAGTCTCTCTGGGAATCTCCATTTCCCACATGATCGTTAGGTGGAGTATTGTTGTTCTCATGAATATTTGTCAAGCTGGTGGATGAAAAATCGTATTTTACTATCTTAATTTTCAAGAGTTAGCATCTTTTCACACGTTTCTTCTTTTCAATGAGTCCTGTTTTTAACTAAATTTTTCTCTTCTGTGGAAAAAAGAAAGAAAAGAAATACTTCCCAGCCCAAACCTCCCCCTCAAATAAGAGAAGTTCAAAGTCTCATCAGTTTTACTTCTTAAAGACCCTTCTCTCAACTCCAAATGTCTCTGTAGGCCACAAGACACACACTGGTTGCCTCTCCAATATCCACCCTCCCTTCCCTCTTACAGGCACCCCGGGCCCGTTCCCAGATCAAGACTGGGCTACGCCAGTCTGGTACACTCTGCTCCCCACTCCTTAGCCTCTCTGGTGTGGTGTGTGGGCCTCAGTTCTAGTCGTTGAGATTGAAGCAGCAGACTACTTTGAGGTCAATGTTTAGAAAACGCTGTTTCCTTGATAAAACGTGACAAAACTGAGCTGGAAATGTCTCTCCTTCCCTCGTCCCCTTCCTCATATTTCATAGACATTCAATCCAGATCCTCCCTTAGACACAGACCTCGCAGAGCCATTGGGAACTCCTGAAAGCTATGGAGCACTGATGTGGAGATCGGTGGGCTGTGGAATCCATGCCAGTAAATTTCACCCCCAGAATTCCTGGCTTCGGGGAACAAACCTAATTCCAAATTATTTAAACCACAGTAATGGGCATGCAGTTAGTTGCAGCCTTTGACCTTCTTTGCTAATAAAAAGCAATTTTTTTCATCCTACTCCATGCCGATCAGAAAAAAATAGCATGCAAAGTCTTAAAGACTTGTCTTAAGACAAGCAGCCCTCTGAATGAAAAGTCCTCAAAAGTCCACCTGGAAGAAGCACACCAGCCTGTGTGATCCCAGGATTTGAAATAATAAAATCCAAATATGAAAGACAGCATGGTATCAGAGCTTACATTGTGAATACCCAGTGTGCAGAAGGCCATGGATGACCGTGGAAGCCCAAAAGCCATTTGCACGCCCCCACATGATTGATGACTAGCCTCAGGCCAGAGTCAAGGTGCATGGGTACCTTGCTATCAGTCAGAGACCGTTGTAAAGCCAAGGATGGCAGATATAGTCCATTATGAGATAAATGGCTTGCTGGAGTCCAGCCCCTCTCTTTCTCCCTGGTGGTCCTGGTGGTTGGACCAGTGTGCTAGCTAGACTAGCTGCCAAGCCTCACCACATGTGCTGTGCTACCTTATCTTTGTCTTCCGTTCTACCCATTTCAGTTTCTAATATTTTCCACTTTCTTTTCTATTGGAATTGTTTCTATTAAAGTCTTTCTATGTTTTGTCCAGTTGTTGTTGGTTGGGTTTGTTTGTTTGTTTGTTTGTTTGTTTGTTTGTTTGTTTGGTTGGTTGGTTGGTTGATTGATTGTCTCCTGTTTTGTAGAATTTTCTGTATATGAACTCTGCATAGAGACAGTAACTGGATTGATAACTGCCTGAGGATGGGCGAATGGAGCGCTAACAACAATGAGTATGAGAAGAAAATGTTCTGAAATCGATGGTAGCGATGGTTGCATAAATCTTAAGGTGATTGAATGATTAAATGGTATGATATGTGTGATAGTTAACATTTTTGTGCCAACATGGCACCAGTAAGAAGATATGGGAAAATAGCCTGTCAGGGCACAGCTTGATGCCCTCATGTGGCGGTGCCACCAACATAAGTGATTCTCTGGAGGCAGGTCTCTCTCTTTCTCTCCCTCTTCATCTTCCGGGTTATGAGTCATGCAGACACCTGTGGGAGCCCTGGAGATGCATCCACCACCATTGGATCCATAAGACTCTGGACCCACTGGCCTGTGCTCTCCCTGCATTCTGAATCATTGCATGTGCTGCGTGAGTCTGAAGAGGGATTCATGGGCTAATATCAGATTTATGGCCTAGTATTAGACTTACGGACTTGCATTGGACTGGGCTGGGATGTTTTCTTGATACATAAAGCTTCTTGATATAGAGCTCTTTATTACACATATGAGTGTCTCTGGTTTTGTTTCTCCAGTCAACCAGCCTGAGACCTGATGAGATAAATGGCTCACTGGAGGCCGGCCCCTCTCTCTTTCTCCCTGGTGGTCCTGGTGGTTGGACCAGTGTGTTATTTGAGCTAGCTGCCATGCCTCACCACATGTGCTGTGCTACCAGCAGGCTGAGACAACCCGTAGACCACAGTGGACCACCACACTATGCCATACTGTTCTACACCACGGCATTGTGTCTTGCCGGGTTTGCTGCCTGCAGGCTGACTCCACTCATCTTGCCTCCACTCCAGATGCCACACCTCCTACCAGGCTCTTCAAACTGCTACCCCATGCTGCTGGGCTCTGCTACCCCTCACCACTTCATCTTCCTACTGCCTGCTTCCTTGGCTGCGCAAGTTGGAAGGACCTGTGTTGAACTGAGCTCTCTGTACTGTTCTGTGGACAAATTTGCTGTTATAGTCCTTTTTGCTATGTGAAATTATCTATCTATATTCATACGTGTCGTGGTTTTGCTTCTCTAGAGAACCCTGCCTAGCACAGTATGTGAAGTCCATGCCAATAAAGCTATTTAAGAACAGAAAGCCACTCTGAGAGAACTCTGCTGCTGCACACAGCACTCTTCACGCCCCATTGCGCGGCATCAGCAAGTCTTTGTGAAGGGGCGCAGATCAAATTTTAAACTAGTAGCTGTTGTGGAAGATCTCCGTGAATCGTTCATATTTTCATATAAGCCATCGGCATTATAAAGAAGGTGAATCCCTTTACCAGAGTAATTTGTCTAATTTTTAACCCCCCTCCATTGTATAACGATTTGTAGAAGTTGACATCTCCCTTCAAAGACAATAATAAAAGATGCATTCACTCTGTCCTCAGAAGTATAAAACAAATGTTGCTTAAAAAACAAGTTTTCCTTTTCTCCTTCTATGGAAGGAGTCTGGTTGCCTTTTCAATGGCCGGTCCCTCCTCTTCCTCCTCATCCAAAGCCCAGTTTGGTCTGAGTACCAAGAACCCAGCATTTATTTGGGTCATCTCCCCAGCCTGCGTGGGTAATTCTTCCCTTGGCCAAGCTGGTCACGGTCATTTCATCCCCTCTGCTGGCGATTGGTTTATGGGCGTGTGAGACATCACTCCGGCCAAGAGGATAGGAGAAGGAGCCGGCAGAGGGACTTCTGGGGAAATCTTCCTCGTGTGAAGAAGAGACAGCTGGGCAGGCGAGGCCGTGGGGAAGGATCCCTGTGCCGCAATGGTGAGAGGCAGTCATTTGAACCAGCGGCTCTTCAGGAGGAACCAGACTGGTAATTGATGCCCATGAATATTTCACCAGAGGAAACAGATTGGGACAGTTCTACCATAGTCCAGAACAGCAGTTCTCAACCTGTGGGTCTCAACCCCTTTGGGGGTCGGACGTCCCTTTCACAGGGGTCACCCGATTCATAACAGTAACAACATTACAGTCATGAAGTAGCAACGAAAAGAATGTTATGGTTCGGGGTCACCACCACATGAGGAGCTGTATGAAAGGGTCGCGGCGTGAGGAAGGTTGGGAACCACCACTCTAGATTGCTATGAGTCAGAATCCATTCGACAACAAAGAACCGTGACAGGATGCCCCAACGATAACTCTGGGTCCACGGCAGCTCCACACAAGAGACACACAACTCGCTGGGGGAGTTCAGGGGAGTTCCAAATGACTAGAACAAAAAAGGAAGGTAACACAGAACATTCTTCTGCATTCTTCAGTTCTTCAGATGGCCAAACTCCGGCTGATGGCCAACGCCTTCTTAGACACATGGACTTGAACTAGGACTCCCTGTAGGACGCCTTCCAGTTAGCCAAACGTGGACAAGAGCCCGGAGGATAAGGCTGGGGCATGTATGGGCCAGGCATGGAAGTTATACTCACTTTCCATTGATTGAACCTAGCCACCTGACCATGCTCAGCTGCAAGGGAGGCTGGGAAGTGTGCCTTGGGGTGAGTCCCAAAGGAAAAGGAAAGAGACTTGGCACAAAGTGACACTCTCAAGGCCGGTGTCCACCATGACTAAGCAGCTCATGACAGAGATAGCCGATCACTAAGTCAAGATCCTTCCAAGTGCTCGGCTCAGGGCAAGGACACCAGTCACAGGCCACGGCACGGCTGTGGACAGAATTGCCGTCAAGCCGGTCCTGCTCATGCCAACCCTGTGTGCAGGGCACAGCTGCCCTGATGGGTGTTCAGGGCAATGCCTTCTCAGGAGCAGGCTCTCTTCCAAGGTTCCTCTGGGTAGGTTCCACCCTCCAACCTTTAAGGGAAAGATCAAGCAGTGGGCCATTTGGGTCACTAGAAACATCTGTAGACCGAGGAGGTGCCCCCTACATGGTGGACAACATGGTCTCTTCCTGTCCTATCGTGCAGATGCGGCCTGAGCCCCAGGGTCCCTTGAGCACCAACCCTGTGCTTTCTTTTCAAGTGGCCGCTTGAGGTCAAAGAACCACCTGAGAACATGTTGAGGTTCTAACCGTGTGTCCCCCTTGGTCCGATTGAATCCGAAGGTTCAGAGCAACAATTTCACCTAGGAAAGGAATTCACTTTGATGTAGCTCTAAGATTAAAAAAAAAAAAGCAAGGAAGACGACGACTAAATTGAGTTTAGCAAATCAGGTTAAATTTGTGGTCTGCTTTTTTTTGACAGTGTCTCCTACACGCATGACTTGCCGACTGTGAACAGTTGCATTTTTATGGGATGATAGTAGGAAAAGCGCACAAATAGCTCTCTGCTGCCAAAGAGAGCGCTTTGGCAGCACCTGAACCAAGCTCACTGGTGCATTTCCAAACAATTTGCTTTGGGCCCCAGGCTATGCCTGTATTGCCCTGACAGCGGCGTGAGAGGGAGATGCTCTGCAGCCCGACCCACCCCCATCACAGCGAGGCCTCGGACATCATCCCACCCAGCCAGGTTGCTGAGCAGCAGCAGCAGGGGCTTCCAGGTGACACCCCAACTTCGTCTCACCTGTTCACTCTGTCCAGTCGTCACCATGATGACGGCAATGATGATGAGAGTGTCCCCCAGTTTCTCCGGCTCTTCGTTCCCTGGTTGAGGGGAACCAGGTCACACTTGCCGCTGCTTATTCAACTTCTTCACGTAGCACAGTGCGTGAAGGGCAGGTCCTCCCCAGGCAGGCGTGACTCAGCCCTGCCACTGGGACGGGCATGGACTCAGAGGCCGCTCAGGATGGACTTGCAACCCTGTGGTTTGCTGCGAAGACCAAAACACCAAGCTCACTCCCATCAAGAGGATGCAGACCCACGGCCACCCGACAGGACAGGGGAGAGCTGGCCCTGTGGCTTTCTGAAATGGTAAATATTCTGGGGAGTAGAAAGTCCTGTGAAAAATGATTAGTACCCTTTCCACCAACCCCCTTCTCTTTCAGCACAAGAAAACTCCTGTTTGCCCCACCCCAAGCCCACATAGATGCAGTGGGTTACAAAATACTCTTCATAACCCAGTCCAGGGTGTTCTGGAATGATCTATCAGAGCCATTTATCAGCTGAAAAGACACGCCCCCGTTTCAGGACTTTTACTGTACATCTGGCACTAGACTGAGCTTGCTTGCTGGCCGCACAGAGGCCTGAGGCGTTTCCTGATGAACATCAAAACCACATCCTCCAGTATGGATTGCAACTCACTGTGAAGGAAACAAAAAGCCTCACACGTGGACCAGTAGACATCACAGTGATCAACTGCAAAGATGTCGATGTGGGTGAGCATTTCATTTTACGTGGATCCAAATCGATACTCATGGAAGCAACAGTCAGGAGATCAAATAACAGATTGCGCTGAGACGATGTGCTGCAAAAGGTCTCTTGGAAGGGTTCAAGAGCAACTCAAGCCCTAACTCACGGTGCGTTCTATGACCGCGCACGTGCGCACGTGAGACCTGGAAAACGACGTGGAAGACCAGATAAGAACGGATGCAGTGAGCGTGGTGCTGACAAAGAATACGGAGAGTAACCTGGACTTCCCGAGGAACAGCAATGCTGCCTGGTGCAGTGAGCGTGGTGCTGACAAAGAATACGGAAAGTAACCTGGACTTCCCGAGGAACAGCAAAGCTGCCTTGCGGAAGCGCAGCCAGCGCGCTTCTGAGAGGATGGTCAGACTTTGTGTCCTGTGCTGGGAACTTTGGGATCAGGAGAGATCAGCCCCTGAAGTAGGTCAAGTAGAAGATGAACAAAACGAAGGCCCTCCCTGAGATGGATCCACACAGTAGCTGCATCGAGGGTCTCCCACGTAGCAACAATTGTGCGCAGGGAGCATGTGAGCACTCTCTCACCCGGCTGACCACAGGGGCACAGGGAGACAGACCAGAGACAGTAACACCTCACAGCAACAGCGGGGTGTTGTCATCACCATTTGAAAGATGATGAAGCTAAGCCTGCTGGGGGTCAGGAGATTTTGCCCCAGATAGCTTCGATGCAAACAAGAACTTAACCAAATACATGTAGGAGGGGACTAGTCAACAACTAGTTTTAAATAGATATTATCATTTATTTATTTATTCATCTATTTGGACCATGAAGGCTATTAGTGTCTCTGTATATGAATGTACATATATGTGAAATTCTATTTTAAAATAAAAATCCTCAGGCATAGGTCTTCCAGAACCTATTTCCTGAGAATCAGTTCCTAAGAGTGAACATGCTGAGTGAAAAGCTCCGAACAGTTTTAAGACTTTGGATCAATACTGCCAAATGGTTCTCTGGGAAGGCATCAGCGAATTGTGCTTCCTTTGTCGGTCGTTCAATGAGATTGGCTGGGAACTCCTCTCCTTAACAGGGAAGTTTTGGCTGGCGAAGATCGACACGCACACAGTGTGTGTCCCCGCGGGCACGCATGGACGTCCTTATTTTCTAGTTCGAGAGAGGAAGCGGGCCTGTGTGACAGAGGCAAACCGAGGGCAGAGAACTGTGTGCGCTCTCCTTCCCTGGGCCGCCCGGGTGGGGCTCTCAGCGAACAGAACCAGCAGGTGGTTCACTGGGACAGAGATGTTCTGCTCCAGATCTAGGGACCCCGATTGCTATTGCTGTTGAGTGCCATCGAGTCAACACCAAGTCACAGCAGCTCCATTTGACAGAGCAGAGCCCCGGAGGACGTCCCTGGAGAGGGCTACAGCTTTCTCCCTGGGAGCCGCTGCACGTGGTCAAACTGCCAACGGTTTGGTTAGCCACCAGGGCCATGTGCCACCCATTCTTTCTCTCTCCATAGAAAATCTGCACCCATTAAGGATCGAGAGATTTGAAAATTGGGGGTGCCTTTGAAGTTAGATTCAAGACCAGGTGGTCAGATTCTAAAACCCTATGTCTGCCATTTTAAGTGGTTCTTCCAGATGTGGCAGCAGCCGTGGACAGACAGAAGACACAGCTGGGAGGATGATGCCACAGAGACTGGGTCTCGAGTGGGTGGGACCCTTTGGGGAATGGCAGAGATAATGGTAGCACTTTGGGAAGAGGGTCCTATGATCCCTGATCACTCAGGGGCAGCTCTTGAGTCAATGGACGACTGAACTAGATGCCTACACTTTTTCTCCATTATTTTTAAGCATTTAATTTGGTTGCCAGCCAGTCACTTATCCTCACACTGAAAGGCTGAATTGCCCACTTTTGGGTCATAGCTTTCCAACTCCTTTAACCTTTAACCTTGTTTGGGAGTTAACGGGGAGGGGGTGGGAGGTAAGGTCCTCAATCAAAAGATGTGGGGCCCATAGCCCAGGTCTCACACCGATTTCTGTCACATTGCTGCGTGTCTAACAACTAACGTGAGAGCTGGCAGAGAGCTTCGCAATGTAGCTGCTGCAAGAGCCTTGTGATCGTCGGAGTAAATTACACAGCTAGAGGGAGTACAAGTTTAGCAAACTTAAGAATAGTACTTTAATTTACACTTCCCTAAAAATATAATTGTTTATTTAAGAAAGCTTTTGCCTTGTTAACAGCAAATGAACACACATTTCCACTTCATGAAGTCGCTGGAGGTTCATAAATCTAGCATGACTTAAGAGACAATGTCCAACCAATATTTTGATATTTGAAGATCAGTCACCAAGCTATAATGATTTTCTTTAAGGTCCAAGGTTTAAGAAAAATGGTTCATAAGTGAATTTAAATAATGACAATTCAAACATTATTGACCTGTACTTTTCTTCCATAGACATGAGGCAGCAATTATCCTATGTTCTTCCCCTGCTTGTCTAATAACTTGATAATAACTATGTATGACTGGCAACCAGAAGGTTTATGGTTCAAACCCACCAGCTCTACTACAGGAGAAAAGACCCAGCGGTCTGCTCCCCAAAAGCCTATAAGCCAGGAGAGCCTGTGGGACAACTTCTACTCTGTCCTTTCAAGTTGCTGTGAGTCAGGATCTGCTCCACTTGTCGGTCTTAGCTCACTTAATCCTCAAAATGGCTCTGCAACATTAGTCATCTTACTAAACCCATACTAACCACAAGGTTAGAATCCCCATGCTCTCTGACTGTTATCACACGATTCTGAGGTGTGGCAACACCCCATCCAGGGCCCACGAGGCTACATTCAGAGTGGCTGTTATTTATTGGATGCATACTGCCTTCTAGACTGTTGTGGTCCAGGATCTAGCACTTCACAAGCCAACTAACAAACAGTCATCTCCCTTACAGGGGAGAGAACAAGAGGTAGTGAGCAAGGATGCAGATCCAGGTCTCCTGCAAAGCTCGGCAACATGCCCGCAGGGCCTTTTGTAAGTTCTGAGGTCCAGACCCTACTCACAAAGCTGCAGACTTGGTTGGATGTGGGCAAGACCCAGGTGTCTGTATGATTTCTAAGAAGTTCTTCAGATGATTCTAATCCTTTAATGTGCAACCGCAGCATCATTCTTTTTTTATGAAGATTTACTTAATGAACACCACTGAACTGACCAGTGTAAGCAAGCCACACGCTTCCTGCCCTCAGGGGCTGCCTGCCAGGCCATTGCTGGAGCCCGGGAGAAGTGAATAGAAAACTCCTGGAAAAGGGAGAAGGGTGCTGTAGGGAGACAAGAGATCGTGAAGGAAGCAGGCTGGCCCCGCATGGCGTGGAGAAATGATGGGAATTGCTGGGAGGGGCTTCTGTGGAACATGAGACATGACGATGAGTAAGAGAGGCCAGAGTAGCCAGCCGGCCTGTCATCCTGACTCGGGCAGCCCCGGGGATGTCAGAGGCTCCATGGTTGGTTTGGGGAAGTCACCAGGTCACCAGGCCTTTCCCTCAACTCTGGGTAAATGCTGACTTCCGACCTTTAACCCCAACCTCTCAACTACCAGCCACGTGTTCAGCCCAATGCGTAACCAAAACACACGGCCAAGAGAAGAGGGGAGGGAGGAAATAAGCCTGCCTCCTGTGCCATGGCCTGCTTCTCTTTACTCCCAAATGAGCAGAAAGCATCCAGGGCTTGTGTCTTAGAGGGGCTACAGCATGCCCACATGCTTCATACACACAGGGGCTCAGTGAGGCAGTGGTCACTCCAGCTGCATGAGTCCAATCTTCACCTCAGCTCTAAAAAGCTAAGTGAGGAGCAGGTGGAACAGAGAGGGTTCTGATTAGGCAACTTGCCTGTAAGGGCTACAAGTGCCCACAGTACCTATCTCTTGTGCCCAGGGTGACAGGGTGCCTTCGCATTCTCCTTCTATCCAGATAACTCAGAACTTCCAGGCAGCCCAGGACGACGGGGTCACAGGAAGTTCCCCCTTCCACAGATCAGTTCCTATTGTCAGAAGGAACAGAATGGCATCGGATCAGCTTTTCAAGATCCAAATCAATCACCTGCATTTCAATTCCCTTTCTCGTCAAGGCCAGCCCTGAAATGGCCCGGCCTCATCAGAATTCTACAGCGGTGGATACGGAGTCTACAGGAATTGAGAAATAGGTTACCACATGGGGTGGGAAGGTTACAATGTGGTTTCATTTAACTAGGTTTCTGGAAAGCACCCGTGCCCACAACTATCCCCGTGAGCAGGGTAGATTCTCAGTATCATAGATTCATTCGTGTAGAATGAGTCGGGTTTGGAAGGAACCTGGGCTTGTTGCTTCAATCAGATATATTTATTCAGTTAAATTTCTGAGCACCTTCCAGATGCTGTGTGTGTGCAGTAGACACCAGGGAACAAAGGAGGGCCAGCCCGGCCCTCCAGAGATGGACAACCCGGTGTCTCCGGTGGAAAGGAAGGGCCAAGTGCTAAGGGTGCCAAGGCAGGAGGTTCAGGAATCCAGCCCCAAGGCTGCAGGTGGCAGATGCCTGAGCTGAGCTGTGCTTTGAAGGCTGAGTGGGAGTTTCTCACGATTAAGAAACAGAAGAGAAGAGACAGAGGAGGATGAAAGAGCAAGAGAGGAGAGGAGGCTAGAGACGAGGCCAGGAACAGAAGCAGTAGTCAGAGAGAGGCAGGTGTGTTTGGAGACCTGGGGACAGAGTGTGGAACGGCGTGAGAGGCAGAAGGAAAGGGACGTGAGGAAGGGACAGAGCAGGGGTGGGAGGGAGGGGAGGCACCAGGACCA
Source organism: Echinops telfairi (assembly GCF_000313985.2). Taxonomy (NCBI): domain Eukaryota; kingdom Metazoa; phylum Chordata; class Mammalia; order Afrosoricida; family Tenrecidae; genus Echinops; species Echinops telfairi. Next base: position 99,402,979 of record NW_022103906.1, on the reverse strand, counting down.
GGACAAGGTGATGGCAGGGTTCCTTGGAGCCATGTGCTTCACTAACGAGGAAGTGACATGCTGCAGACATGTCGGGTGAATTTTCGGCACAGACTTGTTTTCAGAAAGATCTCTCATGGCCGCATGTAAGGTGGATCGAGCCTGGGACAGGTAACAGGTGTTGCAGGCTCAATACGGAGCAGTGATAAAGGCCTTGGGGACACGGGGTTATTGGCTGGAACTACCAAGCTGGGTGACTGCACCTGAGGCACGAGGGAGAAGGAAAGATAGAGGATATGCGATCGGCTACCATGGAGCATCTACCTGATACTTGACTGGCACTATTTTACTTAATTTTCATAACAACTCCTTGTACTAGGAACAGTTACTAGTCCACTTTGCAGATGAGAAGGCTGATGCACAAAGCAGGCGAGTCATTTGTCTAGATCAAAGATCCAAGAACCACACACGGTGCCCATCTGCTTCCGAAGCCCCACCGCTAACCACCACCAGACATGACCGCTCTAAAGTGACTCTTGAGGTCAAACTTGAACAGCTGGCTGAATAGTGGTGCCAACTGTGGAGAAGGAAGTCACTGAAGGACAAAGCTTGACCTTGAGACACAGAGAAGACATCCAGGACAGTACTAGACAGTAGACTTTTTCTGTCGGGATGGAAATGCTCTGATTCTGAGAGGTTCAATAGAGTAGCCCCACTCCAACCCACTGCTCTTTCTAACTCATAGCATCCCATACAGGGTTTCTGAGGCCTTACAGATCTTTATGGAAGCAAACAGCCTCATCTTTATCTCCAGGGGCAGCCGATGGGTTTGAACCACCCACCATGCGATTTGTAAGTAATCCAACTCTTATTCAACATCACCCCCAGAATACTTGTATAGTATGATATCATAGCCACTGACCACATTTGGAGGTATCCTGGTGGCCTAGAAGGTTATGCACTGGGCTTCCAACTACAAGGTCAGCAGTTTGAGCCCACCAGCCGCTCCAAGGGAGAAGGATGAGGCCTGAAACTCACAGGGGAAGTTCTACCTGGTCCAGCCAGTAGGGTCGCTTTGAGGCCAAACCAACTCTGTGGCAATTAATTAACGACTTAAGACTACCAGGACCTTGAAATATGGCTGGAGTGCCTGGGAAACTGGATTTGTTTTATTTTAGTTAATTTAAATGTACAGAGTCCGATATGGCCATTGTCTGTCACATAGGGTAGAGCAGAGGCATCAAACTGGTGGCCCGAGGGCCGCATGCAGCCCCCAAGGTAATTTTTTGTGGCCCACGATGCTCTGAAATAAAATGAAAATAGGAAAAAAATATTATGAAGAAGACAGCGCTGAGGGGAGATTGAGGCAATACCGTACACACAATTCCCTCGCTACTTTTTATTTCAGAGCATCGGGAGCCACAAAAAATTACCTTGGGGCCGCATGGGGCCCTTGGATGCTGAAGACAGAGTCCTGGGGACACTAGCACTGAGCAGATAATGGAAAAGGAGAGAACTCCTAGCAGAGCTCACCAGAAACACCCAGAAAAGAAGGAGACACTCATCCAGTCAGTCATGTTGACCAGGTGACCAATAGGTGTCACTGCTGATGGTCCAGGGGCCAAGTCATTGCCCGGCTCCTCCGCGGGTTTGTGTCTACAATGGGCTTGCACCACAAGGTAAAATGCTGTGTGCTGTCGAGCGGACCTCGCGGGACAGGACTCCCTGGGGGTGTTCTGGGCTGTAATCATCAGGGAATCGGACTATCAAGTCTTTATCCCCCGTGTGGCTCCTGGGTGGAGGGACAAAAAACGATCAAACACTGCCTTCTAGTCGATGCCAACCCATAGTGAGCCTACAGGACGGGGTAGAACTGCCCCCCTGGGTTTCTGAGGCTGGAACTCTTTACAGGAGTAGAAAGCCTGCCCTTTCTCCCGAGGAGCTGGCTGGTGGTTTTGAACTGCTGACCTTGTGGCCACCCATCCAACATGCAACCAGGAAATGACCAGGGTTCCTACAAAGTAGAGACTGGAAAGTTGGGAGAGAAGCCGGCCCAGGACCCCAATAGAGGCAGAAGAGAAGGTTTCCCAGAGGAGGCCAGGGGTGCTCTTAAGCTCATGTCCACTGAATCAGAGAATTCTCTGGGAACAGAGTGGAATCATTCCCTGGGAAGCATGTACAGTGAACCCTCGTTTATCGCGGTTATTCGGTTCTAGACCCTACCGTGATAAATGAAATTCCGCGAAGTAGGATTCCTTATTTGTAAATCAAA
>NW_022103906.1:99390004-99399222 GCF_000313985.2 Echinops telfairi | reverse complement strand
GCGATAGAGTGAAGCCGCGGAAGTCGAAGCGCGAAGTGGCGAGGGTTCACTGTAGATGGATTCCCAGTGGAGCAAACAGCCAATGTGTATATGTCTGTTGAGGGAGCCTCTGAAGTTGACATGCCTTACACAGAAAGGGTATGAAAACGGGCCATACCTGGGTTTCGTGAAGCCTTTACTTTTATTGAATCATGAAATACTGAGCCGCTCTGTTTTCACTCTCAGAAAGAAACACTCGGAGACATAGAATCACGTCAAGTGAAGTTTTGTTAGTTAGCTGCATTAAAACGCTACCTGCCAGAGAGGGTGTGTGCTATAATTACCCTCCGCGCTGAAGGCAGGGAAGCGCTGTCGCCAGGGACCGACCGCGGTTTATTTTCCTTCCACGCGCTCCACTGCTATTTTAACCATTTCAGAGAATTAAGCTCCAGCAAGTCATTTTAGAGATGAAAGAAATGAGACTTGAGTTCAGAGATAAATAGTATCATTGCCACTGACTTCATTGTTTCAAATACACAATTTTATTTTGAGAAGAAAGTTTAATTAACCAGAGGTGGATCACTAAATTCGTCGACTTAAAAATCTTACTTTCTGCAAGATTTCACCTGTGAAATTCACAGCCCTTAATTACTGCTTCATGTCTGCAAAGGAAGAACGCCTCTTCTGAATGGTTAATAATGTGATTATAAGAGATAATTACAGATCAGGTGTCCGTGGTCCATACGCCAAAATGCGTGGACTGAATCATTCTCATTTTTGAACTTTGAAAGCAATTTGTTAGGGAAACACTGTCTCTTTCAAGCATTGTTGATGTTTGGGGTCTGGGTTTTTCTGGTGTTTTTTGTTTTTCAAAAGGGGTGGTGGTGGGGGAAAACATTTAGAAATCAGTCTTTTACTGGATGAATTTCTTCACTTCCCAGAAAGCAAGAAAACAATTGTTTCCTGTAATTGGACAGTTTGATTGGAGGCAGGTGGTGCCGAGCCGAGGAAACGGGAGCCACAAAGCCAATTTTGGCTTCAAGCACATTTCCTTTAGTTCTCAGCTCCAGCAGTACAACATGTAAATTGGCGCTACAAAAGGCGCCTATAAATTTAGTTCCCATCTTTCTAACAAGTCCCTTATCAGCGATGAAGGGTTTTAGCAATGGGAGAAGGTGTGCAGGTTGGACACGGTGGCAAAGCTGCCCTGAGACCCCGAGCGTGAATTTCTTGACCCTGTTCAGACATGTACCACAGCTCTGGGGGTCAGTGTGCGCCAGCATTTTACAATAGGGAGATGTCTTCTTTTTCCAGGTTAATTAGCCTCCACGTTCCTCGAGCTACGTTATCTCGAGTCGATATCTACTTTCAATAATTTTGAGTGACCGGCCCCCAGGTTAGACATCGTTCCTCTGGAGAGGCCTGCATGGAGGCGCAGGGAAGGAGTGGGGCGATTCATTACTCGCTCGTGCTTCCCATGCCCACTTCCCAGGCTCGTGCTTCCCTCCTCTTCTTCGGGGCTGGCTCACTCGTCTTCCGCTCTGTGGCAGCTGAGCGGTGTCCCTCTTTTAGGGTCAGAGGGGTTGAGACACAGAGAGGTTAATTACTTTGGCCAAGTTCACACAGTAAGTCGGGAACAGAGAAGAGGCAACTAGACGTGGATGCCCTGCTTTCCAGCCCACTCCTCCGACTGTGGGCTTCTGTTAGGTTTCCTCCTGCAATAAACACAGAATTCAAAACAGCCCTGTGGAGAAACATGGAGAAGAGGCGCGGCAGGAGAGAGCTGACTTGGCAATTCTATGCAATCCTTGTCCTTTGTAGACTCTGCGGACTAAAGTCACAGCTTCCAAAGCCTAGCACCTTTTAATGCTCATGTTGAGCCATGTGCGAATGTTTAAAAGGTGAATCGGAAGTGAATTCCAGGCTCAGTTAGCTAAAGGGTTTGCACATAACTTAGAAGCCCAACTAGATCCACAGCTGACACAAGGCCTGGTCCACAGATAAATGTTCACCTGTGAACCTGCACACCTGTCTAGAACCCTCTATCCCCTGGAGATCATCAGGGGGTGCTTCCAGCCCCAGCATGGCATCGCCCCATCGTCCAAGTCAATGGATAACCATGGCTCAGATTCCTGACTCAGCTCCAGTCTCCGAATGGACAGATACTGAATGTTAGCCCGGTGCCTTGCTCTCATAGAGTGACTGGGGTACCGTGGCCTTTGAGCGGTGGCTGCAGATATTTGCTAAAGACACTTTCTCCCCCGCCAGTTCCCACCAGAATGCTTCCTCCCTGAACAGTGATAAGCGTCCCTGATTTTGCCCGGAAGACTTGCAGCTGCACATAGCCACTACCCCGTGACTGTCAGTGGCAGGCCAGGAAAGGAAAAAGAGGAGCAAAGTTACAGGGAGCGTTTTCCAAAAAAGGATTGCACGCTGATTAAACCTGTCAGAAGGCGGATTGAGTTTGCACAAGGAGCGCTTGGTTGATAGATAAGGCAGAAATCTTGGCAGGGGTACAGGACCAATATCCTGACAGAGGGCGCGTCATCTTAAACAATGTCCTCAGTGTGCGGGTACAGCCGGCCGTCTCGCAAGAGCCACCCAGAGGGACCACTCCTGCCACCCTCCCGGGGCGGGGTGAGTTGGGTGCACTGGGGCCAGGGGCTGGGGGCTGGGACAAGGGTGGAGCAGCACGTGCTGGACCTTGGCAAGGCCATTGTAACCCCTTCTCTCCCTGCTCCCTCCGTTCAGCACCAATCTGGCAAGCCAGGTTAGAGCAGGTGACAGGGCACAGGTGAAAGTGCTCCCTCCATTCCATTTGCATTTCCTGCACATGCAGTGTAACCGTGCCGAGGCCCCCACTTGCGAGCTGCTTCTCCTCAACAGGGGCAGCGTCCCCCAGCGGGTCCGCAGCAGTGGAGGAGCGCAGCCACAGGTCCCCACTGCCGCCTCTGCCCGCCTCATCACGCCCCGCCCCACCTCCGCCCCCCACCCCCGGAGCGCCTCCCTCTCCTCCTGGCGGAACACTGCGCTGCACCCCAAGAAGGAACCTTCTGGCTGGAACACCAGGAAGACAAGAAAGAAAGCCGTCAGAGCGGCGGGGGAGGGCAGAGACGGCCAACAGCCCCCACACGTGGAAACCCGGCAGGGGAGGTTGACCTGAGGCGTGACCCAGCCCAACAGCTCTGAGCCCTGAACCCAGCCTTATGGGCAACAAAGAGGGTCATCAGACAGTGATGCCCAGAGACCCACGATGCCAGCCAGTACCTCCTCAGTGTGAAAGGCACTTCCATGGTTTCCATTCAAGGCCTCCCATGAGTTGGCACCTTTGTGGATTCATCTCCTGGTGCTCTCCTTAGATGCCCACCCAACTTCCATTTCCTGTGTTTGGGTTCCATGGTTCCTTCCTCCCGGAAGAGCCTTCCCGGCCTCAACCCAAGTCCTGCACCCATGTGTTCTCGCTAAGAGCCTGCTAAGTGGCTTCTCCCTGGAGGGTTAGTTCCCTCTCCCCTGGCCTCAACCAGTGAGAGACTCTACCCCGTGTCCTTCAGCTCTCTTCCTGAGGGACTGGCTGTTCTCTATCACCATCCTAAAGGATCCTCTGTATGCTGTAGGTTAAGTGTTAGGTTGTTCCCTGCAAGGTGGGCAGTTTGAACCCACCTGCATCTCTGAGGATGAGGGGTAAAGGTGAGACTGTCGGCTCAAATCGAGATTTACAGTCTCAGACACACGAAGGGTAGTTCTTCTCTGTCCTGTCGGTCACTAGGAGTTGGGATTGGTGGGATGGCAGTGAGTTTTTATTAGAATAATAAATCATTTCATTTCTCTTAGTCACTTGTGAACTCCTTTAGACTTTTAACTTTCTGTTGTAGACCTAGCAAGTAAAATAAAGAAAGAAAGAAAGAAAACCTTACTGCTGCCTCACAGCAACTGTATATATTAAGTAATAGTTTCTCAATAAATATCTTCTTCTTGGGTGTGGTTGACTGTGACCTGAACGACAGAACCAGACCTCACCAATCCCTGTCCCCACTCTGGCAAGGGACCCTAGCCATGCCTGCCCGTGCCAACCACTGCATGCACTGGTCCCTTGTTTATTGGGGCGGATTCCTAACCATGTCTTCAACATGGTGAAGCCTTTAGCAGACAGGAGGCACAGAGGCCACGGAGCTGCTCCATCTCAGTTTGGAAGCCTGCTGGCATTTGACGCAAGGCCTAGTCAACACTAGAACCTGGTGCCATGCACCATGCAAGTGGCCAAGGTCAGAATCCTTCAGGTGTCCATAGACATGGACAGTGATCGGGTGCTCACAGACATGGACAGTGATAGGTATTTACAGACATGGAGAGTGATAGGTGTCCACAGACATGGGCAGCGGCAGTGTTGTCCACGGACATGGGCAGTGATCAGGGGTCTCACAGCATCGTGCCAGGAGGTGGAGGTGCTGCATGAGTGCAGCAGGGCTAACCCACCACGGCGATCGGCCTCTGTGGAATAGCTCATACCCGCTCTGTGCTACAGCAATGGATAGTCCTCTCCTTCCGTGCTTCTGCTATCCACAGCACGTTCAAGGGAAAAGACAAGTCGGCTGGTGCCCAAGGACCCAGAGCGGGCTCCCCTGTTCTCTCTGCGGGTGGAGGACTCCCCAGGTCAGCACATGCACTGGCTTGGAAAGTGTTGTTTCTGTGCCACGAGTCAACCAAGACGGGAAGGAGAGTTTACTTGAGTGACCATGCCAACGTCCTTCTGGAAATCTGAAGGGACTGTGCAGTCACAAAAATCTCCCTCATCGCTTCTGGGCCTGCTGACAGTGAGAAGGATTTGCCGAAGGATTTGCCTGCAATTGGGGCTGCCCACTGCGCCCACCCTCCTGGTCTGTGGCAGACACCAATTGAAGGATTCAGAGTGTAGAGGTGGAGTCTAGGCTGTCAATCTGGAGATAGCCAATGAGACTTCTGTGTGGGCATGGCCTTCTCCTGAGAATTCCGGGAAATCTGGTACTTCCTCCTTGGAGGCGGAAGACTCCTCTCTCCCTCTCTGCTACTCCCTGGGAGACATTGCAGAAGACAAGCCACGTGGACCCAACCAGACCTCAGAAACCGGAGAAGCCACAGAGAGACCCCTGCCAGCACTGAGATGCTTACACTGGACCCAAAGACTTTCTACCCACTGGCTTGTGATCGTCCTGCATTTGGCTTCACTGCATGTGTTTCCTGAGTCTGAAGAGGACTTGATAGATTGATATCAGATATATGGGCTAATATCGGACTTATGGACTTCATCTGGACTGGGCTGAGATGTTTTCTCAATGTTCAATTGCTCTTGTATATAAATTTCTTTCTTATACACATATGTGTGTCCATGGATCTGTTTCTCTAGTCTACCCAGACTAACACACGGCCCCAGGTGGGTGGGCCCTCTCTGTGCTCTGCCCTACCATGGGGTCAGCCTCGCCAACTCAATCCTCATGTCCTGCTTCAGTACATGAGGGAAAGGCCTCTCTAAATGGGTCCCCAGACAGTGGTCTTTTTCAAGGCATGTCCTTAAACGTGGACTCGGTGTGACACACACCACACCACACCACCCCCATGGCCTTTAGGACAGAGCCCTGTGTCATAGCGGTCAGCAGTTGGACCGCTAGCCACAAGGTCAACAATTCAAAACTACCAGCCACTCCTCGGAAGAAAGACGAGGGTTACAGTCTCAGAAGCCCACAGGGCCCTACAGGACAGACACTGTGGATCTCGGCCGGGGCACAGTCTCGTCTTTCTCCCGAGGCACAGCTGGTGAGTTGGACCCACCGATGTTGAGTCAGCAGCCGAGCTGTCCAGGGTGCCGTGTGAGAGCAGACAGTGCGTCTCCACAGCACCAGGGACGTGTGTTGAGTACTCTCAACACCAAGTAAGTGTGTTGGCTGCTGGAATGTAAGAATGAAGAGAGGAGGGGAAGCGAATGGAGAGAAGAGGGAGGAGGGAAAGAGAAGCAACTAGAATTTTCTAGAAGTAACTAGAATGTTCTATCTTCTTTCTTCCCTTCTACTGATTGCATTCCTCCCTGTTCATTCCTCTCCAACCACGGCCCTTCGTTGGACTGTGTCTTCGTCTCCCCCTGACACTCTGGGAATACACTTGTTGTCTAGGGTGGTTTTGACCTTCACATCAAACCAGCAGAGGAGAGGACAAGGCCACTTCCAAGTGCCTCGTGGCATACTGCTTCCCCAAAGAGAGCATTTGAAGCCACAAGTAACAAGTGCATGGTGGTGCGCAAACCTTGGGGTTTGCCTCTGAGGAGTTGTAGGCCAGTGGGGTGGACGGTAGCTTGCTGGTGCATGGACCGGCTCAAGGCGACCTCATGTGTAACAGCCAGCCCGGCCTCTATACATGCCCCACCAGTTCCACACCAGTGACTCTCAAGTCAGGGACCACGTCGGTTTCCTCTCAAGGTCTCCGCTGTACAGCCCAGGGCTTGGCAGGTCACAGGTGTCCAGCAAATGCCACTCAAAAAAAATCAAAACAAAAACTCACTGCCATCAAGTTGATTCCCAGGCACAGCCCCCCTAAAGGGCCAGGTTAGACCTCCTCCTGCAGGGTTCTGAGACTGAATCGTTACAGGAGCAGCTGATGGGTTTGAACCACCAAACTTGTGGGTAACAGCCCAACTCATACCCACTACCTCACCAGTGCTCCTTAAATGTCCCTGAGGGAGGTCAGTGGTCACAGGTGAAGGGCTCAGGGTAGACCTGCCCCAGCGGTTTCTGAGACTGTGGCTCGACCCCGGAGAAGAAAGCCCCAGGAGGTTTTGAACTGCTGACCTTCAGGTCAGTAGCCCAACGCATAACCACTGTGCTGATAGGGTCGCTCAGAGTAGGGTTGTAATGGTGTACATCCTTGTTTGTTGAAATCACCACGTTTTCACAAATAATGCACCAGTGTACACAATACACACATGCGTGTAGCACACACAACAAACTAACCCGTGAGGCGGCTTGGTTTGCAAAGAGACAGCAGCGTCGTGTGCACATCATCTGCATCAATGTGATCGCCAGCCACGGGGAGACGCCTCATGGAGCAGGTGCTCGGCTCGGACACTCGGAGCCATGGGAGCGCCTTCTCTTCTCCCTCTGCCTCCAGCTCTCTCCACGGAATGTGCGGACGCCGGGCCAGCCCTGTTCCCCTGGCCCTCCTCTTGGTGGCACCTACAGAAAGTATCCCTCTAATCAGCACGGCAGTTCTCTGTAGAGCACCCACCATACCGGCGAGGAGGGCACTTTTCAGAAGAGTTGAGCTAAGCGTGCTGTGATGTGGCCTGACCCTCACAGTCGTGTTCACCCACTGGGAGTGTGATAGCTGGACCTGTGTCCAATAGCGACTGCAGACAGCGAGGGAGAACAAACGCAGAAGGGACCAAACAAGGAGAAGTCGTTTCCTTCGGACAAGACTCTTGAGTGCATGTGCTGCTTTGTCGTCATCGGCCGCTTCCGGATCTCACAGCAACGACAGAAACACCCTTCCCTGGCGGAGATGTCCGAGACTAAAATCTGTCTGAGCGCCGACGGCCTCATCTTTCTCCCTCGGAGCAGCTGCTGGGTTTCAACCTCAGAACCCGCCGTCCGTCCGGTGCCTAATCCACCGTGCTACCCGGGCTCTTAGCTGAACCTAACGAAGCCTGTGTCTCTTTTCACGGCTCACGTGAGTAGGATAGGCTCAAATGTTCCGGGAGTGGCGGGCCGGAGGGGAAAGGGCTAGGGTCAGCTCTCCTTTGGGCAAGTCACTGTTCCTCTCCAGGTCTGCACATGCCGGCTGCCCAGTGAAGACCTGGACCAGAGGGTGTTGCCCAGGCTGCAAATGGCTAACCCTGGACTGCTACTGAAAGGTGAGCATTCAAGCGCAGCAGAGGCACCTCAGGGTGCAGCCTGGTGAGCTGCTTCCCAAGGGCCCAGTCTGGAAGCCTGGCGCTCACCATGAGTGGACATCCTCCGAAGGCAGTTCACAGCAGCGGGATTCCCTGTCCATCTGCCGCTGGGAGCCAGGGAAGCAGCATAGTTGCTGGTCTCTGCCTTTGGGCCAGCTTCTGACCCTGGTGAGAGTGCCCACGGCTCCTCCTCGCTCTTTCCGCACTGCTCAAGAAGCAGCTCGTGCTGTACTGCCGTCAGGCTGGCCTGCATATTTGACAGATTCTACCAGAAAGCTGGGACGCTCTGGACTCACAGAAGGTGCCCGCTTGGGAGGCGGGTGGGGGGGGGGGGCAGGGGAGGGATAGTGAGGCATGAAGGCAGCAGAGTTGGTTTCCTGAAGGACCAACTGTCCAAACTAAGGCTACAGGCTCGAGAACTTTGGAAGACCCACCCTCACTAGTCCAGCTCTTACCAACTGCAACCATGGATAGAGCGTTCCTGAGACTGCGACAGCCAGCTTTCCCATTCAGGGGCCTTTCCCCTGGGCATGGTGTGGAATTCTCTCATCCGAGCTGTTCTCTGACAGATGAGATGGCGAAGCCTTGGGAGGGACCCAGTGACTGCCCAGCTCTCGCGGCAAGTGAGGCCAGAGGCCAGAGCCAGTTGTTTCTTCCCTGCGTCTGCGACCTCTTCGCCCACCCCCTTCAGACGGTGGTGTCTGCTCCCGCAACCATGTTCTCATGGCCGTTCCGGAGCAGGGTCCCATTTGCAGAAGAGCGTTGGCTTTGGAGACGCGAAAGAATCTTGACCTCGATGCAGTTACCATCCAGTGACCAGCTGTGCGGCCCCTGGCTTGCATTTTCTCAACTGCAAAATGGGGGTGCTAGCACTCAATTCAGGTCGCTGGGTGGCACAGTTAGGTGCCAACTAAAAGGTTGTCTGTCCAGACCCACCGATAGGCACCTCAGAAGAAGACAAGGTGGTCTGCTTCTGAAAGGTCACTGCCATGAGTCCCTCTGGGGTTACCCTGCCCTGTTCCCAGGGGATTAGCAAGGAAATACTGCCATTTAAGATTGTCTCCAAACCCTGCCTACAGTCCAGAGGTCTGCACTGCATACACTCTGCGACGGCGCTCTCTGACTGGGGCATTGGCTCTGCCTTCTCACTAGCGGGTTTCCAAAATTCTCCTTACAGCTTTTGTGTTGTTGGCTCTCTAGCATGCTCGTATAGTGTGTCTCTTGCTTTCTTTTTCCAAGCTCAATGCTTCCATTAAAAGGGGAGAGGCCCGCAGGCCTGTCTAGATAGGACAGGCTGGATGAACAATCTGGAGGAGAAAACAACGGG
>NW_022103906.1:99383871-99388629 GCF_000313985.2 Echinops telfairi | reverse complement strand
GGGGTTTAAATGGAGAGAAAATGTTTTGAGAAATGATGTACAAATGCGCTTTACACAATTGATGTGTGTATGGATTGGGATAACAGTTGTATGAGCCCCTAATAAAATGTTTTTAAAAAAGGGGCGGGGGGAGGCACGAAGAGGAGCGAGGGAGAGGAGAAAGTTTTCTCTTTAAAGCCTCCGTTACCCCTGATGCTCCTTCCCTGTTTCTTTAAAGAGACCTGAGGATCCACTGACGCCCCTCACGGAGCTGTAGCACCACAGCCAGGCTTCCAGGCTGTCAAAGGAACCCAAGCGCTCCTCCTCCTTCAACCTACCAGTAAAGGCTAGCAGAGAAGGCAAGTGGGACTGGAGGTGCGCAGAGGCTCTGGGCACCTGGCCGACATCTTTCCTGGTCTGCACCCACTCCCTAAGCCAAGTGGACTTGCTTCCTATCTCTGCGGTCCTGGCACTCACAGGCTGCACTTTCCTTCCTTCCGGTGAGGCTCTGATAGGCCGGACTCTACCTCTGGCAGGTGCCATCCCTCACACTCCCACCTACTGCCGTGTGTGCCAGGCCCCGGAATCCCGGCCCATCCACCTCCCAGCTGCTAACACAGCTCCTCCCCAGCTGGGAGGTCAGCAACTGGACCAGCTGGTCCTTGCTCCAGCATTCAATCTTATAGATTCAATGGCTAAATTCAATAACAACACCACGATTTCACCAAAAAGCAGTATAGTGATTACTGAGTTATATTAGGAGCTTATTTAAGATAACATCTTATTTGCACAATGCAGTTCAAATAGATGGTTAGGGCAGACAGTGCAATTGTTAAACTCCTATGTACGTTAGCATAATCACTCTTGAAAAGTGCGTGCCACTTTTAAACATGAACAGCGACAGCTGAGAGCATAAATACATGTCTTTTAAGGTGGTGGCACAGTTAGAATAAGAGGGTGTAGGTTTATATGTAAACAGGAATTTAGTTGTCTCTTTAGCTCAGTACAGTAGGTTGTAGAAGATTAAAAAAAACGAAGACAGCTCTCTTAAGGAAGCCAAATTCGCTATCCCAAATGGCTGCTCTTCATTCATAACAACCGAGCTCTGTTATCAGACGCCTCTGTCTGTCGGGCACGAAGCTGGGCACTTTGCATAAACACTTCATTTATGCAAATACTCCCCCCAGCGCTTCCATGAGGCAACCACTGTGAGCCCCACTTATAGACGGTAACACTGAGTCCCGACGAGGGTAAACTATTTTCCTGGAGGGCATAGAATTTAGGTCTAATGGGAACCTCTGGACACTTTGCTGTGTTTCAATGACCTTCCCCAACTCCCCCCGCCCCAGCCCCCCCAAACATGGAACACTCGGCAGGATTCCACAGCCACCAGCACCGGCCACTCCTCCCAGCGGCTCCGTGCTTGCCTGTCCTCTGACTCCATCCAAGGACCCTCTGCCGCCTCCAAGAGCGCCTGCAAGGAGGCCAGAACTCGCGGGTCTGCGCCGCGGGAGAGGCAGGCCCCTCTCCTTGGCTTTCCTTCTCTAAGTCCCACCCGTCTGCTCTGAAGTCTACAGTGACACTCTCCGAGACCAGGGCAGACTCCGAGGAAAGGTGCACCTTGCCCAGCCTCACCTGTAGAGCATCAGGGTGCTCTCACCTGGCTAAGCGCCCTCTCTGCTCAGTGACCCATCACTGCCTAGCACGTTGCCCACACACACACACACACACACACACACACACACCACTCTCTTGGCTGGCATTTGCTTCTCACAGAGAGACAGCGCTTTCCTCATTGTACAAAAGCTTAGCCTGCCATGGAGACCCCAGTGGTCACACTGCAGCCGCCTGCTCACCAGCAGCTCCGCTGCCCAGTGCCCTAGACGTGAGGCTCAGCTGGACCGCAGAGGGACGCCTCTCGATTTTCCACGCCAGAGTCTCCCTCTCTTGACTGGGTGAGGCACAAATATGACTGACTCTCGGGCAAGAAAGCTGCAGAGCTAGAAAATAACCAAGAAACCAATTAGCTGTTACATCTAATTAACCCTGTATCATATTCCACACGTAATATAAAGCCGGACAATGCAGCATACTGGAGAGAAGCAGTAAATCTGTGTTCAGTGCTTTCCTTAAGTGCACGGAACGTTCCTTGGTGAATTCATCTGCTTTGCTCCCCACAGGCGGGTGCTGAGGGCAGCTTTGGACTTGCTGTGGCAGAGGTGGGGGTGGGGGTGCTGCTGGCACCCAACCACGTCCCCTCTACACTGGAGGCTGCTCCCTGGGCCCCCGGCATGTTCTGCACAGGACCTTCCTGGGCTGTAGACACACAGGGCAAAGATGAGTGCTGGGACCTAGTGCCCAGGAGCCTTCCCAGCAGTGGACAGGCAGGGAGCCAGTGAATACAAATCCCAGTTCCCTCGCCTCCAGCCAGGATGGCTCAAGCGTGGTCAGCCCTGGTTCCCTGAAGTCCTCGGCCAGGCCCAGCTCCATGCTCACAGCGGTAGCTGGCTTGAGAAGCCAACACACACACACACACACACACACACACACACACACACACCACTGCCACTGAGACGATTCCAGCTCACAGCCAACCTGTGTGGGGTTCCTGAGCTGTGGACCTGGATGGGACAGACCGCCTCATCTCCCTCCCTCACATCAGCTCGTGGGTTTGAACTGCCAGTTCTGCAGTTAACGGCCCAGTGCCTGCTTGCGAGTGTACCTTTTATTAGCTCCCACCACCCCCCATTCTCTGTCTGACTTCCGACTAGTCTCCCTGGAACCGACTCCCAAATAAATTGCACCAAGGTCTCTGCCTTCGTGCAAACGTCTGGGGGAACCTGAACCGGCAAAGCAGCCCAGCAATCGGGGCAGTGAGCATTCCAAGGAGGTTCCTCGGGGTTCAGATTCCCACATGCCCTTTGAGGGGGAATGCATCGGCATGGCTGTCATGCATCGGATGGAGCCAGGTGGGCTCTCTGAGAACAGGCCCTGTGCCCAGGCCAGCTCGGGGACAACATGCTCCTTCTAGGACTGTGTCTGAGAGGAGAGCCAGTCTTCAAAAGCAGAACTCAGCTAGCAGCTCACACCCACTTGTTGTCAGGAGAGACCAGTCCCTGGAGAAGGACACCATCATGCTTGGCAAAGTGGAGGGGTGACCACAAAAGGAAAGAAAAAAAAGACCCTCTACAACAGTAGTTCTCAACCTGTGGGTCGCGACCCCTTTGGGGGTCGAACGACCCATTCACAGGGGTCACCCGATTCATAACAGTAGCAAAATGACAGTGATGAAGTAGCAACGAAAATAAGTTTATGATTGGGGGTCACCACCACCTGAGGAACTGTGTGAAAGGGTCACGGCGTGAGGAAGGTTAAGAACCACTGATCTGCTAGATGGATTGACACGCTGGCTCCCCCGTCGGCTCCAAAGTAGGGAGAATCGTGAGGATGCATCCCCTGCTGTGGTGCACATTGGCAAGGACTCAATGGCCCCCCACAAGGACTGTCCGAAGCTCCGCAGACGCTGTTAATGTGCGCCTTCACGGACCGACAGGCGGTGGCTGCGTTTGGCATGTGTTGCCCAGGGATCCAGCCTGGGTCTCCCACACGGAAGACAGGCGTCCTACTGTGGACCCAGCACCAGCGTCAAATGAAAGCGCAGGTGTTGTTTCTATTGGGCGCGCCAACGAGTGTCTCTCCGGGCGTTTCACTAGCTCCACTCAGCTGGTCATGAGAGCATGCATGTGCATGGAGCGGGCTCGCTGACTATCGGCCTCTCTGCTGCCACGTGGGGGTCCTTTGCATTTCCATCACGGTCCCCCAGCCGAGCGACTTCTCCTCTGTCTTCGCCCCGGTGTGCCTGCGTCCGCGGGACAGAGGCTGCGCACCAGCCACAACGGACGAGCAAGAGGGGCGGCCAACTGCGTCTTGCGTGAACTGACGATTTCAGTCCGCGCGGCAGCAGTCTGATTCCCCCGATAGCTGACCAAGAGCAGGTGTTAAACTCACCAGCACCCTGGTGAATCCCTGGGTCCCCTAGCACCTGGTCTTGGAACAGTCTTGCCGTAAAAATGAGAGGCACCTTCAGAGCCCAGAAAGCCACTTGTGGGGGGGGCTGGACCTGCTCTCACATAAGCCCCATCCTACTAGGGACGCAGTTTCCACCCCACTTTGCAGGCGAGCGACCTGACACTCAGCCGGTCTCATGAACTAAATAAAGTTCTGCTATCTGTCCTGGAGAGCCAGCAGGCAACGCGTGCCGTGCCGGTTCTAGGATTCACTGAGGTCGGTGCTGAGAACACGCAACTGTAGCCCTGGGCGCTCTCCCACACGGGTTTACTATTCAGACCCCTGCAGACCACATCCAGCCTCAGGTCATCAGGCCGGTCCCTGCGGGGCAGCCCCAAGGAAGCCGGGGCAGCACAGAGCCTGGACGGTGGGCAGAAAGGGGAACCGGGAGGCCGGGCCACATGCCGGATTTCTTCTCAATCGCTCTGCAGCATGGTTCGACGACGGGGCGGCTCACAAACATGGGAACACCTGCTGTAAAACCAGAGGCTGCGGGAGGGCTCATTTCCTGCCCTAAGCAGACCCTTGCTCTGAAGGTGTGATTCCCCTGTGTCCTAGAGGACTGCCTCCGTTTATACTGCAAATATCTCAGGGGGACGTCTCAACCTGAAGGAAGCTCCAGGGCACAGAGAAACTCCCTCAATATCTCAGGTCCAGCAAGCACAGGCTCTACCTGGTCTCCTGTACCCAAATCGACCTCCTGCCTCTCCC
>NW_022103906.1:99378065-99383486 GCF_000313985.2 Echinops telfairi | reverse complement strand
TCCTCCTCCTCCTCCTGTCTCCTCCTCCCCATCCTCATCCTCCTCCTGTCTTTTCCTCCCCATCCACATCCTCCTCCTGTCTCCTCCTCCCCATCCTCATCCTCCTCCTGTCTCCTCCTCCCCATCATCCTTCTCCTCCTGTTTCCTGCCCCTCACCCTCCTCCTCCTTTTCCTCCTCCTCTTCCTCCTCCTCCTCCTCTTGCCTCCTGCCCCTCTACATCCATCCCAGTGCTCCTCACCATGGCCCTGTTTGTCCCATGGCCCCAGCAGGGCCCCATGAGCCCTCTGGGAGCAGTAAAGAACCCACACCACAGGGCTGCCCCTTCTGAGGGGGATCAGAGGAAACACTTGAGCCCCAAGGAGCAAACAGAAATCCAACTGCACCTGTGACCACTTTGTCACGGTTACCTCTGCCACCCCCTTCCCCAAATACCCGTTCCCTCCCGGGTGTTTGTGCAGGAAGGAAAAGCCCCTTCAGAACTGTGAGTAGGGACCTCAATCAAGGGGGAGTGGAAGCAGAGGCACAGGGGAGCCGTAGAGCTCCGCGTGGCCCCGAGGGAGCCTGACGCCTGGCCTTCAGCACATGGACAGTGAGCCCGCTCTCAGCTGGGTCCTTGGCCTGCGGAGTTGTTGAGAATGATGGCTGCCCCGCTGGGTTTCTACAAGGGTTACGTGAGATCAGGCTCTGAAGCACTTTACCTAGTGCGCTCTCTCGGCACTCGGATCCGAGAGAGCTCCTGTGCCCTTCACCCCCACCCTCCACCCCTTCCAGGGAAGCCAGGTGTCCAGCAGGTGGTCTCTTAGCACAGCCACCTTTCCCTGGGCGCACGGGGGCAACAGGGGCTGCTGGCCACCTCGCGGTCTCTGAAGACCGAGCTCAGACTCTGGGCTATGGGGCGGGAGACTGGGCAGTTGCTACCTGGGTGCTGCAGAGGTCACTGGGGCCCTGGGCATGGAGGAGGAAGCCAGGCCATTCTTCACATCCCAGCCACCTGCTCCCTCGGCTACTCTGCACAATTTCTCTCACAGCTAGGGAAGGACTGTGTCCAGAGGCCGAGCCGCGTGACCTGAGCCATCGTGTGCTGAATGCAGGCCCTGTGGACCCCTTCCCATGTGCCGTTGGGAGCTTGAAATCAGCCACGTTGGAAGTATTTACACCATGGAAATAGGCATAGGGTACGATTCAGGGCTTTTGTTTCTTCAGAGAGCTGATGGTTAAAGGTTTCCCAGCATCTCCCTGGAGGCCACGGGTGTACAAGCAGGAGCCCCTTCTGCACCTGCAAGGCTCCGACCTATCACTTTAGTAGACGTCCCTGTGAACCGTTCCCTTTACTACAGCCATGGCCGTCAGAGGGCGCGCAGCAGGAGCCTGATGTCAGGACACAGGCCTCTGCTCCCAGACCGCCCCTCATCACTGGGTCCCCAGAGCATCGCTCTGAGGCTGTGGTGTTTGCTGGGGCCTGGCTTCCTCCCTCACAAAAGGAGGCTGCTCCTGGGGAAGCCTTCTTATTCAGCTGGTACTTCGGCAATCTCTCCACAGTGTTTCTTCCTCCCAATTAGCTTTGATCTTCCCAGGTTTGCAGAGAGCCCCCAGTGAAGTGCACTTAAAGTCTGGCAGCCTGAGAACAAAGAGCTGCCTTTCACAGAGATATTTATAAGACTTGAACCATCGCAGGATCCAAAGTGAGAGCTAAAACATACAGTGAGAATTTAATCCAATGCTGGAAGGCACCTTCGGGCTTATCGCACACCCTCATTTAGCAAATGGGGTGACAGTGGTGGGGGGGCGGGGGGTGACTTGGGTCCCAGATCCAAATACAGCAGCACTGCAGAACAGATGCCTGCGGCAATCCATGCTGCAATGGTGGGGTGGGGGGGCAGGGGGGGATGGTTGCTTTCCATAACTGACCCACCCCAACCATAACTGTCTCAGGGCCAAACTTTCCTGATGCACCATTATTGCACAATCCCGCTTCAGACACTCAGCCTCCTTTTGCATTGCGGGGCGCGCTGGGGTGACTCGGTAGACTTCTACGCTCGGGTTGGAAGAGTGGGAAGCTCTGTCTGCGGGCTTATCTGCAGCTGAGGGTTTGGGGGCAAACCCATCTGGGTTCTTTGCACGGCGGTAAGTCCCGTGCTGAGTACAAAGTGGGGAACTCTCCGGTGGGGGCAGTGGCCTGGATGACTGGCCTCTCTTCCTCTTTGGCCTCCATCCACAAACACGATGGCATAGCTGACCCTCCCGCCCACCACCAGTGAGGTCACCCTTTGCAAAAGCAAAATCACATGCTCCCAACCTCCTCCGAATCCATCACAGTCATCTGATTCCAAAATGAATTTTGGATCATCTTCTATTTTCACTCCGGGCTGTGCCGTCGCGCTCACGTGGCTGATCAGTTGGCAGAATGGTAGCCCTGTGTCAGTCTCAGTTCCAGAGCGAGGAAGGACGTTCCTGGGGAGCTGGTTTCCACACCACCCTCTGGAAGGGGGTGCGGCTCACTGTTGCGCATTGGCTCTGCCTCCCTATAACATAGGGGCTGAAATCCCGCCCTTGTGTTGGCAAGCATGACCCCATTTGGAAATTAGGTGTTCTTTCATTATGTGTTAGGCCATATCAGATGAGGGGAAGTCTTAACCCTCATGCCTTCTGGGTTGTGGAACAGTGGACATGACACAGAGATGCACAGCAGGGAAAGACAGGTCACGTGCAAGAGTATCTATGAGCCCAGGAATGACCCGGGATCAAGGAAACACCCCCAGGCAGACCCTAATTTGGACTTTGAGCCTCTGAACTGTGAGAAAACAAATGCTTTGTCTTTCAATCTCCCACCAGTGGGATCTGCAGCTTTTGAACATGAGGACAGACAATAAAGGAATGTTTGAAAGATCCAGGTACCAGGCTCTCCCCAGCACCCTGCCCTCGGCATCCTCCCGTCCCAGGCTAACCCCCACCCACGGTCTCAGCCCCAGCCCAGGCTTTCTGGCCGACCCAGAGGGCAGAGCGGATGGGTGGTCTACCTTCAAGTCATCTGCCGTGCGTCCAGATTATGCAAACTTTCTGCCCGCTCAACTCATGGCTCTGACCAGAGAAGCCTCATTGAAGCCCCTTCCCCTTGCAAATAGATGCCTCAGACTAGCTGTTAGATGAACTCCTGTCAGTTTGTCACACTGGATACCCTTTGGTTGACGATACTTTAGTTTTTAATAATAATACTAATAGTGTCGGTGTGGTGGTTTGGTGCTAGAACCTATTCACCTTCCAGGTGGGGAAGCCTGATTTGACTCTTGGTCCACACAGCTCAAGCATGGCTGCCACTCATCTCTCCAGGAAGAGACCCGTGTGGTGGCATGAATTGCTGAATAGGCTTCAGTGAAGCTCCCAGAAAGCCTTAGTGATCTACTCTGAACTCCACCAGGAAAAGCAGGGATCACAGCGTTCCAGTCCATCGGAGTCAGAGGATGACTCAAAGGCAGCAACCTCAATGAACTCTAAGTGCTTTAATTGCAAAAGCCATGGCTGCACCTGGTGTTAAAATATCAGAGTGCAGAGGGCTAGTGAAGAAGCCAGCCTCTCTCACCTCAGGGCCACATCCTGTACAACAGAAATAATTACTCTCTGACGCCTCCCTACGCCCTGCCCAACAGTGCCTTCGCAGGTGTGTGCTAACACTAGTGTTTGGCTAACGCCAGGATCTCATAAGCCCTAGGTGCTGTCTGTAGTGGCTGTCAAAGTCTCCCTGCCTACTGGGGATGAGCACGCGGCCCTGACCCGGCCAATGAGATGTCAGAACCTGTGTCCTGTGCTGAGGAGAGACGAGGCAGATGGCCTCAGGGAAGTCTTTACTTTCCAGACTAAAATAAAGGACAATTGCATCAGGCATTGACTGGCATCCTTCCTGCGCCTTGTAGTTTATTGTGGGGGTTGCAGCTGTGGAAGCCATCTTGGGGCTGTGAGTTAATACGGAGCAGTGGGGGGGGAGGGGGGAACCTTCAAAATCATCACTGGAAAACTTGATTATCTCTTCATTCCATTTTTCCATGAGCTTTTTTTCAAATCCCCTCATATAATGATAAAATACAAACCTAGTTTATGATAATGAACTAGAACAAAATAAAAGCCTTGACAATGTTGTTAAGCAGCTGAATCAACACCACCAGCAACTGTTGACCTCCAGACGAGATGTTACCTGAGAAAAATAAAGCTGTGTGTTGAGCCCATGTTAGCCAGGTTTTCTGCTCCTTGCCGGGAAACCCGTCCTATTCGATACCATCCACAAGGACCTCTGGTAGTTTTTGCTTTTACTTGGGTGGGTCTATACCACACACAGAGCTCTGTACTTTGCTCTCTCACTTAGCAATGCATCCTGGCAGTGTCCCATGCAAGGTCAGATAGCCTGTCTCATGCTCCTCATTAGCCCCAGAGTGTTCTGCTCCCTGAACTATAACATACCCTAAAAGCTGAATCCTTACTGATGGACATTTTGATTGCTTTCAACCTTGTTGTCACAAGCAAGACTGCCATTAACAGCTTCATATGTACTTCTTTATCCACGTGGATAGCTGCACCATCGATGTGTAGAGAGAGGGTGGCTGGTTCACTATCCCTTTGGGACCCTGTGCTTGCTCCACACTCACTGCCTTCAACTTGATATGGAGCCCTCCTTTGTCTGTCCTGGAAGGAAGCCTGGTGGAACCAGGAGTTAAGCATCGGACTACTAACTGTAAGGTCAGTGGTTCAAACCAACCAATCACTCCATGGGAAGAAGATGAGGCTGCCTGTTCCCATAAAGACTTAGAGTCTTGGAAACCTTAAGGAGCAGTTCTACTCTGCCCCGTAGGATGGAATAGAAATGACTCTGTGGCAGTGGGTTCAACTGGGTTGGGTTTGAGTCATGAACCAGTGACCTGAAGGTTCACACTCTGACACCCTTGCCCTCGTTTGCCGCACTGCCCAGCTCTCAGTCCTGGGTCAGCCCTTGCCTTGTTGACAGCACTGAGACCCCACTAGCTGTGCCTCCATTTGGATAAGTGGCCTTCAGCCTTCTTGTGCCACAATTGATACCTAGCCTGGCTCTAATCAGACCACCCTCCCACCTCCATTCCCACCTGCCCCATTCAACTCCACCCTGTCCTCCACCCAGACACACCGTCCCTGGGCCTAGTCTCCTGGCCCTGCCCCATCACCCTGTGTGGTAGTGACATCATCTGGTGTCAACTGGTAGAGGGGTGAAGTCTAGCCTGTCAATCAGGTTGCAGTTTGATGACCTCATTTGGGGGCACGAAGGAGATAAATCGCTTGCTGGAGGTGGGACACACACTCCCTCCCTGTAAGACATTCCTATTGACAAGACACATGGAGCTACACTAGAGCCCTGGAGCTGGAGGAGCCACATGGAGACCCCTGCCAGCACTGAGATGCTT
>NW_022103906.1:99360768-99373440 GCF_000313985.2 Echinops telfairi | reverse complement strand
TGGTAGAGGTGGAGGTGAATGTGGTGGTGGTGTTAGGTGCCAGGGAGTCGGTTCCAGCTCATGGGCCCGACATGCAATCGCAGGACACACCGGCCAGTTCCTGGCCATCCTCACAGTTGTTCTAGTGCCTGAGCTCATGGTTGTAGCCGCTGTGACCACCCACTTCGTGGAGGCCCTTCCTCTCCTTCGCTGCCCCTCCAGGGACCGAGC
The DNA here is from genome assembly GCF_000313985.2 of Echinops telfairi. Taxonomy (NCBI): domain Eukaryota; kingdom Metazoa; phylum Chordata; class Mammalia; order Afrosoricida; family Tenrecidae; genus Echinops; species Echinops telfairi. The sequence goes on along the minus strand of NW_022103906.1, from coordinate 99,373,230 downwards.
ATGGTGTCCTTCTCCAGGGACTGCTCTCTCCTGACAAAGCCTCCCCGTCCTTCCCTCTAAGGAGCACTCTGGTTATACTTCTTGCAAGACAGATCCTGTGGGTTCTTTTATTCGTCCATGCTACTTCTCAACTCTCTTCTCCAAAACCATACAGCTTTGCATTATTATCCAGAGTATAAAATAAGCCCCGAGTCCACACTAATATAAATAAATGTGTGAATAAATTACTCAATGGAGAAAAGAGGCAAGTTTCCCCGATAAAATAATTACAGATGGAAATGTTTGGAGCCACCATCCCCCTCCCACCCCGAGTGCAGATTGAGCTTGGTGACTTAGTTCCAAAGAGTCTCCATAGGGGGAAGGTGGGGAGAGGGCAGTGTGCAGACCAGGCCGCCAACCCGCTGACCCAGGCTCACAGGAGCAGTGGCAAGCCATGTCCGTGCTATGCACTCTGGCCATCTTCCTCCCAAAGCACATGACCCCTTTCCAACCCATTGAAGGGCGTTAGCCAAACCCAGTCTGAGGGATAGTTAACCAAACGTTTGACTGATGCCCATCAAAACCCCTAGGGTCATCAAAGACAGAGCCTGTCTCAGAACCCCTCACGGAGCAGAAGAGGCCCAGGTACCTGATAGCCCCGAGGGGATCTTGGGACAGAAAAAGAAAGGAAAGGAAAACTGCTTTTTTGATCATCTTATTTGCCTCAATACTCGGGTGGCACAGCGGTTACACATCGGGCTGCTAACCACAAGGTCAGCAGTTTGACACCACCGGCCGCTCCTTGGGAGAAAGACTGGGTTTCCTGCTCCCGTAAAGAGTTCCAGTCTTTAAAGCAACCCACAGGGACGGTTCTACCCTGTCCTGCAGGGATGTCCGTAGGCTGTGTATTTGGCGAAGAACGGGACTCCACGGGCTGGTCCAGGCTGCCAGGTTCCCCAGCTGAGTGCCAGGCCACTGAGTGGATTCAAACTGCCAACCCCCTGGCTGGTAGCTCAGTGCTTGCCCACATGTGCACCCGGGGGATGCCCGGGGCAAAGTCGGTGACATCCGTCGGCAGTGAGCTTCAGTTAATAGTGATGCACCTACCAGTGTCGGCCCCTTCACGGCCGACATGCCAAAGAAACCCAAGCTGCTAGCACCAGAAGATGCTCTGCACAAGCTCTGCACTCCCCGTGAAGGGAGCCCTCACGGTTATGCACTGGGCTGCGATCCACAGAGTCAGCAGTTCAAAACCACCGGCCGCTTCCTGGAAGAAAGAGTTACCGCCTCAGAAACGCACCAGGGCAGGTGGACCCTGTCTGATAGGCTCCAGGAGTCCGCCTCGGCTCATAGCCGCGGGGGCTGTCTTGTTTCCGGAAAGGAGACCCAGCCTAGAGCTGGGGGGAGTCAGAGGGACGTCTTGGCAGGGACGTTTCGGTGGATGTAAAGCAGCCGAAGTAAAACTCTTAGGCAGGAAGAGAGACACAGCTCCCCAATCTTCTCCCTCGCAGCCATTCTCCGCCCATCACACGCTCCACGACTTCGGGGCGTTTTCCTCAAAGCGCCAGGAAGCCATCCCTCAGACTTGCTCAGGCTCCCTGGTGACCGACTGTGCAGGCAGGCTTGAGACAGCCGAGCCAGGGTAAGACATGAGCGAAAGCCAAAGGGCTTCCAAGGAGCCAGATGGAATTCTAAAGGAATTTCAAAGTTCTTAAAAGACTGAGAGGGAAAAGAAAAAGGTATTGAGGGATGCCCCCCCACCCCTGCCGCTCCACACAGGCTCTGAAGGTCCCATGGTCGGTCTTTGGCATCGCCTCTCTCTCTCTCCCTGTCCTGGGCTGGGCTGCTCTTGTACTCAGGTGCTGGGGAGGTTCAGATTTCCTCTCGGTGTGAAAATGCAAAGTGATCTGAGCCAGCTCGGGAAAGAGCAGGTGTCCTCTTCCACCCAGCTGGGGTCACTGTCCCCTAAGAGGCCCCAAGTTGGCCCTTCCTATCACACTTAGGTTTCTGACCTCGAGCTCATCAGAACGGGGCCAGACGCCAGCCTGTCACCCCGGAGCCGATAGACAGCTCCAGCCCGACAGAAAGAGCTGGTCTCCAAGCCCCCGGTGCTGGGCAGGGAGAGGGCAGCGGCGTCTGTTTCCAACTGGCCCCCGGCCAGTGGGCCCTAGAAGCCAAGCAACACACACCTGAGTGGGCGGAGAGAATAGGGTGTGTAAACAATATTTGAAAACGAAAATAGCTGTACAAACACGGCGCTTGTTAACACAGGTGTTTACAGGTGGAATTAGTTTTCCATGGCTGCTATCTCCCAACCTTCTTTGTAAGTCGGAGCTCACACCTGCAGGGACTTTCCTGCTAAGGGAAGGCACAAAGGGGAAATGGATAATCCGCAGCAATCGCACGAAGCAGGAGGTCAGTGATCAGCTTCAGGCTGAAAAAAACTTTTTTTTTTCAGTTTCCCTTTCTGGAGTTACTTTCTCCTGCTCCTCCTCCTCTTCCTCCTCCTCATAATAATAATAATGAGGAGGAGGAGGAGCAGGAAACCTGTGCTAGCAGGACGGGGCCTGCTCTCCACTTCCTGCTGGGCCGAGTGGGACCACCCTAGGGCAGTTTCAGCCAGGGGCGTCATTTCCTGTGGCCAGAGTGCTGGCAACTGTGTGGGCATTGTCCTCTGGTCCTCTCCCTTCTGGCAAAGCGGTGGTACTGTTGGTGTCTTGCAGACAAGGCAACTGCAGTCACTTGTGTAAAGTCGCAGGGCTCCCAAGCGGAGCATGGTGGCGCCAATGTCAGGCCAGGTGCAGAGCCCGAAGCTGCAGCTGGCAAGACTCGACTGGGTCCCGGTGCCCAAGGAGCACGGTTGGATGCCTTCGATGCCACTTCATGGAAGACTATAGTGTGGTCGCCTGGCAGCAGGCAGCCAAGCACCAAACATCATGGAAGAGTACATTGAAACTGAAAACTGCCCATCCTACACGGAGACCAAACAAAGCAGACTGCTTCAGTTGTCCATCTGTCTGTCCACTCTTGGTGACGGTGGCTGGTACGGAAGCCCTCCTTGGGAAACGCCTCTGACAGCCCCTTCCAGAGGCATCATCCCAATTACCTTTGGTGTCATGTGAACACGAGGCAAGTATCCCCATTACTGAGTGAAGCCCCAAGTGATGAGATAACCCCAAATGCAGGTCTTCAGAGTGAGGGGCTGAACACTCTGTTCGGGGGCCTGGATTGTTGAGGAAGGACGGTGGCGGAGGACCCGACACAGGAGGAGGAGGAGGAGGAACAGGCCCTGGCCATACACAGTCTGGAAGAAAGGAAGGGGTTCAGGAGGTCCCCCTCCATGCACAAGGAGCGCTGAGGACATCTTGAAGATTTCTGCTTCCTCTGGTGTAAGGGCCCTGGTGGCACTGTCAGCCAAGCATTGGACTATGAATCAAAGGTGGGGCCTTCAAACCCACCAGCCCCTCAGAGGACAAAGATGAGACTATTGGCTCAAGAAGTCTGGGGGTGCGAGGAGAGAACACACCAGCCGTCCCACGGCAGAAAGAGGTGGCAGACTCCGTCCTGAATGAACTGCCTCTGGGAGTATATGGAACCGCTCTGCTCTGCCCTGCACGGTCTCTGTGAGTCAGACTCCACTTGAAGGAAGCAGGTGTGGGCTTTGTGTGACTCCCTCTCCTAGCAAAAGAACGCCTTCCTGGCCAAAGGGGGAAGTCGGGGCCTCCTCTCAGCTTCGCAGAGCCCACATCCCCTCCTGGATGCCCTCCGGGCGGCAGGGAGAGCTGCCAAGGCCAGGCCTGCCCGCACAGGCGGCACACCTGCTGGGAGAGGTGACTGATGTGCCCGACGTCACCCAAGACAAGAAGGAGCTGCCGGGATTGGGCCACCGCTTGAGGCTGGAGACGTTCGCACGGAGAGGCTGGAAGGTTCCATCAGATCCGATGACAAATCTCTCTAAGACGGGATGGTGTCTAATTAGACATTATTTTATGTCATTCTAATTAAGATGACCTCATATTATAATTACAGATCTACTAAATTACTTGGAAATAATTAGAGTGATTGGGTAGACTCGAAGCTCCAGCATCCACAGGGCTCCCCCCCCTCAGCGGCCCCTCAGAGGCTGCCTTTGGCAAGGACGGCAAACACTAGGGTGGGCCATGGAGCACTGCGAGGGGCCTTTCCCGGGGTGCCAGGGTGCGGGCTGAGGACTTCATCAGAGGGGCTCACACGTCCTCCGACTTTCCACCAGCTTCAGGAGCCTCATCGGTCTGCAAAGTGCACCCACCCCCAACACTCACCAAAAACACTGTTTTGTTTCCACCACGAGTGTGCTCCAGACTCTCTCGGGCTGAGATTGTGGGAGCAGAGGGCAGCCAGGCCTTTCTTCCCATTTGCTTCTTGGAGGGGGTACAACCCCCACGCTGTTACAGGCCCTGCACTTTCACCATTTACACACCCAGAAATGCCGCAGGCAACACCCACAAACACACGCTCTCTCCAGTGGGAACTCCCAGTGCTCGGTTTCCCACATTGGCCCAACCTCCTGAGCTCCCTGAAGCACACTACTGCCTGGTGCACCCAGTGCTCAGAGAAGTTTCTTTCACACTCAGCCCCTCAGGATGCGACAAATGCAGACAAGTGCTGGGTGGGAGAGCCCCAGAGCCTTCATGTCCAGCTCTGGTCCCATGGAAAAAGCGCCACCTGAACACCCTGGCCAGCAAACCCTTTCCCTCCGGTTCCCCCTGGGCCCTGGCCTCGAGGCAGCCGAGGTCCCAGGAGCCGGCTCCACACAGCGGCCCTCGCTCGGCCTCTCATGCGACTGTCTGTCCACAGCCCACTTCAGAGTTACCGCCCTTTAAGATCACCCCGAGCTGACTTCTCACTGCCTTGTGGTGACACTGGCACCCATGAATAGTCATGAAATAAAGGGAGATCATTCATATTTAACTTTGCCAGAGGGGAGCACTTCAGGGAAACCCTCTCTGCGGCAGAGTCGGAGGGGGATCTTTGTCAGCCAGAAGGCTGGACTAAGGAGATGCATCAGGCGGCAACGACAAGGAGTTGAAAAACAGCGTGTCGGCTCCAAAATGGTTTCCAGAGAATGATGAAATGCGGAGCACCTGCAGGCAGGCGGGCTCCACACCCAGGTGGGCCTGCCTGCCTGCTCCATGGCCCCCACTTCCAAGGCCCCGTGATGGATCTGGATGCAGGAGCATCCTGGCCCTCCTTTCTGGTTCTGTCCCCTTCTTCGGAGCCCACAGGCAAACCCAGCAGTCACCTCTCCCTGCTGGAAGGAAACGCCAGGTGTGCACCTGCTCTCCCATGCCCACACCCCAAATCCCAGTGCACAGGACTCACCTTGCACCCCTCCGTGCTGCCCCCTTCCCTCCCTCTCATGATAAAAGAGGGTGGGGAGGAGGACTCTAGTGTTTCCAGGGCCTGTGGACAAGGTCCCTTTGCCTCCAAACCCACTCCTCCCTCGACCGTGGACCCTTCATCTTAGGAAGGGGTTTCAGTGCACCCCCAGACCTCCCAACCAGAAACTCAGTCTCCCACACAGCCTGCTTCCACTTCCCTATCTGGGCCAAAGGATCTGCCTCCTGGTACCCATGCCCTCCTCTACTTTCTAGTATCAATGCCCTCGTCTACCTCCTAGTACCCATGCCCTCCTCTGCCTCCTGGTACCCATGCCCTCCTCTGCCTCCTGGTACCCATGCCCTCCTCTACCTGCAGACCGGCCTCTGAAGAGTGATCTCTTTCTGGTGCAGACGAACCAGAAAGAACACTTAGCGCTGCCTGGACTGCTCCCTGAGCCAGACAGACGAGGCTATGGCCTGTCCCTGAAAGATCGTCCACACAGCCACGGCCTCCAGCCCTTTGTGAACCAGCGACTTAACGCATTGTGTACCTGCCTTGCCCCAGAGAGAAATCTCCCAGGCAAGACACTGGGCTCTTGCAAGAAGACCCCCGTACTGGACGCGCACCTGGTGGGCATCCGTCCACCTCCCTCCTGAGCACTACGCTCAGCTCTGTGGACAGCAGTGAGGTGAGTGACTCCGGGATCGAGAAGCAGGTCCAAGAAGTGGTGGGCCAGCCCTCCAAGTCCTCCTTTTCAGACGTGCAAGAGGAAGGTGAAAAGGGAAACGCCAGTCAGCCATTTCTTCCCAAGGTTCCCAGGCTCCTCGGGCTGGGCAGGAAGAAGCCGCTTCCTCTGGCATCGTCCTCGGGCTCTGTGCCCTGAATTCTAAGTCGGCGTTCTTGGCACATCTCCCCGTGCTGGTCAGACCACGCAGGCCCGGGACCCTGACAGCAGCCCCACGGCTGGTAGCTGTCTTTAGCCCAGCCTATGGCGCCAACTCACACCTAATGGTATCCCAGGAGAATTCAAGGAAAATCCTTTAGAAAAGTTCTGGAAATGTATTCCGAAAACATTTTTAAAAAAAAAAAAAACCTCATTGCCATGGGATTCATTTAGACTCCCAGCAACCTGTAGGGTTGGCACCACTGCCCGTGGGCTTCTGGGATTGTGACTCCTTAAGGCAGCATTCTCAGCCTGTGGGTCGTGACCCCTGTGGGGGTCGAATGACCCTCTCACAGGAGTCACCCGATTGATTCATAAGAGTAGCAAAATGACAGTGAGGAAGTAGCAACGAAAATAATGTTATGGTTGGGGGTCACCACAACATGAGGAACTATATGAAAGGGTCACAGCATGAGGAAGGTTGAGAACCCTGCTTTAAGGGAATAGCAAGCCTTGTTTCTCTCCCATGGAGTGGCTATGGTTTTGAACCGCTGACCTTGTGGGGAACAACCCAACACATAATCACTAGGTGACTACCCATAACTATGTATCCAGAGAGAAGGACTCACTGTGCTTGGGGACTGGAGGCCAGTGTCAGGGGACAGCTAGTTCAATGGCAGCACATCTAGGGTCCACACAGGAAGTGTAGTACATCCTACTTTGGTGAGATGGGAAGGTTTTGGAAAACCTAGAGTGGCCATCGGCCATTGGTGTCTCCTCATGAGGAGCAGAGAAGAGTGGAGAGGAGTCGGTCCGTCAACCAGGCCAGATATGAGAAGACGCGGAGGGTGCCCGGCGGCCACTACTGACGATCCTCATCAGGGTCACATGAGAAGGCCAGAGGGAGAAAGAAATAGCAAAATTCTAAACCCTAAAGAAAGACCAGACTTTCTGGTCGGATAAAAGACTGGTGATAGCCCCCGAGACTTTGGCCTCGGACAACTTCACCCCAGCACGGAGCCCACTCCCAGAGGATCTAGTTCCAGCCAAAGAGTAGACATCCCTGGGGAGTGGGCAGGGATACCTCAAGGGACGTGATTGTGATTCTCAGAACCACCAGCCAGACCGAAGGGCAACCAGACAGGGAGTGGAGTTCAGAGGCAGGCAGGGGAGAGAGAAGGGCTGGGAACAGGGGCCCCAGAAAGAAGCAAGAGGAGTGCGGTTATCTTAAGGGGATAGCAACCAACGTCACAAAACCAAATCGGCATAAATGATAAAATGGAAGAAAAAAGAAGAAGAAGAAGAAGACCACCGAGGGAGCTCTGTAGAGCAGTTAGACCTAACGCGTGGAGTTGCTTACGTAGCCATCAACTCAGCAGCAGGGATCCCCACGGCTCCCGCCACAGCATGACAGGGGCTGCCGTTTTCACTGCCGTGAGAGAACCCTGCGTGAACAATATTTAGCATCTTCCCTTGGTGAAACGCAGTGAACCAGAGACACACCTACCAGGGGGTGCACAGCCAGTCAGATGGTGTTTGGTCCACTGTGCATCGGGTCACCGCAAGTCGGACACCCAGTAACAACCCGACTGCTCAGAAGCAGGTCACCAAACCTGTCCTCTGAGGCACCTCCACCTGGGTCTGAACAGCCCACCTTGCAGCTTGTGTCACCCTAAACCCTCAAGACCCTTTTATTGATTATTGATCATTCACTTAGCATTCGCTTTTCTTGCGTTCACCACGGGCACATGCGCTACAAACGCAGGGTGGGGAGAACTGCTGACCCTTTGGACAAGCATGAAGCCAGGCAGTGGCTCCACCCCACCCTGCTGAGTGGTCCCCACACCCCTCACTCGCGCACATGCGAGGTCCTGAAGAGGCAGCACGCAAGCCCGCTGTCTTCCACCATCGCGGCGCACACGTCTCCTTAGTGTCCCATGCGACAGGGCGGGAAGTTCTCAGAAGCACTTCTGCCACCTCTGCAGGGAGAAGGGGTCTGAAGGGAACGTGCCTCTGGGATTGAGTCGCAGGCTGAACTAGCTACAATTTTGCACAAATCGTCACCGTTCCTTGACAACTGACAAGCCGTGGCTTTCCCAGACTTGGGCCGTTGGTGGATATTTTTTGTCCATGTTGAAAGCAGTCCTGTTGCGTGCAGGAAAACGGTTGCTATTGTCAAGGATGAGGATTGGAAATTACATCTGTGGGGGACTCGCTGCCGGCACCCAAGAGCTTGACTGAGTGTTTGTCCCAAGGCTTCCCGGATGAGCTTGATGGTGACACGGATGAGGGTGGTCTCTGGGTGCTGCGCAGTGATACGTGTCCACCGTCCAGAGGTCTGCCTACTTCAGTGAACCAGAGTTTTCCGAATGGCCATGTGTGATGTAACAGGACCACGCTGGGTGGAAATGCCGCTCCAAGACCAAGACAGGCCCAAAGACGCCGATGAAATAGAGCAGACACTGCAGCTGACCGGAGATGCTCGCGTTGGATGCAGTTTCCCACAGCACCAAAGAAGGGTCGCCACCATTGCCTGAGAAGGTGATGAGCTGTCAGAGCCATGGGGCAGGACCGGCTCATGGTTCATTCCTGCTCCTGGGACTTCTGTGGAGCCAGGTGGGTGGAGTAGACTTGCTCCCTGGGCTTGTCAAGGCCATGACCTTGTGGAAAGGAGCCCCGGACTCACCGCCTAAGCCCTCAGCTGTTAACCAGAAAGCCGAAGCCAGCGCCCACTCGGAGGGAGAAAGACGTGGCGATGTGCTTCTGTCGAGACCACCACCTTGAAAACCCAGGGGCAGTCCTACTGCGCCTGCTGTGGAGGGCCGTGGAGAACCACGTGCAGCTCCACGGCAGGCCGGCAGGAACAGTGGTCTTACTCGGAGGCACCTCTGTGGGGTTCGAGCCTGCTAGCCTTTCACCTTGTAATCTGGTGCTTCACCATTTGAACCAACCAGGTGTACCCCCTGGACAAGGCTATCGCTACCCCAACTGTGAGGCTGGATATTTTTCATACATTTTTAGTGAAAGAACGTCTTATAACAACAGATGGAATGCAGAGGCTGATACGAGAATCTAGCTGGTTTCCATGAGATCTGACATTAAAGAGCTTTGCAAAAATATAAATGAATAGCATCCATTTAACTATTTTTGCTTTGTCTTGGAAAATAAGTTTATTTTTAATAGGATGTTATCTAAGGCTGTATGCAAAGGTTTTATTGCTGTTACTTTTAACAAACTACTAAATAAACATTTTTAAATTTAATTATCAGTTCTGATATCTAGTACCAAATAACTCAAATTCATGCCATCAGGTCAATGCAGGCTCGTCGGGACCCTACAGGACAGGGTGGAGCCACCCCGTGAGTTTCTGAGCCTGGAACTGTTCATAAGAGTGGAGAGCCCGGTCCTTCTCCCGAGAAACAGCAGGCACAGCAATGACAGTCCAGGCACCCACATGGACCGTAGCTCTTCACGGTCCCCGAGCACCTTTAAGTGCTGTGGGGCGAGGGGCCAAATGGGACTATGGAAAGGCCACTGGCCAACACTGGGAATGCAGGGCAGGGACACTGCATCTTCGGGGTCGGGAGAGACGGGCCGTATCCAGCTGTCCAAGCCTGACCTTCCTCTGTGCCACCAGCAGCCCAGGCTCAGGTCACTGCCCTCGAGCAAAGAGCCAGGGAGAGGTTGACAAAGCACAAACACTACTGCTAGAAGATTCTTTCGCTCAATATTTAATCCCCTGTCACTCTGCCCGCAATGCTGAAAAACAAACAGGCCGGCTATCTGGTGTCCCAGTCCGCTCTAGGAAGACGGCTGGGGCAGCCAGGAATGGGGCAGAGCAGAGATCACCAGGCAAGTCTGTGCCCTCAGGGGAGAGAGGGTCTGCTCGGAGCCCGGATGCGACAGAGGGCCTCAAACACAGACTGAGAACGTGGGAAAAACAGCATGGCAGTCCCCTCGGGTGTTGCAAAAGCGGCACAAACGTCATCAGCCACGAAGGCGCTGCCTGCGACATCCCAGGCCAGTGACATGTGCTGCTCTGAGATGGTCCTGACGAGAAGGTAGGCGAAGACGGGATCATGGCCAATAGACTTGGAATTCCAGAGAGCAGGGGGTGTGGGATTTATTTCAGGAATATCTTCCATCAGAACCGTGAATGCTATTATCATGTCGGTGTTTAAAAGAGTTCGTTTCAGACCTGTGGGAAACCCACTTAAACAGACTGGGGTGACACAGGCCTTCAGAGCTAACAGCCGCATGTTCAGCCCAGCTCCCACCATCGTGCAGCTGAGGGAAGACGGGGAGGATGCAAGTGGAGACGTGACGAGACAGACGGTGGGTAAAGAAGCCCTTAGAACAGAGCTCCACCCGATAGTGCTGTCATCCTTAGCACTGTTGACGGACAGGTGGTGAACCTTGTAAACAACAGAATGACGCATGTACTGCCCTACACCCCTCCCCCCACCCCAGCCCTCGGTCTGTTTGAGCCCATGTTGCACGTCCTGTGTTCGTCCCATAAGGGTCTCTCTCGGGATGGCTGACCCTTTGCTTATCGAGTGGGGTGACCTTTTGGAGTGACGGGTCTCTCTGGATGGCATGCCCCACGTCAGTAAGCCAGGTCTCACCACCTTTCCGTCTGAGGTGCAACCTGGCAGTGCGTCGTCCAAGACAGATATGCTCAGTCGGCAGGGCAGTCACAATTCAACACCACGGTTCTTCTCACTCTTTCATTTCGTGGTCCAACTTTCACGTGGACTTACAGATTGAAAAGACCACATTTGGAGCCCAGCACACTTTAATCATCAAAGTGCTACCTCTGCTTTTCAGCAAACTCGAAGGCGGTCTCATTAGAGCAGGTGGGCCCGGTGTGAGATGCTGTTGGATCTCTGGACGACTGCTCCCGCAGATGTGGATTGTTGAACCAAACCCTTGGCCACTTCCATTTCTTCACCGCCTATTGAGATGTGACGGTGCTCACTGACGCTGCGGTGGTTTCCCGGGACTGCCCAAGCAAAGAATCATCACCGGGGGCACTTCACACAACACAGGTGTGTTCTCTGGTGGTTCTGGAGGCTGCAGATTCAACCAAAATGACTTTGTGCACAAGGAAAGCAATTGGTGTAGACTGAAACGGTGTCCTAAAATTACAGAACTATTTCATCTTTAGCAGATAGCCCAAGTTCTTTGAGTGAATGGAGCTAGTCTGCTACAGACTTAAAGGGCAGCTCTGCTAAAGGGCTTGGACGCCCGGGAAATCCTAACGCTGGCCTGGCGTTCACTACGGATGGGACCTCTGCCTGACTATCTAATTTCTCTACATCCCAGTCTGCTCATGTGTTAGCCTGGGTAGACTAGAGAAGCAAATTCATTAGCATGCATATGTGTTTAAGAAAGAGCTTTATATACACGAGCAATTGAATATTGAGAAAACATCCCAGCCCAGTCCTGATCCATAAGTCCATAAGTCTGATATTAGCCCATATGTCCAATACTAATCTATAAATTCTTCTTCAGACTCACAAAACACAAGCAATGTGGATCCCGTGGCATTGTGAGCATCTCAGTGCTGGCAGGGGTCTACACATGGCTGATGCAGCTCAGGGCCCTGGCACAGTCCCATGTGTCTTGTCAGCTGCAATGTCTCCCAGGGAGTGAGCAGAGAAAGAGCGTGTCTCCCTCCTCCAAGGAGGAAATGCAGGCGTTCCCAGAATCTTCAGGAGAAAACCATGCCCACACAGGGGCCTCGTTGGCTATGACCTGATTGACAGGTCAACTCCCCCCCACCTTCACTCTGAATGCTCCAATGGACACCAGATTCTGTAACAACCACAGCACGCCTGCAACACAGGCATGTTAAAGCTGGGGAAAGGACCAAAAGATGTCACGGATGGAGTCCCCACCCCCACCCCCAACCCTCTATGTCTGTGGTTGTCGTTCCATTTGGGCATGGGCTGTCCCTGTGTCGTCATGAGGCCAAATGACTGCTGGGTGCGTCTTTTGATCAAACCAGCAAGCATGGCCGCCCAGAAGCCTAGACGATGGAGATTTCCAAGAAACCAGGAAATCCAAGGTAATGCATGGCGTTGAGTCGATTCCACGCCACACCCAGGGATTGCCGGGCTGTACCTTGACAGGGGCAGATCACCGTATCTCTGTCCTGCAGAACAGTGGGTGGGCTTCAAATCTCCGACCTTGCGGTTAGCAATCAAGGCTTACCCAGGGCTTGTCCAAAGAGAAGA
>NW_022103906.1:99354000-99360327 GCF_000313985.2 Echinops telfairi | reverse complement strand
GAGGAGTTAGCACCTTCGAGTTGAGTCTGACAGAAGATGAGGAGGAGTTAGCACCTTCGAGTTGAGGCTGACGTGTGTCAGACTCTGATTCTCACCCTCACGGCCATCAAGTCAATGCCACCTTACAGCCACCCTCTAGGACAGCGATTCTCAACCTGGGGGTCATGACCACTTTGGGCGTCTAACACCTCTTTCACAGGGGTCACCAGATTCATGACAGTAGCAAAGTTACAGTGATGAAGTAGCATCAAAAATAATGTTCTGGTTGGGGGTCACCACCACATGAGGAGCTGTATGAAAGGGCTGTGGCATGAGGAAGGTTGAGGATCCCTGCTCTAGGGCAAGGCAGAACGGCCCCTGTGAGTCTCCTAGACCATGCGTGTCCAAGGCTAAGGAGCGAGAGCCTCCCCTCCAGAGCCCATGGCACAGCACAGCAGGACAGGGCCTTCCCTGAGAGCTGGTGCCCTGAGCCTGGGTTTCTCAGCTCCGCAGGCGGCTGGAAGACTTCTGTGAAGGCAGCCCGCACGAGATGGGAGATGGCTAAGGCAGATGAGATGACCCAAGTAGAGAGCCCCACAGGCAGCGCCTCCCCACTGCCCTAGTCATCATCACATCCTTCTTTCTTACAGCCCTGCCAAGTGCATTCACCATCGCCTCTAACTCAATGCCTCTCCACAAGCTTCTCAGCATGGCCCCATTCATTCCCTGACAGGACGAGGCCCCCGGGTGTCTGGGCACAGCAGGCACTCACAGGATGGAGGGAGAGGGCAGCAGCCCCGCTGGGGGCAATGGGACCCAGGCCCTTCCTCCTTGTCTTCACGTCTTCTGTGCTTCCTTCCTTCCACACAGCCTCCCTTCTCAACAGGAAACCAACAGACCCAACCTGCTACCACCGGGTGGCTTCCAACTCCCGCCCACCCATGTCGCCCAGAGCAATGCAGCCACCAGGAGGGACACAGAGCCCCCGGGGCTGTCTTCTGGGACAAGCCCCCATCGTTCCATGATCCACTGAGCAAGGGGCAGACTGCCTTCCAGGAGCCAACTTTTCCTTGGCCTTCCTAGAAATGGGCCGGACACAGTTTTGTGCCTCAGTTTCCTGAAACTCAAACCCTGCGGTGTTCCCACTGAGAAAGGAGTAGGAGCAGGACTCAGAGCCGGGGCCCAAGCACAGCCAGAGCAACGTGACTGCCAGCCCAGCCCGAGGGAGTCCTACCCCAGACTGGAGAGGACTTTGCAAGTTCATTCTTATTGCTCTGGGCCTCCCAGGTGGCCAACCTAAAGGGATAAAGGTTGAAGTCAGCCCTCAGCCCACTTCTCAGCACAGGACCACAAGCACCTCCCTGGGCTGGACCCTCCACCACATTCCCAGGTCTCCATCCCAAGAGCACAGCTGGGCTCCCGCTCTCCCCACTTGCTGGCTCCAGGCAGACGCAGCTGCACCCTGGCTGTGTGAACTTGGGCACAGTGACCTCTGTGCCTTCCCTGTCTCCATCTCCAAGGACAAGCCCTCAGGCCTAGAGTGGCTGGGAAAGGCAACTGACCCCTGAGCAGACTCCCATCCCCCGTAGCATTCTCAGCAGGGTTCTCAGGCTGAAGAAAAGGCAGGGGCAGTGGTCCCAGGAAAGTTCCCGCTGGTGAGCTCCGCCCTCAGGGGGCCGGGATGGCCAGCCACCAAGCAGCTCAGCAAGAGAATCAGGAACTAGGGCCAAGCTGTGATGGGAGCACCCATTGGCTTTATTACACATTGGCCACTTCCCCACTCCCATCCCCTGGGTGGCCTCCTCTGTCCTCTGTGATTGCTCCTTGACCCCTTTCAGCAGGAAGGGCTTTCTTGCAGGGGCAGTGAAGAGCGGGGTTGGAGAGGTGCCACTCTAGGGCCAGGCCAGCCCAGAGGAGGTCTGTGTCTGAAGTTACTGAGCTGTGGGGGCAGCAGAGCCCCGAAGTTACCATGATCAGAAACCCTTTGGGTGCCCAGCTATACTCTGAGGAGGGGCCTGACACATTGAGGGAACAGTAAACCCCCCTGGGCACCACCACCCCTCTCCCTGGGACGTGCTGCTGGCCTCCTGGTCCACACTGGGTCCCTGTGTGGGAGGAGATGACCTTGGGCTGTGAATTTCATAGGAATCATTTTCAGCCTTCCCCTGTGTCTGCCCGGCCCTTGCCTTTCTCATCCCACTCTGTACAGGGTGAGAGAGAGGTAGGGGGGGGGGGGGGTGTTGCGGGGCAGGCAGAGCAGGAAGGCCAGGTGGAGGGGGACCAGAGGCCAGGCCTCCCTTTAATGATCTCTGACCAACAGGCTTCCACTCAGACTTGGGAAATGGGTCCAGGTAGCAGGAGCCCAGTTAGGAGCGGATGGGCCCAGCACTTTGGCTGCCTGTGGTGTGTAGCACCTAACCATGAATGGTTTACTCCCACCCAGAGGCACCTCAGAAGAAAGACCTGGTAATCTCTTTCCCCCAAAACCTCTCCCTGGGCAACGTGTAGAGCACAGCTTTGACACTCATGGGGCGCCCAAAAAGTCAAACCGGCAAACAGGCATCCTTCCCAAACCAGCACGTGCCTTCCACCTCCGTGAATCCCCCTGATCCTGGGAGGCAGAGACTCGGTGTCCACACACTGATGAGGAACTGAGGTTTGCACAGCTCAGTGGCCCACAGGCATGTGTGAGCACTGAGATTCAAGCCCAGCCTGAGGGACTGTCGGGGCGGAGGGAATAAACCCTGTGAAAGAGCAGACATCCATCGGGAGAGCTTGGACCCGTAGCACATCCCCGTATTGAACCCATGCGGTCAAAAGCACCTTCCTTGCCCTAAACTAATCATTTGAGCCAGAGCTGAAGTCTGCGGCTGCCTGCTGCGTCCAGAGCAGGGTCAGCGGAATGCCCCCTGCACACCGCACAAATCCTTCATGACCGTGAGGCCTCCTCCTCTCGCCCCTGCTGCCCGAGAGCCTCCCGTTTTCCCATTCCTCGCTCCTCTCCAGAGGCAGCAGCCTGCAGTGAGCGGAGGCAGGCCCCGTGGGGATGCAGCCTGAGCCCCGGCCTGAGGTCCAGGGGAGGCTGACCTGACGCTCAGCGCTGCCCCTCAACAGTGCGAGTGGGGAAAACTGAGTCGAGGGTAATCACAGCCCAGCACGGGGCGCAGCTCACGGTGGGCATTCCAGGAACAGCAGCCCCTCCTAGGGAGAAATCTGTGGCTAGCACCAGTGTGTGCGCGCATGCGGAGAAGCTCCCCGTCCTGTCCCTGAGCCCTGCCCTGCCCTCAGACCTGTCCTCTCTGCTCCACGGTCAGGGTTCTCCAATA
Organism: Echinops telfairi; assembly: GCF_000313985.2. NCBI lineage: Eukaryota > Metazoa > Chordata > Mammalia > Afrosoricida > Tenrecidae > Echinops > Echinops telfairi. The sequence continues at coordinate 99,357,022 of NW_022103906.1, read as the reverse complement.
CAGTGCTCTGGCTCTCTGGCTGATGCCCTCCTCCCCCATCACTGGGCATCCCCTGAAAATCCGGACAGGTGCTCCATTTAGCCGTTCTGGGTGTCATGAGGTTGGCAAACAAGCCGGATGCCCGAGTCACCCCTGGAGACCCCTCCCCAAGAGGCTGGGCATTCTTCCCGCCCCTGGGTTTCTGGAGAGGAGCCCGGCCTGTTTCCCTTTGCTGCCTGATTGACTGGCTGCACACAGCAATACAAGACTTCCACTTGCCCGGACACCTGCTCACCAGAGCTGGTGACCTGACAGGATTTGAAAAGATGGATGGGCCGTGTCCTGTTTGCACCTCACACCGCAGGGAGGAATTAATAAAGATGGTTTCGTTGTGTTCTTAACAGATGAGAGAAAAGCAGCCTCCTCGGCCTGCTGGCCCAGTTTCACCCCGACTGTCTGTAACCACCATGTCCTGCACTGTCAGCACTGGGCAGGGGGGGGGGGCAGCGGGGCTGAGCTGGTGATCACAGGAACCTTGGGAGGTCACTGAGGCCATGCCCCTGTCTTCACACAGTCTCCCTCAGCGGTTCTGGCAAGCCTACTCACGGCTAAAGTGCTCCTATGATGAAGCTTCCTTTTCCGTCCCTGTGGCAAGACCGCAAGCAGGGCTTCCAGCCACAGGGGGCCAGCAGGTGTGGCAGGTGGGCTGTCCTGTCTGCTGTCCCCCTCTTGCAGATCCCCACCCACACCCGCACACCAGCGCCTGCATCACCACGCCCCCACAACAACACCCCCAGGCTGTCTCTCCCTGACAGGAGTCTTCTGGTCCCAACCCTGCATGGAAGGATCCACGCAGGCTGGCTCAGCTCTTGCAAGGGCACTCACTGCCTGCTCTGGCCTGGTTTGTCTGGGTGAAGGAGAGAGTGAGGAAGGAGGCGCCTGCGCTGGATGAGGGATGGGGTGTGACTGTACTGCTAGCAGAGGCCTGGTGGCATAGTGATCGTGCTGCTAACAACAAGGCTAGCAGTTCAAACCCGCCGGATGCTCCTCAGGAGATAGATGAGGCTGCTCAGCTCCTACAACGATTCATAATCTCAGAACCCCCTCCAGAGGGTCACAATAAATCGGAATCAACATCACATCAGCCAGCTGGGTTGGGTTGTAACTCCCTGACTCCCCTTGGCAAGAAATAAAGAAATCCAAAATCTTTAAGCAGAGGGGCTTGACTTGGTCATACTGGTCCAGGCCATATCCTAAAACATCCTACTTCTTTGAACTGATGGGCTTCATTTCTCACGTCTGCTCCAAACCCTTCATGCCAATTTTGAACTTACAAGTGAACACTTGGGTAACATATGACACACCGAAACCCATACAGCGATGTCCTCTGCAGTCTCCCACCCTCTCTCCTCGCCCCCCTCATTCTTTCTATCTAGTCTCTCTCTGCCATCTCTCTGCCTCTTGTTCCATCTCTGAACATGTGTATGTCTCTGTCTTTCTGCTCTCCCCTCCACACCCTTCTCTCCACCCACCCCCTCTCCCCTCTCTCTTTACTGCCCCCCCCAACTTCTTCTCTGCCGACTGGGAGCCCTGCTTTCGCTGCCTCTCTCCCCAAATTAATCTCTCAACATCTACAAACATTAACTTCATTAATTTGGGCAGGATTTTATCAGAGCAAAGGTTAATTGTGTTTCCCTGACACGATTTTACTGAATGCATCTGGGCGACAAAATTAATTTCCTCCTTAGCTATTTTTGAAAGTGGAACAAGCTAAGGGGGAATCGGTGCAGAGTCTTTGTGCAGCAGGAGCTGGGTTGGCCCTCAGAAGGTCAGCACGGCCCAGGGCTCCACCCGAGAGCCCCTCACCCACTCGCTGAGACCAGGGGTGCTGCAGGCCAGCCTTGACCCAGCAGCCACCACGAGTCAGAGGAACCCCCGAGAGCCTATGGGAAGACCTGAGCTCCAAGTCTGGGGGCTTCGAGGCTGAGGCGGGAGAGGGTGGGGTGCTGGTCTCTCCAGCACTGGCGGCTCAAGCAGCCAGGACTCCAGGCACCATAGCCTTGCAGGGCCCCTTCCTCCCAGCGTGACACGCAGACGCTTGTGGGGTGACTCAGAGCTGCAGACACAGCCAGAGAGGTATGGCCAGCAGTCCCACCTCCAAGACCCAGCTAGCTAACCATGTCACTCGGACCGTGTGCCACCAGGCTCAGAGTAGCCGCGTTCTGCACGTGGCAGTGGCCACGGTGGCCACACTGCAAGGGGCCCCAAGGCCCCTGGACTGTTCAAGGGCCCCTTGCGCTCAGCCAAGAGGCTCCCCTGGTGCAGGAATCCAGGGGGCAGGGGAGGCAGAAGAGAGTGTGAGAGCCAATCCAAGTTCCCAAGTGCTGGAATTCAGAGTGGCATTCCCTTCCAAGAGAGGGCCGGGCAAAGGTCATTTGGAGAAGATGGAGGCCTGCACTGTGAGCCAGCACCACCAGCCTGTGGCCCCTGGGCTTCCCTGGGCCTAGGAATCTAACTCTGAAACCTGAGCCCACACTTCAGCTTCATGCCCGGTAGTCAGGACCCTTCTAGCTGCCAAATCCCATGCTGGACCCGCACCCACTCCAGCCCCTTGACGACAGCCCTCCTTCCTGCCAGATTGTCCCTCGTGTCTGGCGCATTTCAGCCGGTCAGCGCCTTCTGCCCAGAGCAGAGGCTACGAGAAGACCCAGCTTGGACAAGCCCATGGTCTTGGTCTCAGAAAAGAGAGCAGAAACCCGGAGGGCCTGAAGACTGCCCTGGGCACCCAAGCCAGCGCTGGACAGAGCCCAGGAGCCCCCTCTTTCTGCCCTTGCCCCACTGTGGAAGCCCAGCCTTGCCGTGGCCCACCCCTTCCTTTCTAGGAACCCAGGCATGGGGATGGAGTGAGACAGGGTGTCGGTACCAATTCTGAGTTTCCTGTTCTTTAAACGAAAATATCACACCCACGCACAAGCACACACACACACACACACACACACACACACACGGGGGCATACACACACGTGCGCACGTACACACACAC
>NW_022103906.1:99351865-99353004 GCF_000313985.2 Echinops telfairi | reverse complement strand
TGGAGGGCCGCAAGGGAGACGTCCCAGAGGGGAGGCTGGCAGAGCTGGGCTCTGACAGACGAGAGACGTCTACCAGCAGTCCAGAGGGACAGAGGTCAGCCAGGCAGTGGGCCTGGGGCTGAAAGGCACCTGGCCGGTCAGAGAATCACACGCCACTGTGCGCTCTGCACTGCCGGCACATGCGGGTCAGAGGGCCAGGGACGGCAAGTGCTAGAAGGACGAGGGGACGCAGGGGCCGACAACAGGGCATCAGGCAGAACCCTACGGTGCACTAGGAAGAGCCGAGCCCCAGGGAGCTGAGGACCAGCGACAGCCTGGAGCTGTAAGGCAGCTCTGAGGGTCTCCTTCAAAGCTGGGGAGCTGGGTCACGAGAGACCTCCTCTTCACATGTCCATTTCCTCTGAGAAGGAGAGAGGCTTTTACAGACACTGCCAGTTTCTCAGAAACTGGAGGAAATTGGAAGGCCCTGCTGGGTACATGGGGTACAACAGGGGAACCAGGCTCCTGGCAAGTGAAGTGGTTTGCCCAGGAGGTGTTGTGAAACCAGAAAAGTTAGATCTGGCCCCATTTTTGAGATGGAGAAACCAAGATAGAGGACGCTCAGGCCTGTGCCCGGAATAGAACCAAGGCACCCTGGACTCCCCCGCCAAACCACAGCCCTGTGATGTGGGGGCAGCAGATGCACCTCCGCCTGCAAATGCACCTGGGGCGCCTGGGCCGCCCAACGGGGACATCTGGGTGCTTCGAGGTGTCCCGCCTGAGACACCAGGCCCTCAGGCAGAGGCCAGCAAACAGCGGAGCCGCCGGTGCCTAACAGCAAGCCAGAGACAGGCGCGCCGCAGAGAGGCCCCATTTGACTTACAGAACACTCTCTCTGTCTGTATTTACTTCATTCTGGCATTATTCCATGTGCTACTGAGATTTTTGTTGAACCATGAGTCTCCCTTTTACTCCATGTGTTCGTTCCGACAAGAGGCACATGGCAGCTGGGGCGGGGGTGGGGCCCTCAGAGCCATTTGTTGAACAAATACAGGAAGTCCATCCTGAGGAGCCTGGTGGCAGAGTGGTAATAGATTGTGTTACTAACAGCAAGACCAGCAGTTCGAAACCACCAGCTGCTTCTCGAGAGAAAGACGAGG
>NW_022103906.1:99332384-99351434 GCF_000313985.2 Echinops telfairi | reverse complement strand
TAAGTCAAGTGTTGTTCTGAATTTAGCTCTCAATCAGGGGAAGTTGCTGTGGAGAATGGCTAGGTTTCGCAACTGGCTGATTTTAAGGTTCAGATACATGGCAATTGGTGGGGGCGGCAAAAAGCTCACAGCCATCAAGTAAGCCATGACTCATAGCGACCCTGTAGAACAAGGTAGAACTGTCCCTGTTCTGAGACTGTCACTCTTTCCAGGAGTAGAAAGCCTTGTCTTTTTCCCATGGAGCGGCTTGTGGTTTTGAACCACTGACCTTGTGGTTAGCAGCCCAACATGTAACCACTGCGTCACCAGGAGTCCGTGTGCCAATGGAGGAAGCGTGCCAGGACAAATCTGAAACATGACTGCACCGTGTCGGGCTGATGGCAGGTTTATGTCGTGTTCAGTGCAGTCTTTACCGGCCACAGCATGCACACTGCCTTCTATAACAGCCCTGCATGTGTCCCCACTACCCTCAGATGCTAGAGGGTGTGTACCTCTCTTTGTTCATTGAGGACTGTTCCAAGCCCTTTGCATCTACTATCTCATTTAAATATTGCAACAATCCTAAAAGGGAAGATCATTAAGCCCCTTATTATACTGACAAGAAAACCTGAGGCTTAGCGAGTGTTTAGAGCAGCAGTCCTCAAACTGTGGGTCTTGACCTCTTTGGGGGTCCAACGACCCTTCACAGGGGTCGCCCGATTCATAACAGCAGCAAAATGACAGTGATGAAGTCGCAATGAAAATAATGTTATGGCCGGGGTCACCACCACATGAGGAGCTGTATGAAAGGGTCACGGCGTTAGGAAGGTTGAGAGCCACCGGCTTAGAGACTTCGCTGAAGTTATTGGGCTATGTCCTGTCAAAGCTGGGATCAATGTTACACCTGGTGAGCTCCTTCCCAACACCTCCCCTCTCTCCCTGCCTCACCCTGCTTTGTTCACCTGCCCAACCCCTGAGAGGTAAATGAGCCCTCAGAGTGGGAACACTCCTGTGTGACCACAGTAAGCCACTCCTGGGCACCTCCCCAGCTCCCAGCCTCTCTGGGCCCACAGGGAGCCCAAGGCCCTGCTGGCAGAATCCATACCACCTAAGAAGTGCCCTTGCTACTTCTTTATCTGCTCTGCCCGACTGGGGCCCTTGAGCACAAGACCTGGGCTCGCTGTGACCAGTAATCAAGGTGGGTGGGATTCATTGATGAATGGTGGTCCGTAGGAATATTCAGCCTTCATCACCCAAATCTATGCAAGAATTGTTTAAAGAAAAATCTCCCAGTGAAGTCCAGCTGCCCCAGGGCAGGCATGGCCCAGAGGAGCTCACACACAGGGATCACCTGGAGCAGGTTAGTCAAAACACGCCAGGACATTCTGGGTGGGGCCGAAGCCTCTGCATATTGAATAGGCTCCCATGGGTGGCTGCTCGCCCAGGCACCCTGGAGCACCCCACCCCTGTGCCGAGCAACGCTGAGGAGTTCCGGTAAGCTCTTGCTAACACATGAACAGCATTGGGGGCAACCCTGCGCTTCTGGTCCCCAGCACAGAAATCATGAAAGCGCGAGTTCTGGCTTCCCTGCTTCGTGCAGGGTGGGGAGGGGGTTTCCTCTGCGTTTGTGGAAAAGCCAGGACCCAAGATGAAAGTGTGACTACAGCGTCCAGTGACGGGCCTAGGCTCTGAAAGCTTGCTGCTCCGCCCTGTCCCCCTGAGAGCTGGGGGGGAGCAGGGCTCGGTCTACAGTGACCTGCTGACTTCTCCAGAGAATAAGACCATTTATTTCGGCCTCAGGGAACGTGAAGAAACAACAACTCAAACTCTATTCCACCCGCACTCGAGAGGAGCGTTCAAGTGGCGGTGAGTGTGCAGTGGTTGCTCACTGAGACCAGACGGGGCCAGGCTGGGGGACGGGGACAGCGAGACAGGGGATGGGGGCGGGGGCTGCCCTGGGACACGCACTCTGAGCCAGTTCAGCATCTGGGGGGCCCGAGTGCGTGAATCATGGGCCGGGCAGCCTGTGTGCTTTCCCAATTGCTGCAGCTACCGGAGCTGACTGAAAAGCCAGTAGCAGCTGGCAGGAAATGGGTAAGAAAACTGACCACAGATAACTGTTGGACTCCACAGAGGAGCAGGAGATAGAGGCTGGGACAGGAAGTCGAGTTGTCAGGCCTCAGCCCCCGCCCTGCTCACGGGGCACCCTCGGGGCTCTGGGGGTGCACACGCTGCTGATAGCGCTCCGGGACACAGCTGCTGGGTGACGACGAAGTAAGGCCGCCTACACCCAGCCCCACAGAGGGCAGGCTGTCAGGGTGTGTGAGCGGCACCCTCTGGCCTTGGGAGGGAGGGTGGGTCGGAAGCACCTAGGAAGCGTGTCCTTTGGGGGTTGGAGAGATGCACTGTTCACACCAAGGTCATGATGATGACCCTTAGAATAATCGAGCTCGGCACAGAAGGCAGGCAGGGCTGGGGCCTCTTCTCTGAGCGCCTGGGCCAGAGAGATGCACTGACCCTCTTCCAAATTCTCCCTCAACATCTCAGCCAAAGTAGACGTGGGGTCCTTTCCAGATAATTGCAATAGAAAACTAGTGCCTTCCAGACCCTCTGCTAGCCCCACGGGCGGGTGCGCAGGTTGCGGGCCCCAGGTGTGGTGGCCTAACCACCCAGCAGGGCCCTGGAAGGGGGCCTGGCACTCTGCTTCCGGATAGATCGCAGCACAGAAAACCCTATGGGTCACTCCTGCTCTGGAACCTCCACCAGCAACCGCCACAGGCTGGGTGCTAGAGCCTTGCTCTGCATCCTTCTGTTCAACTCTCATCGAAATCCCAGGTCAAGCATGCCCATGGCACAGATGAAGCACGCTGGACCGTGGTTCACGCGTGGCAAGGCCCAGAGTCCAAGCGTGACCTATCTGCTGAGCCAAGCATCTTCCATTCACAGCAGGTGGTAGAGAGAGAAGAGGAGAGGAGAGAGGAGGGTGGGGAAGGAGCAGAGGTGAGTCTAGGCCCCCGTCCCTGGCTCCCAAGGACCGTGGTCAGCATTTCACGGCATCTGCCCAGCGCTGGACCTGCACACCATGCCAACACAGTCTAGTGAGGGGGGTCCCACCACCTTTGCATTCCAAAGCCCACCCAGGGCTTCTTTCTGGGGGCTGCTTTGGCAGGATAGGGGTGGCTGCCCTATGAGCCATTAGCTTCTTTGTGACAAGCTGCAAACAGAAGCCTGGCCTGGCCTCTGCACTTTAACTTATTAACCCAGGTCACAGGGCCTCTGAGGGAGAAGGGGGACAGCTGAGAGGGACCGATGGGACACTGCCCGGGGCCTGCTTCTCAGTCATGCCCTCAGTGGGGTGGCCCTGCCTTTCTCCGCAGTCAGCATCACTGCAAGGGGTGGGGGTTCCCCTTCCTGTCTCTGGGACACAGCGAATTTTAGCAGCAGCAGCAGCCACAGAATGGAGGCTCCACACCTGCCCCCGTGGAGACGAACCTCAGCGCCCCCCTCTCTGCTGGCACCCAGGCCACCCTCCAAAAGGGAGTTCAGCTGGTGGCTGACTCACCCTTGTTCCTGGAACTGCCTGACGGGGGAGAGGATGCTGTGGGCAGGCTCTCATGGTATCATCCAGGCCGGGGCCAGTAGCAGATGGTCCTATATATATATATAAATTTTTTTAATTGTAAAAAAAATACTTCCACGTGGGTTTAAAATAACACAGCCCTCCCATCAGCTGCCTGTAGAAATGGCAGAATGAGTCAGTCATGTGGGAGTGGGCACATGGGGCCAGACATCAGCCGCAGTGGCCGAAGACCACGACCGGACAGCAGGTACACTAGACCCACTCTGCTACCCCCGCAGGCCATCCGCTCTGTGAGCCTCATTCTCCTTTCTCCCCTTTCCTTTTTTACGTGTAAGGAGCAGCTTGACATCAAGAAGCCACTTTATTTCAAGAAGGTTATCCCAGCCCAGTCCAACTCAAGTCCAGGAGTCCGTGCCGCCCGGAGCCCCTGCAGACCCCCGCAGCTGCGGGCCAAGGACGCGGAAAGACAAAGCAGAAAGCAGGGGCCCATGGAGCAGAGTTGAGGGAACCCACCATGAGTGGGCACATGACAGGGCGCCGACAGCCCCCAGGGTCTGCAGCTCACAGAAGGCCACCCCCGGGGCAGTCACCGAACCCAAGCACAGAGGGGGATGGAGGGCCAGAACCCTCCTGCTAGCCTCTTCCAGAGCTCGTGCCAGGACGAATCCTTCCTCAGGGTGCAGAGAGGGTGGGGCAGGAGAAGGCGGGCAGGTGAAAGGAGCTGGAAGCCCCGGACTGGGGCCTGCGTGGAATCGCAGAGCCATCTCTCACTCTGGGTGAGCCCATCCTCCTGAGCCTCGCCCATGTTCTTATTTGGACAATGGACTGAAGATAAGAGCCAAGGTGGCCCTTCATAGAGGCCCACGAGGACTTCTGTCAAGAGCCAGGCACCTGTGGGTGCTCTGCTGACGCGCCCCAGCTCGGGCTGGGGTCTCTCTGACACGTGAGATCAGTGGAGGCTCAAAGACTTGCCGACACTGTGACTGTGAGATACTCTTTAAACTTTGAGCCGCAGCTATCCCCCGAGAACACATTCTGATGAAACCCACCTTGATGCACAGAAGGACGGTGCCCCTGGAGACACACGGACCAGCAATTTCCCCAGAGCAGGGATGCAGCCGGCAGCCTGGTCTGGCCAGGGGCCATCTGGGAACCTACAGCATCCCTCGTGGGCTCTACAACGCGAGCAACTTAAAAATCAGCCTGCTACATTTGGTGGCACGTTTACTTAGCTCAACCCGAATGTGACGGCCAGAACCCCTCTCTTCAGCGAGGCACATGCTGCCAGCACAGGGGTCTCCAAGGCCCACGGAGCACGGGCCACAGGTTCCCTCCTGTGCTCTGAAGCAAAGATGAGAAGACAAGGGCCAGGGAAATTGGAGTTCTGGAAATGAAACTATGTTGCCACATTGTGAGGGAGGAAATGTAATTAAGGCCACTTGAAGACTGAACAGGGCTCTGGGCCGACTACAGCCCCTCTGTGGCTCAGCAGCGTGCAGGAACGTCGTCCTCTGGGCTTGGTGTGCCCACATGGGGCCTAGACTCTCTCTCTCTCTTTCCTTCTGGGTTTGTTTCTGCGTGGGCATGGCATGCCAGCCCCTCTCCCCAGCCGGGAGGTTTAGCGTTGTCCTCTGTAGCACATACTTCTAGGAAGGGGGTCAGTTTGGCTCTGATTAGGTCCCCCACTGTCATGACCCCAGTCCTGCCTTTCACTGCGGTCTAGCCCGGAGCATGTGCACAGGTACAGATAAGAGACACAAGGAATCCAGGAACAGGAATGGGAGTAACAATACCAAGAGGGTAGGGAGAAGGTGGGGAGAGGAGGGGAGGATGAGAGAACCAATCACAATGATCGACACATAACCATACACACACATACACACACACACACACACCCAGGGAGACAAACAACAGAAACTGTGGGGGAAGGGAGAGAGCAGTTGGTGTAAAATATGAAAATAATAATCTCTCATTTTTCAAGGGGTCACGGGGGGGACAAAGAGGAGCAGATACCAAGGGCTCAAACAGAAAGTAAATGTTTAGAAAATGATGATGGCCAAATAGGTACAAATCTGCTTGATCCAACTGATGTATGGGATGTTAAGAGCCCCAATAAAATGACCTTTTAATAAAACATTTTTTAAAGAATGTGAACAGACACTGCCCAATGGATGTGCAAACTCACACCAGAAGCACCAAGGAACACCCATGTCTTTCGATGGCGGTGGCAGGGGCTCGGCTGAAGGTGGCCTGGGGCTGTGATAGGGACGTCGGGTGACTCTGGCAATGACCTTCCTGGTCTCCAGCCTCAGCTCTGGCATTTCCTAGTTCTAGGCGCTGGGAAATGGCCGAGCCCCTCTGAGCCCCCTCTGTGAAGGAGGGGAACATCACACTCACCCCACTCTAATACTAATCTCTGTGGAATGTGCTATCTATTTATCGTGGCAATCAACGGAGACAAGATTGAAGTTGTCAAGATTCCATGACCACTTCAGCTCCACTGTCAGAAACTCAACAGCAGATGGCCGTGGGTAGACCTGCAAAGGTCCCTTGAGATGTTGAGAGACCCTGGTGTCACTCTGAAAACTAAGGTGTCCCTGACCCGAGCCACGGGCTTCTCAGCCACCCCGGCACATGAAAGCTGCAAAATGAAGAAGAAGAGGACCGCCGGCACTGGAGCGACTGTGGGGAGAAGAATCCCGGCTGCACCCTGGGCTCCCAGAGAGCAAACAGGTCTGGTTTAGGTGACGTCCAGCCAGGACCCTCCTTAGACAAGAGGGTGACAGGACTTCACATCGTGTGTTCTGGACACAGACAGGGACCAGTCCCTGGAGAAGGGCATGCTGCCGGTGAAGGGGAGGTCAGTAAAAGAGAGGAGGCCCTCAACGAGGTTGGTGGGCATAGTGGCTGAAAGAGTGGGTCAGACCGAGCCATGGGGCTGTGGACCATGCAGGACCGGGCGGTGGTTCACTCTGTTCTACACAGGGTTGTATGAGCCAGAACCAACCCGACCCGACAGCCATGAGCTCTCATTATGAAGGGACGCAGCTGGAGGTCAAACACCCGCTCGACCGCTCTGTCTGGTAGCATCTCTCACAGCCCAAAATGATGAGAATAGCATCTGCCCTCAGCCCCACACCTCCCTCCAACTACTGCTCTCTCTTCTCCCCTCACGCCCATCTTCCAAGACTCTGATGGTCACCATTGCCTCTCCCTTGCCCACTTGTCCACCTAGTGCAGTGCGGCTTCTGCCAACTGAACGAGGAAGTCGAAGTCAGCTTTGCGAGGTCAGCAATGACCCTGGTTTTCCGAACTTGAGACCGTTCTCAGGCCCTTAAAGTCAGCGCTCCAGCAGCATGAAACTGCAACTTTTGGAATAGGCGCATGGTGTGTTAGTCTGGGTACTTTGGAGAAACAAATCCACAGCAACTCATGGATAAGAGAGAGTTTTATGTACAGAAAATGTGCATCAAGAAAACATCCCAACCCAATGCTGCCCAAGCCCACAAGTCCAACATTAACCCATTAACCCAACACCAGTCCACAAAGTCCTCCACCTCACAAAACAGAGGCAATGATGCCAACTGCAGGAGGAAAGCTGAGTCAGTGAACGAACAAGCATCTCAGCTCTAGCAGGGGTCTCCACACGGCTGCTCCAGCACCCAGGGCTGCATCGGGATAGGTCCATGTAGCTTCTACTTGGGGATGTCTTGTAGGAAGTCAACCTTGCAAGCTGAAGCAGGGAACTGGCTAAGGCAGCTGCACCCTGGTCTGACCATCACAAAGCAAGAGACCCGAGAACTAGAAACGTGAGGCTCACCACCCATTTATCCCTCTGCCTTTCATGTGATTATCGGCCAGGTTGGCACAATTAACTAACTCACATGGACACCATCTCCTGCTTCCCCTTCTTGTCGCTTCTGTGACTCTATCTCTCTGACCGGGCCCTCCTCCTCTACCTGACCGCTAACCTGAGCTCCTCGAGTGTTCACCTGCTGTGGGAGTTACATCATCTGTGGTCAATTTGAGACTTACGAGTGAAGAGGTGGAGTTTAGCCCGTCAATCAGGTCCCAGTTGGATGACTTCATTTGAAGGCATGAAGGAGATAAAAGCTCGCTGGAGATGAGATACATGCTCATTCCCTGTGAGACATCCCTGTTGACAAGACACATGGAGCTACGCTAGAGCCCTGGAGCTGGAGGAGCCACGTGGAGACCCCTGCCAGCTCTGAGATGCTTCCACCACCACTGGATCCACAAGACTTTCCACTCACTGGCCTGTGATATCTTCCTTCATTCCGAGTCATTGCCTGTGTTTCGTGAGTCTGAAGAGGAACTTATAGATTAGTATCGGACATAAGGGCTAATACCGGACTTATGGACTTGATCTGGACTGAGCTGGGATGTTTTCTCAATATAAAATTGCTCTTGCATATAAAGCTCTTTCTTAAACACATGAGTGTCTATGAATTTGTTTCTCTAGTCCACCCAGACAGACTGACACACCTGCCATGCTTCTCTCGAGCGTGCCTCTTCTGAGCTAGCTCATCCACTCCAGCGACCTCTGTTGCTCTTGAACACCCATATCCCTCGGTTGTCAGGCCCTGTGCTCCAGACAGTGACTGGTCGTGAACCCCCAAGCTTTCAGGTAGCAAACGAGCACAGTAACCATTGTCACACCCAGGGACTCCAATACCTTTGCCAGCATCCCCCAGATTTCACCTCCAGTCAGACTCTTTCTCTGCCCCCAAACCCCCTCCCCTGATCCATACCACCCAAAACACATAGGCCACGCACACACACGGCTCTGGGGATCCCGGAAGTACCTCAGACCGCTTTGTGGAGACAAATCCATGCTCTGCCATTCCAGAGCCTGTTCTGCTTCCACAGCCTCACTCAGTGGCCATTATCCTACTCACCTCTGGCCCTTCTCCTTTCTTCACCTGATCCAGCTCTAACTCCCGTGTTCCTTCCAACACCTATCAAATCCATCCTGTTCCCTCCCATCGCCATCCCTGTCCCGTAGTCTCCCCAGGCAGGATGACAGCATCGAACCAATCTCTTCCCCTGCACCCTGCTCTCCTCCAGTGCCCTCCACCCTCCACACCTGGGCCCACCCACATCTGGGCTGGGTCACCCCATGCTGACAGCACCCAGAACAGACCAGAATCCCCAACCTTGCTTCTTGAGACCCGCGTGACTGGCTTCAGGCTGTCTTCCCCATTCCTCTCACCCACCTCCCTACTAGTGCTCACACACACACACACTTATCCACTCACACAAATATGCACACTCACCCTCGCACATACACATAACCACAGAATGCACCACACACACACACACACATAACCACATACACATCACACATAGTCACATGCACACTCACACATACACACTCACATGTACACACATTTATACTTACACACACCACACATACACATATACACTCACACACGTACACACACTCACACATATACACACATAACCACACACACACCACACACACACACATATACACACTCACACCCATGTACACATACACATACACACACATGCACACACGCATGGACTTACACACACCACATACATACTCACATACACACACCCACATACACGCACTCACACACACACACACTCACACGCGCACACATATACACTTACACCGCACACCACACATACAGCAATACACTCACATCAACATACACACACCCACACACACACCACACCACATGCACTCACATACACACATATTCACACAAACACACACTCACACGCTCACATGTATACACTTACAGACTCACACACATGCACATGTACACACTTACAGACTCACACATGTACACACATACACATACACACTCACAAACATGTACACAATACACATACACACTCACAAACACACATGCACACAATTACACACTCCTGGACGGACATGGTGAGAGGGGGCTGCTGCTCCTTCTCCTCAGTGGTCGGGATCTCAGCCTCCCATCGGCAGAGCTGCCACTCTCCTGCTCAGGCCTGATGCCTCATGGGCTGGCCGTCCAAGAAGAAGCCGTTGCGTAGGACCGGCTGACTGCTTACAGAGAGGCCAGAGGCCTCTGCAGAGCTGCGGAGCCCATGAGGGCAACCCTGGCCACGCTGCTCGGACATCCCTGATTTAAAGCACATCGCCTTCGTGGTCAGCTTTTCTCTTCCTCTCCCAGGGGTGAACATCTCTTTCTCCCATACCCCAGACGTCAGCCACGTCAGGGGATCTCCACCGAATCAGCAGCAATGAACACCTGCCTCCAGGTGTCGTGGGCACAAGCACACCACAGGCATGCTCACCGTGTAACTCAGGAACCACCTTAGAACTGACCTCACCTCTCCCTCTCATCGGCCTCCTGCAGATATGAAGGGGCTTCACAAAGTTTGTGGGGAAATTCTGTTTTCTCCTAATTCTGTTTTTCCAAGCACTTTGGTATTTGCGGCCCTATCGAGCACCTTGTACCTGTTCACAAATCAAGTGTTGCCAGCTTGCTTTTCCCTTGTTCTGAGACAGGGAAGGTGCCCCACCCTGCATGCACCATGTCCCACGATTCCTCGGAAGGAGAGCAGTGCAGACTGCCTCACGCCCTTTGTCCCCTCTGTGGTTTAGTGCTGCCAATCCCCCCACCAGACTCTCCCGGAAGCCCCTGCAGAGTCAGGAAGACAAGGGTTTAAACATGGACGACCAAGAGAACAAGTCAGAGTTTTCAGTGGAGGACCAGCTGGTCCAGTAGAGACAAGACACTGTAGAAACACAAAGAAGGAGGGGACAGCATGGGTTGAAGTCATAAAACAGAAACTGTGAGCAGGACTGGCATGAGCACATGCCTTGAAGGACAGACAATAATGATGATGGCCCCCAAAGAGAAGCCCCTGTCCATCTGTCCATCCATCCATCCATCCATCCATCCATCCATCCATCCATCCATCCATCCAAGTGGTTCCAACTCCTGGGCCCCTGTGTGGCATGGAGCAGAGCTGCTCCACAGAGCTTCCTTGGCTGGTCTCTGCAGGGGAGAAAACTGCCAGCTCTTTCTTTGACGATGCTGCCAGGTGAGGCTGAGCTGCCAACATGTAGGCTAGTGGTTGTCGTGGATTCATTCAGTTGTGCCCCCACCTCCAGATATGTGTTAGAACCCTAACCTTTGTGCCGGTGGATGGTTTCCCATCTGAGAATGTGGTTTTCCTTGTGACGGTCACAAGTCCCTATCTTGGAGGGTCAGTCCATCACCTCTGAGAGTGGGAAGGAGCAGGCCAGCACAGCGGCCAGCAGGCCCAGACGGGAGGAGGTGGACACCGCACTACGTGACCGTGGCCGGGGAGCTGAGGAACAGAGCCTTCCTCCAGAGAGAACCCCTTCTCCCTGACTTCCAGCTTCCGCCTTCCCAACCATGAGAAGACACACAGCTGCTCGTTCAAGCTCCTCATGTGTGGGTTGGCTGTGACCACAGTGCTAAGAAGCTAAGACGGTAGTCAAGCCAAGCCATTCACACCACTCAAACTCAAAACCTCGCTGCCGTCAAATCGGTCCCACCCCAGGGCGACCCCACAGGGTAGGGCAGGCCTGCCCCCGTGAGTGTCCAAGACTGGCACTCTTTCTGGGAGCAGAGAGCCTTGCCTGTCTCCCTTGGAGTGACTGGTGGTTTTGAACTGCTGACCATGCAGATCGCAGCCACTCTGCCACCACACACTCCAGGGGCCCAGAAATAACGATGGTACCTAACATGGGGTCGAGGCCCCCACACTGTTGTTCTAGCACTGCTGTAGGAACCAACACACACACACACACACACTCACTCTGCTCTCACAATTGTCCTATAAGAAGTGTTTACTCTGCCCCGTTTTCCAGGTGAAGAGACAGGGGCACATAGAATTGAATCCCTTGTTTAAGGCCGTCTAGCGCTTCAGTGCCAAGGTCAGAGTTTTAATCCACGGGCTGACTTCAGACTGCTGCTTTCAAACATCACCCGAGCTCGGAGGCCATGAGATACCGATCACAAAGTCACATGCTCAAATGCAATGAGCCCACGCAACACGTGTCCACTAGGTCAGAGCTGGTGGGTCCCGATCCAGGCCCCGGCTCGGAGTCTGTCACAGGCGAGATTCAAGACTTAATTTCAGGAAGCTTTGTTTTCAAGCGTATTCACGTGTCTGTTGAAACACTCCAGGTCTCTGTGGAGATTGTAGGATGGTTGCTTCCTTCAGAGAGAAGGAGTGACGGAGACAGAAGTCATGACGTGACCTCACATCTCATCTGTCAGTCACGAGAAGCAAGTGCCCAGGGCCAGCGCACACTGAACACCGGAAGTGGGGTCCAGGGGGCCGTCTCTGAGGCTGGACCACCACGCTGAGACAGCTGGCAGAGGAGCCAGGATTCCACCACCACCAAGAGGCATGAACCTGTTACCGTTGTCTGGTTTCCCACCCCAGGAATCTTAATTGTGCTTTCTGGGGCAACAATAATGATAGCCACAAAGGGAAATCACCTTGATTCCCGGCCTGAGAGAGTTCTTCCTCCTGTCTTCCCAGGAACTAAGTGCCAAAGATGATGGGCACTTCTGAAAGACCAGGCGCAGCTATGTAAACTAACAAGCACGGCTGCGCTTCTCTGGCATCAGGCCGACACTCCGCTTCCTCGTTGACTCCCTCACCGCACAACTGCCGGCTGTCCCGAGCTCCCCAGAAGGGCTTATTTGGCCATCTGCCTCTCTGTTCCCACTGCCCATCTGAAGAAGGGGTCTGATGGCTCCCCAAGTTACAACTGCCCCGGCTTCCCCAGGCCTCCGTGTCTTCCTCTGAGAACCCCATTCCTGCAGGCCCCTCAAAGCCTGCACACAGCTCCCCTGGCCAAAGAGCAAGGTCAAAACTCGAGTCTAGTCTTCAAGACACCCCCCCCCCACAAACACCCCCCTCCCGAGTTAAACTAGACTCACCCCTCCAGGCAAATCTGTGCCCATTCGTCTCTGTGAAACTCCCCAGACCTTCGGTCTCCTCCCAAGCCAGCCTTGGCAAGGGTCTCTATGTACCCATCAGAGCCGATGACAAACGTGTGTACACACATCCATCAACTCATCAAACTCTGCCATCGCTCACGAAAGGTTCATTGAGTTCCCTCCCAAGACCATCTAGCTGCCACTGTCACCCCGTGGAGCACCCCTCGCAGTCCAATCCAGTCAAGGGTTTCGGAGCACGACGCTTAGAGGAGCAGACAGCTTCATCCCCGTTCCTCCAAGCGGCTGCTAGGTTTGAACCACAGACCTTGTCAGCAGCCCAACACTTAGCCCACAGTACCGCCAGGGCTCTCAGCTTCTGCTTTGCTCTGCATTGTGTGGCTGCCCACTCTGGTCTCCCTGGGCTTCGGGCTTCCAGCTGACCTGGAGGATGGTCTCTGTGTCCTTCTGTTGAAAGACCTGCTACGATGCAGTCCTATCTTCTCAACAGTTGCTCTGCCTGGGCCCTGCAAGTCTCCTCCCCCAGTCCCTTCTCACAGGCCGCTTTATACAGACCAGACCACTGGCCAGGGTGTCAGCTTCCTACACTAAACTCCGACTTTACCTACTGTCACTAGACTTGGGGGTGGGGCATGGAGGGCATTCCAAATTCCCCAATGTGTGAGTCTGGGTGGACTACAGAAACAAATTCATAGACACTCATATGTGTGAAAGAGAGAGTTTTATATCAAAGAGTAATTGTACATTAAGAAAATATTCTAGCCCAATATAAATCAAGTTCATAAGTCTGATATTAGCCCACATGTCCAATGCCAATCTATAAAGTCCTCTTCAGACTCACGCAACACATGCAATGACACCAAATGCAGGAAGATCACTGGCCAGTGGGTGGGAAGTCTTGCGGATCCGGTGGCAGTGGAAGCATCTCAGTGCTGGCAGGGGTTTCCATGTGGCTCCTCCAGGTCCAGGGCTCTAGCGTGACTCCATGTGTCTTGTCAACAGGAGTGTCTCACAGGAAGTGAGTGTGTGTCCCGCCTCCAGGAACTATCTATCTCCTTAGCGCCTCCAAATGAGGTCAAGAAGTTGGGACCTGATTGACAGGCTAAACTCCACCTCTACACTCTTAATAGTCTCAAGTTGGCAACAGATTGTGTGACTACCACACCCAACTACCCTGAGTGTTTTTAAAGTGGGCTGTGTCTGGCGCTTCTCCATGAGCAGAGCCGGATCTGAGACTAAAGTAAACCTTGGGATGAAGACAGTGGCCCCACTCACTAATAGGACCAGAGAAGGACAGCAGGCCTGGTAAAGTGGAGGGCCATGCAACAGAGGAAGGACCTGGACAAGATGGACGGACTGAGCAGCACAGCAGTGGGCTCGATCACGAGAACAGGTGTGAGCATGGTGTGGGCCAGGCGCTTCCTCCTGTTGTGCATCAGGTCACTGAGTCAGAGCCAACCTGAGGGGACCTCACCTCACAGCAACAGCAGCCAGTCAAAAAGGGGAGCACGGAAGACACCCTGCTCTTGACTTTCCCAGCACTCCCAACCACAGGCACCCTTCCACTCGCAGCCCAAGGTTCTGCAGTCTGTGGACAGCATGGGGTGAGCGGGAGGCAGCGCCGAAGACAGCAGTGGCTTCACACACTTGGCTGAAGAGCACACAGAAGAAGCGGGACCGAGTCTCTATTCTCCAGCACTCCCAACTCCGTACAGGGAGGTGTCCCTGTACCTGCCTCCTCTGCAGATCCAGGTAACCGAGGCAGAGGTGGATCTGCAGCAGACATCAGGCACAGCTCAGCCACACAAAGCCTCCTGAGGTCAACGTGAATGCCAAGACTCTCCTGGCAGTGCCCCAGCTTCCAGTCCCTGCAGGATGGTACCCACGGTGCCCACTGCATCTTTACTGCTGAAATGTCTATTCTGCTGTCTTCTTGTCACCTGGTGTACAGGAACCACACTACACCCACAAAACATGTTGTCTGTAAATAGCACACCAAAGCAGCGACATGCCCAGTGGCCTCGGACACACCTGACATGCAGATGCAGGCCATTTGCATATAAGACAGAAGTGGGATGTTCAGGTGTGGGAAGCACACAGGTCAGGGTGTGTTGAGACCTGCCTTTACTCCTGGCAGAAGCATCATTGAATTAGGTAGCTGAAGAAAGTTTCTCAATTATTCTAAAGTTTGTAAAGCCACATCTCTCAGAGTTTGGGGCTCAGGATCACTTCACATTCAAAATAAAATACTGGGCATCTATCTAACGAGCTTGTGTCTAGTGGGTTGTGCCTCAGTATTACAAATGAAAGCGAAGACACTTTGATAGAAATGCGAAACTATATAAAAAGAACAAAACTAAACACGTGAGCTAGTCCAAGCCTCTCTAGGAGATCAAAACTAGCAAAGCACATATCTGAAAATACAAGGGCAGTTAAAAAAATCTCACTTCTGGCCTTCCCACTCAAGCGTGTCCAGGTTTAGTCCACACAGAGCATGTTCAAATGTGTCCCTGTGACCCGTGGTGGGCCTCAGATACGTGCTCTCAGTGACACGGGCACCCAGGTGCCCTTCAGAACGAGGTCAAGTCAAAGCAGTGGTTTCTGGGACCATCTCCTGGGCCAGTTAAATTAGAGGCAGAAAGGTTGGTGCAGAGCTGTTCCTTATGATTGTTTCTGTTTTTACTTTTCATTTTGATTCTAACAGGGCAATCTTGACTGGAGTTTCTCGGGTGGGGGGCAGGGGACAAGATGATCACAGGAGATAACTAGGAAGTGGTGCATGGGAAATTAAAGGGAGACCAAAAGTCAGGGACAGCGTGCTGGGGAACACCTTTCCATCATGACCACGGCCTGCGGATTCTTCCAGGGAAGCAAGAGCTTTCCTGTGAGCACTGCGTGAGGACACTTCACCCCACACCCTAGAGCCCTGCCCTGGCCCCTCAGACGTCTGTGTGTTCCCAAACTCAAAGACTCTTTCAAAGTCCTTCAGGGGTGAGCTTGCGCAGACTGCCGGCTGGCCCTGGTCTGAAGGGAGGAGCACAGAGGATTTGGGAACAGTTGGAGAGATGGAAACCCCACCTTCAGAAGTAGGGGCACCCAGAGGGGGGACAAGCTGAGAACCACAGGTGTCACAGCCAGAGACTTCTGTTCTAATACAGGTCTCTGTGATTTTGTAACGATGCCATCTATGTACCTGCCGATACGGAGAATGAAATGAAATGGCTTTACTCCACTGTCCTGGAGACTGGTGGGTCCCAAATCTGTGGGCCAGGCGGCAGGTTTCTCATCCCCAGGATTGCAAGTGCGAAGAACCCCGATGCTGTAGGTTCAGTGTCAGGTAGCTGCCTCACAGCCTCGGGAGAGCTGGCAAACCCCACACCTGCACCTCAGACCAGAGAGAGAGAGACAGACAGCAAATATTGCTTGAGCATCCACGCAGGTGCTGGATGTAGGCCACAGCCCCAAGGAAACACCCCTTCCAATCTGACTGGGAGTGTCAGATGAAAACATTGAGGATGATTACATTGTGTCTACCATACCATGGAGAATCTATATTGCCAAAGTTCACACATATCTTTAGCCATCACATTAACTACTAACAGAATTGTTTAATTTAAGGAAATTCTGTTTTTAAAGAAAATTATATATATTTAAGAAAAATAATTTCCAAAACAAAAATAACAATCAAAATGATACATTTATATATATTTTCAACGATATGTATGACTTTAAAATAAGACAGCTGGATTATCACATACGCTTCTGTATTCAACCCATAAACTTTGTCATTTCGGTAAAAGTATTGGGAAAAGAAGCAAACAGATAGTGCAGGCAGAAAAGAGAAAACCATCTAGCCTTCGCAAATAATTGCGGCTATCCTCCTTCAACACCACACCTAAACTTGGCCAGTGGTAATGGCTTGAGACTTAGTTGCAATGCAGAATTTGAAACCAAATTGATTCATTTTCAGTGACATGCCAATCCAATAGCTGTCGTGTACAAGCACTAGAGCAGTTGATTCATGTCAAGATGCGTCAGTCTGACGACCACGGACTCTGCACCATCCACAACATAGTGGACAAATCCAATAGTACCTCAGTGTTTAAACATACTGGTAACTCTAACCTTGTAATCCTCAGGCGTGATCCTCAGATCACGCTTTGAAAACCACTGCTGTCACGTGAAGGGCTGCACAGAGGCATTATTGGCTATGACCTGATTGACAGGCCAGACTCCACCCTTTGCAAGTTGACATGAGATTATGTAACTACCATAGCTTTTTAAAATTTTCCCATCAGTTTTATTGGCATATTGTTCACATATCATAAAATCCAATAGTTTATTCACATGAAAAATCAGTTTTAGAACAATGTCTTCACACTTGTTCTCACCATATTGGCTCCCATTTCCCCCACCTCCCCTGCCACCCATCTGTGGAACCATTAGCCCAGTGATGGTCTCATTGGACGTCAGATATGTAAAAACAGCCCAAAACAAACACCGCTAACAAGGATAAGGGGAGCTGATATCATGAGTTCCAGAAGAAAGGAAAGTGATGAGGGCCACAGTTGCAAAATTATGCTTGAACTGATGGAACTATGGATTGTAATAATATCGGTAAGAGCTCCTCATAAAATGTTTAAGAAAAAAAAATTTTAAGGTAAAGCAGATAAAAACACTCAATCAAAAAGAACGCAGAAAATCTTAAAAAGCAGAACAAATTTCAATGGATCCTAAAGGAGATCAGATGATAGGGTGCTGAGTTTTATCCTAACTGCATCTGCAGCATCCCCTAGCCCGTGCATTCTGCAACACTGTAACAGTCTGCAACACTGTAACATTCTGCAACACTGTAACTCTTTACAGCAACCGAAGGCCTGGCCTTTCTCCCCAGGATCAGCTAGTGGTTTCAAACTGCTGACAGTGCAGCTAGCAAACCAACACATAACCACTCTTCCACCAGTTTCCTTCCAGAAACTTAGCCCTTGCAAATAATCATCCGATCTGGCCAAGTGAAAAACAGAATATCTTCTAGTTCTGAAGCAAGTCCTCATGAGCAAAGAAACATTGCTTTCGCAGTATTCGCACACATCGGCTACTGCTTCAAATAAATCCGTCGCGAATTTTAATTTTAATAATTTTAATAAGTCTTTCATAGTGTCAAAAACTGATGAAAACATTCCGATAATTTATCTGTTTCTCCTGTACCACTATTCTGAAAAGTCAGTGTGCCTGCTTTCTTCGCCCTCGTTTTGAATTTTCCCCGGATATGGCGGATGACACACTAGGAAGGTGGCGGGTTGGAGCCGGGTTGCTGCAGCTCGGCCTGGCTCTCATGCGGACACAGGGCGCGCTGTGGAACGGGGCAGGACGACAGTTGCTACCTCATGGGATCCGGGGGGCCTCACCAACTCGAGGCAGTTACTGTGATAGTCTCCCCCATGTCCAAATGGCCTCCTTTCCCCAAAGGGGCTGGAGCCATGCCCTGGAACTTGTGTAAGAAAGCCCTTCTGATGAGCTGCCTCTCCCACCTCTTCAGAGGTGGCAGTGCATGGGCCCGGCTCAGGGGACAGCAATCGAGAACGCTGGTCACAGGCAGCCGCAGGCTCTCACCTCTCTGTCAGGAGCTCCGGTGAGGAGAAGCCACAACAAAGCCTTTGATCTTCCTTCAGTCCCCAGCCCAGCCCTTTGGCGGGTGGAGGGGCCTGTCTGTGACTTCTGATTTCCTTTCTGGCTTCCGGAGGAGAGTCACAGCCATTGCTGTCCAGTGCGAACCGATGGGGGTGGCAGGAGCCCACACATGCAGGCACAGCAGCCCCTCGGCCCCCTCCATGGCTCTGACACACTGATGCACGGACAGGTGAAGGCCCACACCTGCAGTTCGTGTGCTCCTCGTCTAAGTGGGGCTGCACCAACCATCCCTGGCCAATGGCCAAGAGAACTGCCCACGGGACTGAGCGTCAAGCCAGTGCGGGCCCCAGTGAGTGGAATACCGACTGCAGGAGGACCCGGGACAGAGTGTCCCAGTGGGCGGAGGATAAGCTATGGGTCGTGTTAACCTTAGACGTGCAGAATCTTTTGCAAAGAAATGTGGAGTCATTACAGGTGAGTCACACAGGAAGTATCTGCAAACCAAGCAATAACGCCCAGAGCCAAACACACATACCACACACATGGAAGGAGGGTTTGGGGGAATTGGCAGGGCCAGCGAGTCACTCACACACTTCTTTTTTTGTGTTTCTCAAACACTTTTATTGTGGGCTCTTACATCTCATATCTCAATCCATACATGTGCTGCCATCGTCATTTTCAAAGCATTCTCTTCCCACTTGAGCCCCTGATATCAACTCCCGGTTTCTTCCCCCTCCCTCCCCCGCCCACCCTCGCAAACACTTGAAAAGCTATACATTATTATTTTCATATCTTACATTTTTTCTCCATCGCCCCTCACCCACTTTTCCATTATTCATTCCCCTGGGATGAGGTTATAGATTGATCCTTGTTATCGATTTC
>NW_022103906.1:99330152-99331206 GCF_000313985.2 Echinops telfairi | reverse complement strand
GGGACCATCTTAGAAGGTCAAGCCCTTGCTCTGTGGATGGTGCCGCTGCTGTGACGGGGCAACCTGACGTGGGATAGGAAGGCGTTGAAGAAAGGCATTGGGCAATTCCAAATTTGCTCCGTGGTTGTCTGTGCTGCACACACAGGCAGCCAATGCACCGGTCCCCGACCTGAAAGGGCAAAGAGAGGCGTGGAGATAAGCATGCAGCCAGCCGTGAAGAGCGGGGCACCGTGCTGAGCACAGGAGACTTGGGTTCAGGGCCAGCCTTGCCTTTAACTTCTGGGGGTCCGTGGCCCCACCACTTCAGGTCTTGGCATGGTTGGCTTTGTTCCATAGAATAGGGAGGCAAGATACACTGACATGACGGACTGCTCATCCCATAAGAAGAAGAGAGAGGGAAGAGGAAAATGGAGGTGTGTTAGAGAAACAAATCCAGGGAGACTCATCTGTGAATACGAAAGAGCTTTCTATACAAGAGCAACTGAATATTGAGAAAACATCCCAGCCCAGTCCAGACCAAGTCCATAAGTCCGATATTAGTCCATCTGTCTGATACCAGTCTATAAAGTCCTCTTCAGACTCATGCAACACATGCAATGATGCCGAATGCAGGAAAGTCACAGGCCAGTGGGTGGAAAGTCTAGTGGATCCAGTGACCATGGAAGCTTCTCAGCACTGGCATGGGTCTCCACGTGGCTCCTCCAACTCCAGGACTCTAGTTCCATCAGCGTAGCTCCATGTGGCTTGTCAACAGGAATGTCTCGCAGGGAGTGAACATGTGTCCCCCCCCTCCAGTGAGCTATTTATCTCCTTCCTGCCTCCAAATGAGGTCATCAAACTGTGGCCTGATTGGCAGGCTACACTCCACCCCTTCACTCTTAATAGTCTCAAGCTGACAACAGGTTACGTTATGAGCACAGGAGGTGGTTTATTTGAGGGGAGAAAGGGTTGCGGTCAGTGAGGACGAGGAGCTCGATGCCTCCTGAAAGCAGCTCTCAGAGGCACAGAGAGAACTGGCAGACTCAGCACGTGAGCCACCCTGTGCCTCCGCCCA
>NW_022103906.1:99326808-99328821 GCF_000313985.2 Echinops telfairi | reverse complement strand
GTAGCATCACTTCCTGCCTGCACCCCCTGCTAGAACCCCAGCCTCCCGCAAGGGGATCTCAGAGTGCTACCACATGCTCACCGCCCTCAGCGGGGCTCCCGCACCTCTGCCACCCTCTGCCTCTGCCTGTCTCTCCACTCTAAACTCCGGAGGGCAGAACGAGGCCTCCTTCACTGTCCAGACATTTCCTCAGCATGGCCTTCCGTAGGCACCCAAGGAAGTCTCCCTGGACGGTAAGCAGTGTCTTGACCAGCTACAGTCTGCTCTCATCGAGGAAAGTCCCACCACCGTTTGCTGCCCCAAATATTAACGGGTTAGTCACACGGCTTCTTTCAAAGGACACCTCTGCTGTAAACGCCTCGTGAAATCCTTTTTCCCACCTATATCCATTCTCCAGGAGCCCTGGTGGCATTGTGGTTAGAAGTTGGGCAGCTCAACACAAGGCCAGCAGTTCAAAACCAACACAGGCGCTGAGGGAGACAGACGGGGCTTTCCACTCCGTGTTGGACACCCTCAGGACAGTTCTCCCCTGTCCTCGTGGTCGCCGTGAGTTGGGGTGGACTCGAGGCTGTCAGTTCGTTCTTGGTTTGAGGTTTTTTGGTGTGTTTGTTTGTATCAATCCTCTAAGATGCTCAGCCTGCCGGCTGCACATAGGTCTTGTTCTTTGACTGAGATGCGACGGTTTCCTTCCCCGTCCTGCCTGCTTTCCCCAGGCGCAGAATAAAACCAGCTTCCTCAATAAGAAGCCGGAGGAAGAAGACCCCTCGCTAGAATTTTCCGGGGGGGAGGGGGGGACACACAGCTTCTCTGACTGTAAACTGTAGGCAAGCCATCTTAGCGTGAGGCTGTGCCCTCCAAACAGACAGCCCGTCACCATAGCAACGCTCTTATCTTCCTTCCCTCCGAGAGACAGAGCACCTTTTGGGAAAATGTACCTGGCAACATGTCAGGCTAACTTCGGCACGTGATGCATATCCTTTCAGGAATCTGGGTCTGAGCACCCGGGTAAACAGTGTGTCCAAGAACCATCTAGAACCCAGGCCAAGGTGGCGTCTTTGGCAATCTGGCCCACCTGCCTCTGGGAATGAGTCAGAGGCTGGGGCCTCTTCTAAACCAGCCTCCTATTAGGCTCGCACGGAGGCAGTTTCACGAGCCGGCTGTTTTGGGGCGAGGGGTGTGTGTGAAATTGCCTATGTGATCTTACTGACTGGTCAGTCACAGCAGCACTGGGCAGCAGAGCCGTGGCCTTGCTCTTCCCACTGAGGAAGCAGCAGGCTCCAGCCCCAGCCCCAGGCCTGTGTGCTACAGAGCCCCCCTCCCCTTACCTCCCCCCAACACACTCTCCCTACAGGGAGACCTGTGGACTTCCCCAAGGGTACCCCCCTGTTCTACAGGAACTGTCATCTTGCCCCAAATCCCCCAGCAGGTCCATGAAGGCAGAGAGCTGCCGGCCCAGGTGGTTGATAGATGGCTGAGCAGCCCCCACCTGACCAGTCACCTTCGATGTCAAGGAGGTAACGGACCGAGGCCACCTCCCTGGAATCTGAAGAGACTCCTGTGGCTTCCCAGCTCCATGTAGGGGTGAACTCCAGCTTCTTGACACTCGCACGGTGCTAAGCTGGCCAGACAAGCAATCTCTTTGTACTCTTACCCAGAACAACGTGTTTATTTCCATTTGTTTGAAGGGGGTAGGGCCGGGGAGGACTTCAGTGAGTGTGTATCACCTGGGGATCTCGTTAAGCTTCAGATTGGGGTCAGAGACTCTGGGCAGGGCCTGAGAGCCTGCCTTTCTAACCACCTCCCAGGAGATGTTGGCATGGCTGGTCCTTGCCACACTTTGAGGAGAGAGGGGAAGGAGGCCCCACTGTGTAGATGACCAGGGTGGCAAACCCTGGTCACACCAGAGTCATTTGGATATTTATAACATCACTCATGGGCCATCCTGGTCAAACTTCCCATTAGCTCCCTCCCTATGTGATGGTGACTGGGAGGAAGATGGGGCGTACTGGTCCC
>NW_022103906.1:99323869-99326084 GCF_000313985.2 Echinops telfairi | reverse complement strand
GGGGTCGCAACCCCTTTGGGGGTCGAGCAACCCTTTCACAGGGGTCGCCCAGTTCATAACAGTAGCAAACGACAGTGATGAAATGGCAACAAACATAATGTCATGGTTGGGGGTCACCACCACATGAGGAACTGTGTGAAAGGGTCGCCGCTGCATTAGGAAGGTTGAGAACGGCTGGCGGAAAGGAAGGAAGGAGGCAAGGGAGGGGGGAGAGAAGGAGGGCGGAAACGTGGCTGCAAACATGAGCACTTTCATCTCTTTATAGACTCGCACGATCCTTGCCGGAGGAGGAGTCAACGAGGACCCAACCTGTGTTGAACTCTGGCATTGCCGCAGCCCCGGGCGTCTCGCACACTGGCTCGCACACACACGCTACATCGGCCTTCTAGAACTAGAGAGCCTCTGGGATGGTTGAAAGATGTGATTTTAGGGTCAAGAAAGGCACCACCGTTGATAGCAGGCGGTGGGCATGGCGTATCCCTAAGGGTAACAAAGTAGAACGCACAAACTTGGAAGAGGATGAAGATATTATGCTGATCAATCAACAAGTCACCACAGACTTACAAGCTCACAGGGAAGGCCTTCAGTGGGCGGCTGCCAAAATGGTGTGTGGAAAGTCGGCAGTGGTGCCGGGGCAGCCTG
This sequence comes from Echinops telfairi, assembly GCF_000313985.2. Classification (NCBI taxonomy): domain Eukaryota; kingdom Metazoa; phylum Chordata; class Mammalia; order Afrosoricida; family Tenrecidae; genus Echinops; species Echinops telfairi. The sequence continues at coordinate 99,325,442 of NW_022103906.1, read as the reverse complement.
CGCTCACGCTCACGCCCGAGAGTCTGACTCGACGTGTCTGCGGGCAGCTCATGTGAAGACCCTCCCCGGCTTCCCAATGGATCAGATGCCAGGGGCTTCAGGTACAACATCAAGAAACACCACGAACAACTGCCCGGAGGTCCTAGCTCAGTGAGAAAGAGCCAGCCGGTGGACCTGTAAAACATGAGATTTGTGCGAGTAAGTGAGGCCATGTGAAATCGCCTGTATTCCATCATTTTCTAGGGAGGAAATTGGTAATTTCACGTGACTCCCCCAAACGCATCTAATGCTGACTCGTGTTCTAGATCCCATCTTATCAAATCCAAAAAGGATGCACGGCCCTCCTCTCTTCCGGACCCCCATATGGTTTCCCATCTCATGGCCCCTGCACCCCTGCATGGCCGGTGTGGCCCTGGGCATGCTGCACAGTTCGGACCAAGAAATTTACCTCTGGAGCGTGCTTTTCTTGTTATAAAACACTGGTCCTAACCCTTGCCTCTTGGGCTGAGGTAAGAGGTAAATACACGCAGATAATGAGCACATACGAGCACTGGATCATGGCAGCCGGGCGCTGGCACGTGCCCTTCAGCCTGTGCAGCCCTGGGTGCTCAGCACCGTGCCCCCCGAGGTGCAATCCTTGCTGGGGGATTCAACAGGCATCTCCCAGACCCCTGAGTCCTGCCACACTGCCTGCTGGAAATGCCAGGCCTGATGCCAGTCCAGAGGCTCTGTGGCTCAAGCCCATGCCCTGGGCTCCCAGGTTCTTCTTCACCAGGAAGAAGCCAGAGGCCAGAGCCCCTGAAGGCTGGGGCCATGTCAAATTTCCCATCTTCCATGTGCCCAACCCCAAGGCCTAACCAAGTAGGTAATGGAAGGGAGAGGGTGGGAGGGAGTAACAAAGGGAGACTTTGTCTCTGGCCTGTTTCTTGCTGCCCACTCTTTCTGGGGCACCCACCAGGCAGGTGCAGCATGACTACCAACCACTTCCAATCCAAGGCCATCGCCATCATTCCGACTCCTGCCCCACAGAAGACACTGCTGACCGTCTCCACTCATCCAAGCTCGCTGCTGCTGCTGCTGCCAACCCACCTCTGACCCTCCGCCGTTACCAGCCAGGCTAGCCACACCGACCACCCTTCTTCTGGCCTCACAACTCTGCCAAATCCCTGGGTGCACAGCGACTCCACTGCCCTCCACCGCGAGTCTCCTGGCTCCGCTGCTGTGAAAGGCAAGGTCCTGAGCCAGACAGCGCGCCCTGAAGACACAGATCCAACAGTACTGCCAGCGGCCTTCCGCACCCTTCCTGACAGGCTGTCACCTTCCCGTGGGTCATGTGAGCGGTTCGAAACCCAGCCTCATCCTTCCCACAGCCATCCGCTAGTGCCCCATGCCACGAGCCACCACGACGACGCAGCCAGGGGCTCGTCTGCTCAAAACTCAACCACCAGCAACACGGTGACACCACGACCCATCATGACCAAGGACCAGGACTCAAGACCCGGTGACGAGAGCCAACCAGTGGACGCCCTAGGCAAGTCCAGTTGGGGGACAGAAGGCGGAGGAGAAGGGGAGC
>NW_022103906.1:99320861-99322399 GCF_000313985.2 Echinops telfairi | reverse complement strand
GCTCTGGTTGTGAGACAAGCCTCCCTACTGAACCTCACGAGCTGACTGGGGAGCCTTCTTGTGCAAATCAAGAAGCTCTAACTTCTATGGAGGTGGAGTCTCTGCAGCAGAGGACCTATGGCACCTTACATCGGAATCGTATGCAAACCCACAAAGTGCCCATAAGCCCTGAGCGGATGAGAACAGGTCCCAGCGAAATCACCTTCACGGTAAGGAGCCTTGAGATGGACTGGACCCCTCTGCTTGGCTGCCTTCCCTTGGATGCTGCCTTCCTGTGGTCAACACCCACCCCGTGGAGGCCACCGAAAGCCTTTCTTGAAAAGGCAGGGGGCAAGGAGACGCATGAAGTGGAATCGGGGCTCCGGTGTCACCCTGGCAAGAGAGAGAAGGCCTAGGAGCCACTGCCCACCCCTGTCCCTGGCACCCCTGGGCCCCAAAGGGCAGCTGGAAGGAGTGCTCGGGCGCCAGTGCTCCTGGGCCTGCAATAGCTGCCAAGCAGGGGTGGCCAGCTTCCGTGGCCCCCCAGTCCCCACAACAGGGCTTCTGCTGTGTCTGAGCACCACCCACACCAGAATTTCCTGAGCTGTGGAAAGACGCTCCCGCCAAACCAAACCGCGCCTCCCTAGCGGCCTGGAGAATCAGAGTCGCTGAGCGCGTGGCCTGGGGATCTGCACTGGACCAGGTCACTGCTGACTCCGGCAAAACACAAGCCCACCGCTGCCCTAAGATGGAAAGCACCCGGCCCCCAGGTGGTGCCCACATTATGTACACAGCTGCCCCCACCCCTTCCTCTTGTGTCCTGTGTCGCCAGCGGGGTGCTTCTGGGATTGCCCCTCTCTGTGACTCTCGGGGACATCTAGTCCCCTTCCAAAGTGCAGCTGGGCTGTATCCTCCTGGGAGATGGGCTCCCCCATTTCCCCTCACTATGCAGCCCCCAGAACCCCACAGGCCTTCAACCTCACCCCTGGGACACCCCTGGGTCCCCCATGAGCCTTCCAGCCCTATCCACAGCCTCATCTCAGCCTTCCCAGCGCCCAGACGGGGCCGGGCGCATGGTAAGTAAATGTTTATTGAACAAACAGATGGATCTTATTACTCTCCTCCAGGAACTCAGCCACTGGTCCCTAAACACACAGCTTGTCACAACACAAAGTCCATTTGGGCCCTGCGATAGCTCACTGTTTGGAAACAGTGTGCTCTAGCTAGACCTGCTCATGTCTCTGAGCCTGCTCATGTCTCCGAGCCTGCTGACACTCCCCGATCAAGCCATGACTAAGGTGATGCTTCAACGCTCAGCCTACTGGCCCACCTCAGGCAGGCCTTCTTTTAAACACCTCCTGTGCATCTGCCCCCTTTCCGGCACCTAACTGAGCCCAGAGCAGAGGCCCTGCCTGTCCTCGCAGAGCGGCGGCAGCCTTCCCGATGCTCTAGGACGACTAAGCAACCCAACACGGGTGCCCGGAGCTGGGTGGCACAGCAAGTTAATCCTCTGGGCTACTAACGAGTGTCCACAGTTCAAACCCACCAGCCTCCGTTCT
>NW_022103906.1:99313754-99319580 GCF_000313985.2 Echinops telfairi | reverse complement strand
AGAGCTTGGCTTTGCTCCTCTAGTATTAGGATGGCACAGAACCCTGGTGGCGCAGTGGTCAGAGTGCTCGGCTGCTCACTGAAAGGTCAGCAGTTCAAACCTGCCGGTCTCTGTGAGAGAGAGTCATGCCATCCACGGACAGCCTGCCCTAGAGGGCTGAACCAGCTGGACAGCAAGCTGTGTGTGGTATCGTGGGAACGTTGTGTCATTTCACATGGGCGGAGGGACTGTGAGCACGCTCAGCCTACACAAGTCCTTCGCTGTGATTAACAGTCCCCTTGCTGTCCAGTGGACCCTGACGACCACAGTGGTCAGAGTGGAACTGTGCCCCACAGGGTTCAAGGGGGGGCGGGGTCGATTTTCCAGATCACCAGGCCTCTCTTCCCCAGCAGCCCCAGGTGGTGAGCTGGTGAATCAGCAGGCGGCCCTTTGCTTAGCAGCTGAGCATGTGGCCAATTTGCAGCCCCAGGGTCCCCACGATTACTTTTAGCTGCCCTTTCTTGCACACGGTACCAGGGACATTCCTTCACTTATTGAATCCTCACCGCACACCTCAGGAAGCAAGTCGTCCCAGTGTGGAGACGAGAAATCACCCAGCTAATGAAAGTGTGCTGGCGCAGGACTTAAACCAAGGAGGGTGACATGGCTCTGACTTTTGCTGCTCAAAAGTCCCAAGCAGGGCGTAGAGCCCTTGTCCAAGACCCGGTCCAAGGCTGCAGCCACCGCCACGCAGCCGCCTGGCACAGACATTCCTCAGGTGGACACGGTTTGGAAGGAACCGCAGCCTCCTGCTCCTTTGTCTCCAGAAAGTCAGTCTCTGCAAGGCGGCGGGGGAGGGGAGGCCGGACAGAAAAGCCCCAGGTAATGTAAATGGAAACTCTAACCGCCAGCCCTGCACCTGGTGTTTTTGCATTTCCCAAGACAGCTGAAGGGATTGTGTGTGAAGCTTCAGGGCCACAGTCTTCTCTGAGGGCCGTCTGTCCGTCAGGTGGGGTGTGGAGGAAGCCAGCCCGGGCCCGGCCCAGCTGCGCCAGGCCTCAGAACACAATTCATGCCCCAGCTTGGGAATCGTGAGTTTAAGGAAACCCCACCTCTTGGGTGACTCGGGAAACACCTGGGAGCCACCACCCCTGACCTAAGCCCCACCATCACCCACACGTGGCCTCCAGCTCCCACGGAGCCCTCGGAGCCGACTGCCAGCCTTCTCCTGCATTGCTGGCGCTCCAGGCAGAGAGGCCTGCTCTGAGCTCCCCACTGGCTCCGGGGGCATACAAGGGCAAACCAGGCCAGGTGTGCCCAGGCTGGTGGCAGCAGGCTGTGAGGTTTGCTGACCCTCGCCCCTGGGACCCCTGAGCCCCTGGCTCCCACAGAGCCCAGGTGGCTGGTTCCATGTGCCATGGACTGAGTTCATTTGGACTCAGCCCCCGTGTCAGACGACCATGGGGCTCGGCGGGTGTTCAGGGACTGGTGCTCCAGGAGGAGACCACAGGGCCTTTCTTCTGAGCCGCCTCTGCATGGCCTTCACCTTCACCTTCACCCTCCGACTTCATGGGCAGCAGCCAAGCACATTATCCACCGGTACCTCCCTGTGTTCTGGTGGCATAGTGTTGACGCACTGGGCTGGTAGCCACCGGGTCAGCAGTTCAAAACCACCAGCCACTCCACGAGAGAAAGATGAGGCTTTCTACTTCCGTAAAGAGTGACAGTCACAGAAACCCACCAGGGGCGATTCGATCCAGTCCTGAAGGGTCACTGGAAGTGGGGATCGACTCGATGCAGGCAGGTTTGGGCGTTTGGGGACTTTGAAACCTGCAGGTAGCACATCCTAAAAACCTAACTCATTAGAGAAAACAGATACTGTGAGGAAGTGGGACTGCAAGAGGCCCCGGCATCCAGGGCCATATGCAGGTGGAAGACCTGGAAGCCAGATTTGAACAAGGCTCTCACACGGTCTGTAGGTCCTGTTTGTACAGGAGTTGTGGCCTCAGCACTTCAGGGGACCCTGCCTGGATGGTGTGGCCGAGCACTGGTCATGCTGTGGACAGAGCAGAGCCAGGCTGCCCTGGGGAACCCCCCCAAACAGGAGCAAGACTCTCGACCTTCAAGAGGGAGGTGGTGGCGGTGTTGTTAGTGTCATGGGTTCTGACTAAAGGACACTCCACCAGGTCCTGCGCCATCCTCACAATTGTCCTCGGGTCTGAGCCCAGTGCTGCTGTGACCAAGTCCATCCATCTCGTCGGGGGTGAGGTGGCCGAGGTGTGCACAAATGACCGCATCAAGCTCTCAGGCATCCACAGCGCTGGTCTCAACCAGTCATCAGACCCAGTGCTGCCAAGTGCACCCGGCTCACGGTGACTCTACAGGACGGGGGGAGTGGCTCCGCAGGGCTTCCAAGACTTTGGTCATTGTTGGGCAAGCAGACTGCCACCTCTTTCTCCCCAGGAAATGCAGGTGGGTTCGAGCCCCAGGCTTTTGGTAAGCACTTCCCCCAACTGCACCCACCACCAGGAAAATATACAAGGGCCCAACAAAGCCGACTGGCAGAGCGGGAGCTTGTGCACCTGGCAGGGCAAATGCAGCCAGGTGAGTTTAGTCTCTGGACGCTTCCCACCGGCCCGGTGTGGCTGCCAGAGAGGGCTGGCTCCTGAAGGAACAGGAAGTGGTGGCCTTGTCCCGGGCAGTGGCCTGACACATGGAAACCAGACACCAGGAACGGACTGGCACGGAGGGCACAGGTGGGGCCTTCCACCCCGATCACAATGTTCCACTGGGAATGGGAAGCAAAACTCGTGGGGGTGGGGGTAGAGCACCGAGGCAGCAGGGCCCCTACAGGTGCCCCCCACCCCGCAGGAAACAGGCCTCGGGAAGTGATGGAGCCAGGCTAGGGCCTGGTCTTTGTCAGGCTCCACATGTCATGTGGCCCATTGCTCCCCACTTTCCCCCAGAAAAGGTAGAAGAGTTTGATTTCTTTGACTCCCCCGAAAATAGGACCACACATGAGGATTCCTACTCAGGGGGCTGCCTTACACAGCAAACACCTCTTCCCTCTTATATCCCTTTTGGAGGGACAGGTGCCTGTAAGAACGAGGAAATGGCATTGGCTGTTCGCTCCCCCTGGAACAAAACATCCAAAAGCTAGAAGTACAGGAAAGTAAGGACCAAGTGGTGGTCAGTAAGGACCAAGTGGTGGTCAGGGGGCTTCGCAGTTGACAGACCTCCTCCAGTTCAGTGCCTGCCAGCCCAAGCAGAAGGCTCACCCAGATGTCTTCTGCTCCCCTATCACCCACCTTCTACCCCACAGGATCCCATGGGCTCCCCAGCTTGCCCAGGTCCCCAGTCTAGGCCTGTCCTCAAAGTCCTAACCAGACCTCCATGCCGGCAGCGTCCTGCCCCACGCCCGCAGTCAGGATTCCTAGTCGGCTTCCTTCGGGGTCTAAGGACACTGCTCTCAGCAGAGGGGACACACAGCTGAGCCAGCAGCCGAGTGTTCTCTCTGACACCCCACCTACAGATCGGACAAAGTGCCGAAGGTGCAACCACAGGGGAGCAACAGTCGGGCAAGATGAAAGCAGGGCATCCCCTCCTGAGCAGTAGCAGAGACCCCAGCAGCTAGAGGGGCATCACAGGCACATGTCTCCCCGCTCCCTCCTCGCTCTGCTCTCTCCCGGGTCCCTCCCACCCTCCCCTTTCAGGAAATGAAGAAAGTGGATCAGGTCACATTCCGACATCTCCACAGGAAAAACTAATTAGTTGCCAAATATTCAGAATGGGTAATTGCTACCTGAATTAATCAGGGCAAACAGCCGTCAAGAAAACTGTGGTTTACTCTTTCTGAGAGTCTGCATTCCTTAATCCAGAGTTCCAGGCTGGCTCCTGGGGAGACAGAACACCCGAGGGCAGCCGCAGCCTTGCTGGGCGGCAGGAACGCTGAGGGAGCAGGAGAGGCAGCACCCTCAGACTGAGGGCGCCCACCCTGGGTCAGGGAAAGCACTCCTTTGGTCAAGAGTCATCCTTTTCTGCTCTGACACACACATACAAACACACATACACACACTACACTTATACATATACCGCACACTTACACACACACAGCCCCCACACAGACACACAGACACACACACAGCAGGGGCATCCAGGGTTCCAAGGAGAAGGCATCACACCAGATCCTCACCCAAGGTTCACTTCGCTCCCCTGACCCCTCAGCTCTGACAGTGAGTCTTTGGAGCCCCCTTCTCCACACCACAGGACCTCCCCGACTCATACAGACTGTAGGGTCACGCCCCAAAAGCCCCGGGCACCTGGTCAGTCTTCCTCCCAGCCAGCCACTGCCTTGCTGTGTGACCACAGAGAAATCACTTCTCCTCTCTGGGCCCTGGCCTCTGCTTGTGTGGAAATGAGGTGATTTGGGAGGTCAGTTTCAACAGGAGGTTTCTGTTCAATTTGGGGGTCACCACGATCTCCCTCACTGGTCACCACCTCTCCTCCCTGTGCCCTGGTGAAATCCTGACCTTATCTGAATTCATGCAGAGAGGTCCACTGCCCGTCGTCCGTACTTCCCCTCCAGCTTGACAGCCAGCCAGCAACTTCCTCTGGGCCCTGGCTCTCTGGAAGCCCCATCACGGCCAGGGCCGCTTGGGCCAGAAAAACCCAGCCACCAAAATTGCCGGCAGATACCCAGGGGGAATCCAGCGCTGTGCCTGCTGGGGCGCTTGGGTAGTATTTGCATCTATGCGAATCTGCTGCTGAGAATTGATTGGGTTCTTGTGAGGCCCACTGCGCGCCCTCTCACTGTTCCTTTTTAATCCAACAGCGTGTCGGCTCAGTGACAATCACCGCATCCTCCTCTTCTGTTTCCTTGTCCAACAGCCCGACAGCAATCCCATGACGTGGCTCCATCCAACCTCTCTCTGGGGTCGGTCCAGGCGCCTTGCATGTGTTGCTTCTACAAATGCATTACATAAGCATGCCCACGGCCACCAGGTCCGTCCTGACTCATAGCAGCGCTTCAGAGGGCTTCTGAGAAGGATGGGTTCGAGCGGCCAACCAGGTGGTTCGCAACCTAATGTCTAACCCACACAGTGCCTCCAGGGCTCCTTAATGCTCTCTGAATGCGGGCATTGGCATTGAGAGGCTGTCTCCTCCTCTGTCTGTGGTCCCTTAATGGCTCACATCTGCACAGGGACAAACTCTACAACACCAGCCACCGCTCACGGACTGCAACCCGAGACTGGGGAGGAACGCTGTTTTAATGTTGTGTGAGCACATACTACTTTATAATTTAGAAAGAAAGAAAGAAATGCCGACAGGAGTCAAAGAAAAAAAGTAGACAAAATAGACTCACTTTAAAAATGACTTTATTTGCTGGTACACAGATGTACCAGAAGCCCGGCCGCAGGATGCCAGTGGGGAGAGGGCTGGGGAGCTCTCCCTGGTCCTACGCTGCGCTCTCCTCGGGGCAGCTGAGAGCCGATCTTGGCCGCGTTTACTGAGAGGGGACCCTTGGGTGGCTGTCCTGCCTCGCAGAGCTTCAGCTCCCTCGTGTGCAAACAGCAACGGCCGTTTCACACAGGAGAGGAAGCACAGAGTGCACCTGGTACAGACGGGGTCACAAGCGGTGCTTGCCCTGACCCCTTTCCTCGTCTGTGCTGCAGGGGCAGAGAAGAGAAAGGCAAGGGGTCTGCTGCCCCTCGCACCACGGCCCCTCTCTGGTGGTGGCCCCGGTGGAATGCGCAGGCCCAGTGGGGTTCTTCCAGATGGAGGCCTTTCTGACCGCACAGGAGGAGGCCTTCGTCACGGACACCAAGCTGGGCGGTGACCCCGGCTAGC
>NW_022103906.1:99294659-99313380 GCF_000313985.2 Echinops telfairi | reverse complement strand
AGGGTCCTTAGTGGCAGAACTGCCCAACTCAGGACATCTTCTGACTCTGGCTGCTGCACCCACTGACGCAGGCTGTCCATCCAAGTGGAAGGAAGCTGTCGCCAACTCTCATTTCTTCTCCCAAGGAGGCACTTAAGTCACCCCGATGGCATTGGTACAATGGAAGGCTTTGCCCACAGAGACTGATTGGTGGTGGTGCACCATTAGCTCGGTGGCTAATGGAAAGACTAGCAGTTCAAAGCCACGCAGCTGCTCCTCACGGGAAAGACCCAGCCATTTGCCCCCTGTGGGTGCAGTTCTACTTGGCCTCGGGGAGCTCTGTGAGCCAGAAGCTGTCCCATGGCAACCAGCAATGACATCAGGTTAGATGCCAGGGACGCAGAAGACCCACGAGCCCCAGAGAGCACAGTGCCCCCGGCCCCAGGCACTGCATCCTGCCGGTGGCCACCTCGGAGGGAACCTCGAAAAACGTATGGAAAAATGGAATGAAAGAGATCACAGAATTATTCAGGGAACTTTTGGAGCTCCCTCACTTTTCTGGTCATCCCACACATCTCCAAGGACCCCATCATCCCCAGCATTGAGCCAGTCACCACGTCTGCTCTTGGCCCACTGACTCCGGTACTGAGTCCGCGACCTGGGCGGACAGCCAGCAGGGCCCTGCAGGGGAGAGTGCCTGAGAGAAGGGCTCACAAAGGCGGGTCGTCATGGAGGCTGGCACCACAGGGGCACCCAGGCTCCCAGGGTTGCCTCCATGCCCTGAGAACACGGCTATGCAAGAAGGCGCCACCAAGAAATGTCCTGGGCATCTCCGCACGCGAGTCCCCTCCCAGGAGCCAGCCCCACCGCAGCCCGCCAAAGTCCCCAGGTAGGAAGCAATGGCCGAAACCCCCCAAGGATTTGGGGGAACTTGCTGACCTTTACCCCACCACCCCTACCCCCACTTCCGCAGCTGTCCCCAAGGACTGTGTCTCCCCACCTTCTCGGGAATTTCCACACAGAGGAAACACGACTTGGCACTTTGAAAATTCGCAAGTGCCCTGCCCCAGAAAACATCAAAGACCAGGCTTCCTGATGCCTCCTTAAGACCAGCGGTCTGTGGAGGTCTGGCACAGCGTCCGCCCCACAGGAAGTGGCCTCGGGAGCCGGCTTTGATCAGAGAGTCAGAGGCCCACCGAACCTCCATGCCCCAATTCCATCCCACAGGCAGGTGGACTTTAGCAGTAAGGGCGAACGTGGATTAGGCCTGGAATTTGCCCTTGAACCCCCTTCACGAAGAGCTGCATCCATTTCAGCCTCTCCCTGCCACCCACCCCATCTTATTATGGGTTAATGGGTTAAACATTTTTAATTTTAGAAGTAATTGCAAGCAATTGAACAACACATGCAGGCTCCGTGCCTCTGTTAACAATCTCTCTCTGCACAGGGACACCAATATTTTTAGGCCCTATTCAAGTTACATGCCCCGGCTGCAGATGAAATATTAATTAAAGGTTATGCTCTCAGCCTTCGGAAAATGATTACTCAAGATAGCAATTATATTTTTTGCCTTTTTGTATAATAAAACTGCACCTTGCTGTGCAGTAGGAATTAATAATTCCAAGCCTGTTGTTACAGAGGCAGCATCAAAGCTAAAAGAGAGGGGGGTGGGGGCATGGCCAAGAGGGAAAACATAAACCCGGTCAGACCCACAAAGAAAGCAGGTGACTTCAAAAGAGCAGGGTTCTCTACCCAGAGCTGGGATAGCTCCTCAAGGTCACTACCAGCCCTAGCTGCCTGAAAGAGTGACCCAGTTACAACGTCCACATGAATAGAGACAAGAACAAGATGCAGCCGCTACCGCTTGAACTGCGAGTCCCTGGGAAGCAGGGCATGGCCCTCGGCCTGGCATGCGCTTGGAGCCACAGGGCCAATTTCCCCCAGTTCCTTCCAAGAAATTCAGTCCTCAGAGCTGCCAGACCGACTGGAGAGCCGACACTCCGGTCACTTGCCAGGCAGTCTCCATGGTGAGAGGAAAGAGGGCCGCGAGCTGCCTGGGAAAGACAGAAGGGGAGAGCTGCCATCTAATGAGTCCTCACTCCACGCCACACAGACGCGTGAGAACCAGGTCTGATCCTCACTGCCGAGCGAAGCAGCGAAGCTGGGGAGAGGAAATGATTGCCACACATACACAGGAGGGGTAGAAGGAGGATTCACCGTGGCAGGCCGGGGCCTGTCAAGTGAAGGGCTGAGCTCTGTGGGTCTTGTCCGCTGCGGCATCCTTGCAAATACAATATATTTTATTTCTTTAACGAATGGTGGTCGGATTCTGGGAGCCACCACGTAGCTTGTTAGGAAAAAGCTCGCAGCTTCCCAACCAAACTGACATTTGTTTTAAAGATGGTACTGTGACTCTAAGTGGATCGCAGCAGTCAGAGAGCTGGTGGGGGGGAATGGAAGGCAGAGGGGGGGTGGAGCAGGGATACAGGCACTGTTGCCTGCATCCCACTAGCACCACCACGGCCCCAGTGCAGGGTCTACATTTTGCCCTAGGGGGCACTGTCGAATCTTGGCGATCAGAGGAAATGATTTCTCAGTCATGGTTGCCACACACAGCGAGTGCAGTCAGCCTTATTGCAGCCTACTGGTAGGATTATGGAACCGGACGAGGTCTTGTTGTACACTTTGTGCCACAATTAGAAAAAATAAATAACAACACAGGTAGCAGTGAGTACCAGGAAGAAGAAAATGTTCTAGAATTGACTTCTGATAGTTGTGCAACTCTGCTTGACATGATTGAATTATTGAATTGTGGGACACGCGGATAAAGTGCTAATAAAACAGTTTTTTTAAAAAGACAAAACTATAATTGCACCTGAAATTAGTGTTATAGCAGATAGAATAATTATGGTTCCATTTGGTCTGCAAGGAAGCCCGTGGTGGTATAGTCATTACGTGTTGGGCTGCTAACCACGAGGTTGGCAGTTCAAAACCATCAGCCGCTCCATGGGAGAAAGAGCGGACTGTCAGTTCCCACAAAGATTTGCAGCCTCAGAAACCCCACGGAGCAGTTCTCGGGGCCCTGCAGGGTCCTAATGAGTTGGAATTGCCTGGGTGACAGTGAGCTGGGTCTAGGCTGGGCTGCAGATTCTCCTGAAGCAAAGGGCAGATGGGAAGTCGGACGGCACTGCGCCTGACTGCAGGCATGCAGAGCAACAGACTGGCCACCACACAGAGGCAGCCCCAGGAGGGGCCAATGGTTAGCCTTGCTTGGCTGTCAGTGCAAAGATCCCAGGTTGGCATCCAGCCAGAGGCTCCTGGGAGGAGAGGCCCGAGGATCTACTTCCAAAAGGTCAGTCCACGGAAGCCTACGCGGAGCACAGTTCTACCCTGGCATCCACAGAGCCAGCTGGGTCAGCACGAGCTCACTCACGGTCACTGCGGTTGGTAACGTGGGGAGAGAGCTGACGGCAGCTGGGAGCAACCCCACAGGTGAGCAAGTGTCTCTGTGTGTGGCACTGTGCTGCGTGCTGGAATCAGATGAGAAACAGAGGCTCCGGCCGGGAGAAGCATTCAATCTGTGGGCAGGCAGACAACTCAGTCAACCCCCATGCAGTCAGGTAGGACACTCAGAAGGGGGGTAGCGAGCCCATCTTCACGGCACAGAAGAAGAAACTGGCCAGGGATGTTTAAATGAGTCTCTGGTAGATGTTGTAGGACCCAGGGCTCCCACCCCACCCCCACTCAGCATACTCCCAGATAGCTTAAATGAAGTGTACAGCCGGGTCCCCAGGGCATCTTCCAACTTTGATTATCTATGAGTCAGCCTTATCAGATTAGCCCTCGGGAATCAGGAAACTCTGCCTGCTGAATGATAATGCCAAGGTCAGGGGCCCAGGGTGTCCCACACAGAGGGCCAGAGGGCACTGCCAGAGTCTGGGGCACAGAGACTCAGTTCTACTGAATCACCAGGAACATGCCCCTCAAACGCATCACAGCAAACACTGGCCCCGCTTTGCTTGCACAGCCTGCCGGAAGCCTCCTGCGTGTTCTGAACGAGTCCCCGTTCCATTCCTGGCGCTGAGTCCTGTAAAAGGTCCTGAGACCAGCTCAGTGACCTTGAACGAGTCCGTTGTCTGAGTATCAGCTTCTGCCGTGGGTTCATGAAGGGCTGAGCCAGCTAGTGACCCGTCTGTTCCACATGCAGTCTTCTATAACCAGTTGCCCTCAACTGGACTCTGAGTCACGGAGCGCCCACGCACCACGGCGTGTCAGAGTCTAACGTGCCCCGCAGGGTTTTCAGGGATGGGCAGGCCTTTCTTCTGCAGTCCCTCTGGGGTGAATTTAAAGCCCCAACTGTTGAGTGAGCAGTGGGAGCGTTCACATTTCACAGTGAGTCTGCACCACCCAAAGGCTGGTCTAATGCTCGACGAAGACTCGGGAGTTCTTTTGCAATTCTGCATGGTTTCTTTCAACATCCACGTTCTCTCCTCCTCCTCCTCCCCCCTGCCCCAGTTTTGGGTTGGAGGCCCGAAACTGCCTTGGAAAGAGCCCATCTCTCTTCTGGGCATCCTTGCCCCCTCCATAGAAGGGTCCCAGAGTGACCACGTTTCTCTGACTACACTGACCCTCCTTGTCCTTGGCCACACAAGGTCCCAGAACTCAGAGGGCACTGGTGTCCTCAGCCCTTCCCCATAAGCCTGGGCTTGGCAAGGGCAGGCAGCCAGGAAGCGTGGGGGAGCCGTGAGCTCACCTCCGACCAGCTCCCACCATCAGCCACAGGAGACAACAGGGAAGCTGCGTCCAAGTAGCCTGGGAAACCGGTTTTCAGCCTCCACAGAGATTCTACTCCCAGAGTTCCACAGGAAACTCCCCCAGACTGCAGCAAGACCCTCCTGTGGCCCTGCTAGACCCAGGTTTACCTGGGGGGAGGGGGGCTGTGGAGGGGCATTAAGAGGGCTCTGGGGGAGGCCAGGCAGGCTCTCTGCCGGACATCTTGGCCTCTGCGAGGAGAATTCCAGGCCCCCAGGAAGGGGACAGGAACCCTCCTGATATGGTCAGGGCCTGCACAGCAATCTCCAGAAGGTGGTCTGTGCTTCGGACAGCTGGCGCACAGGTCGCACGTGGGAGCAGCCAGCTGGCCGGGGTGGGGGTGAGGGGGTGCCCACCCGAAGAGGAAGTGGGAATGTCCCAAGACCCAGATCCTCCTCACGCTTCTTCCAGCAAACGGGGCTCATTTTCCAGGAATGCTGCAGAAGGCGGCAAGGAAGCTGCGCCTCACATCTCTGCTGAGGAGAGGAGCGAGACACTGGCCCCCAGCCGGCCGAGATGGCAGGGAAGGGTGCGGTGCACGCGGAGCCCAGGGTGCTGTCTTTTGGGAAAAGCGTCTTTCACCACTTGGGCAAGAGCCTTTCACTAGCCGGGCCCTGCTATGCCCTCCACCCCACTCCCCTCCTGTAGTGGGAAGTCCAGAGAATGACCGCCTACCTGCACCCCATGGGTGCCTGCTGAACCATGGTGAAGCGAGGGTGCAGGTGCTCAGGGGCCTCGCTTGTTCCCACGGAGGGTCCACAACTAAGCTTGATGCTGCTGCCAGATCTGGTTGATGGGGGCCGGGGGGGCGGGGCAGTACCTGTCTGGGCACCTGGCTCAGGCACGGAGAAGTGGCATCGTGCGGGCATCGCCCACACGCTCATACACCTGCCCCGTAAATGTTCAGTGCACTGGTACCAGGAGCTCAGACTGTGTGCAGGCAGGCATGCCAGAGGCCGCGTGACACCGATTGCGACCAGGTGCTGAGCACCACCTCTGCTGCCCAGCACTGCTGAGGAGACACAGGGCGGGGTGGGGGGTTGCCAGGGTAAAGGACCGGCTTCAGGGTTAGGGGGAGGCGGGCCGTGAAGTGAAAGGACCAGGGAAGATGTGTGGCCTGTGTAAGGGGGGTCTCCGCGGAGGGAGCGGGGCTGGGCAGGCCAGGGCGCAGTACAGGGTATTTCGCGTGATGATCTAAAACCCCAACAACTCCCTTTTGGAGCACCCCAACGGCCCCAGACCCTATGTCAGACTTAGAGACCATCCTCTTTTGTGCATGCATTGAGGAAGTTGGGGCCACAGTCCCAGACTCGCGTCTCTTCTGCTGAATTCCCCTCGTAGACATCAGAGCAAAGAGGAACACACATTCAGAGACCACCTGCACCCGTACTTCCGTGTTTGGTCACCAAAAAAATAGGTTGCTGGCGCCGGCTGCAGGTTCCCTTTCTGGGCCCTCAGTGCATGTCCTGGGCAGCTGGGGGGTGGGGCAGAGGAAGTGATCCCCGCTGCCTGGGTACATTTCATCTGGCACTGTGACTTCTAATGTGCCTGCCTCTCCGCTCTCTCGGCCTCCACGCCTGCCTGTCAAGGTCACAGCGCTTTGCGCGAGACCCTGCTGTCACTTAGGTGAAACCTTTCTCTCCTTCAGCAAAAGTCTCGCTGGGAGCCCCCTGTCCACTGCTCACCCCACCACCCTCACCATCTGTGCGCACAGCTAAGGCCCCCATTCGGGCTACAGGCACAGTGAGCCGCAGGTGGATCTCCCCGGCTTCCTTGCACCGCAGCACAAGGGAGTCCTCCGTAAATATCTGTGGGCAGGAATGAGCAGGGCACTTACATTTCTCACACTCAAACTGTGACCCCCCACATCGCAGGGCACCCTTCCATCTGTGCAGCACAGTGCCCACCCCCTGCAGCCCTGCCTTGGGGGAGAATGTTCCTCCCACTCAGAAGGAAGGAGTTGACCAGCTCACCGCATTCAGAAACACAAGTTCACCACCATCCAGTTACTGCCCACTCATGCGACCCCAGAGGGCAGGGGACAACAAGACTGTAACACTACAGATCTTTCCCTGCACAACAGCAGTGGTTTCAAACTGCTGACCTTGCAGTTCATCCCCATGGGGAACCCACCAAGGGTCCTCAAACTGCTGCCCTGGGCCACATGTGGCCTGCCGGGGACTCTTGTCTGGCCCACCGGATGCTTTTGCCTGTCCTGCTCAGCAGCCGACTCATCCAGTGTGCATAGGAGTTTGTTCATAGTTGTTTTTTTTAACTATAGTCCGGCCCTCCGATGGTCTGAGGGACAGTGAACTGGCCCCTGTTTAAAAAGCTTGAGGACGCCTGCACTAACCCGTCAATGCCCCTTCACCCTGTGTTAGGGTCGTAGTAAACACGCGTCTGACTGATGCCTTCAGCACGGTGGTTAGTGTACCAGCTCTGAGCCCACACAGAATCCGACAGACCGACCACTGTGCCCCACAGGGGCTCCTGGCTCTGGCCTGTCAGCAGGACCTCACCAGGTTCTTCTTCCAGGGCTCTTTAAGGGGGACTCAAGCCCCCAGCGCTTCCTCTAACAGCCAAGCACAGTAACTATTTGCACCACTCTCAAACACAAATCACCTGTGTTCAAACCTGGCTCAACCACTTACATACCTGGTTGTGATCCTTGGACTAATCACTTCACCTTTCTTTCTTTTCTTTTTAAAGTCATTTTATTGGGGGCTCTTACAGCTCTTATCACAATCCATCCATCTATCCACTGTGTCAAGCACATTTGTACATTTGTTACCATCATCATTTTAAAAATATTTTCTTTCTACTTGAGCCCTTAGTACCAGCTCATTTCCCCCTCCCCCTCACTCTCTCCTTCATGAGTCCTTGATAATTTATAGACTTTTTTTCTCACTTTACCTTTCTGGATGCTGGTTTCCCACCTATTCTAACAGCAGTGGTCAGGCTGGTGGTTGGGAAGGACTGAACAAGTCAACACGCACAGAGCCTCCGAACATGGCCTCTCAAACCTCACCAAGCCCCCTGCCATGGAGACCACGCCGACTCAGGGCCACCCAACCGGACAGGCTAGGGCAGCCCCTGTGGGCTTCGGAGACTGTAACTCTGTATGCGAGGAGAAAGCCCTGTCTTTCTCCTGAGGAGCGCCTGGTGGTTTCAAACTGCTGACCTTGCAGTGAGCAGCCTAATGTGTAACCACTAGGCCACAGTGCCTAGGGTCAACACTCAGTGTTGCCTAGACCATCATTCAGCTGTTCACGGACTCCTTTTCCTGCATCCCTGCAAAGGGGATCAAGGGCACTGCCACTTACTTTATGGAGAAGGGGGCTGAAGGTCGGAAAGATGAAGTCCCTTTGGCATCCAAGTTGCCCAACTGGGACTCCAGCCCCTACAGTGCCTGACACCGAAGTCCTCTTCCCTAACCACGGAGAGCAACGTCAGCGGACCCCCATCAGGAGGGAGGCTACACCTGACTCAGTGTGAGCAAGCAGCACACCCAATGGACCTTGAACTCCAGATGCTGCCGCCCGTGTGGGGAAAGGCCACGTGGCCCTCAGGCCCGTGGAGACCAGGGGAAGTTCCAGCTGCCCTCGAGCCTTCCAGCTCCCGGTGCATTTGAACTCCAAGAGCCCAGGCATCCCTGCCAGGAGCTCCAGCCCTGGCCGGAGCATCTGCCTTATGCCCTTCCTTAGCCCCTCCCAGTGACTGGCCCTCAGAAACCCGGCCTTTCCCAAGGAAGAAGCAGCACCATGGGCTTGGGGGGGGGGGGGGGGGGGTGGCGGAGGGTGGGGATGAGTGCCGGGGATTCCTGGGTCTTTCTCCTTTTTGTGTAAGGATCCCTTTATATCATCATTAGTCAGATTCTCAGAAATGTCTGAACTTTCCACTCCCAAGGTAGCCCGATAAGTCATGGACTTGGCTAAGTGAGATGTAAAGTTCTTGACATTTGCAAAGCCATCCTGTTCAAACTCGGCAGAAAAGGTCATCGGTGCGGAGGGCGCCCCATCAGGGATTGGATTCCTGACCCCGAGTGTGTGCAGGTTCCCCCTAAACAGCTCTCCCACCCACACTCCAGGAACACGGGATATCTCCAGAGCACCTCTCTCCCAGATGCCTGCCGCCGCCAAGCCTGGCACCCTCCCCCAGCTGCAGACACCTCTCCCCCGCTGCCGGGAGGAGCTCAGGAGGCAGGGTTCCCACAGGCGTCCACGTAGGCAGAAGACACTGCAGCCTTCCTTGGGTGTCCAGCTTGGCTTCCGACAACTGAATCCACTTCACCCCTGGGAGCTGGGCCGCCCTTGGGAACCACTAGGCCAGGACTTGAGGGTCAGAAGACAGAGCAGTGGGTTCAAGGCCAAGGGGCCTCTTGTAAACACATTTCATTCTCGCTGTAACTGCATGAGACCAGTGAATTCCCAACCTGCAGAGACACGGGGTGCAAAAATGGAAAAGCAGCAGAGTGACCAGTGGGACTAACTGAGAGTATGGCACGGGCAGCCGCGGAGGAGCGCAGATACAGACACTTGCAGGCTGAAGAGGGGCGCGGTAGGGTGGCACGGAGGGGACTCCACCAGGGATCAGACCTCAGAGGGGCGACAGCAGGAGGGTGGGGGCATCAGGCTGAGTGACTTCCTAGGAGCCAGAATCGCTCATTTCAAACCAAGAAACTGCATAGAGCAGAACAAAGCAGCCCATCTGCAGGGGTTCCTCGCAGAGCTGAGGGCGGAGGTGCACGGGACAGCCTGGGTGTGAACACAGCCAGCTGGCAGGGGCCTGCCCGGCCCAGGGCCCGGGGACAAGGCCTCATCTGACGGAATAAAGGGTGCAGAGGGGCTAAGGCGTGCTGAGTCCGCTCTGAGAACGGAGGAAGTGAACCCGCCAACTTCTGCTTCCCCTCCCTCCTCCCCACCCAGGCCCAGTTGGGGAGTGGACCTGTCACCAGCCCAACGTGGGGGTTGGGGCTGGGGAACCGCATTAGGCAAAGAAGACGCTCCAAAACTCTGCCTCCACCTCTCAGAGAGCCGCCAGGTGGAACCTCGCCCGCAGCTGCTTCCACTGCACATTTTCAAATGGATCGCAGGGGGCTCAGGTGCTACACACAGAGTCGTCAACCACAAGGTTGGCAGTTCAAACCCACCAGGTGCTCCGCAGGAGAAAGACAAGACTATCTACCCTGGTAAAGGCTTCAAAGCCGTGAATTGGGATTGACTCAATGGGCATGAGTTTGCAGTTAGGGGAGTTAAGTTGATTGTGGCTCAGGGTGTTCACACTGCCCAGGCACTCCTTCCTTCGCCCATAAGAACGATGGTGGTGTAGTGGTTACACACTGGGCTCGGATCAGAAGGGTCAACAGTTCAAAACCACCAGCCCCTCTGTGGGAGAAAGCCGGGGTGTTCTACTTCCCACAAGAGTGACAGTCTTGGATACGCACAGGGGCAGCCAGCCTTGTGCTGTGGGGTCACTTTGAGTCCTCCTCGACTCAATGGCCGTGAGTGTGCTTTGGGCTGTGCCCACAGGGAAGGTTACATCCCTCTGTGCAAAAGCAGCTGAACATCCTCCAGCCATGGCTCTCAGATGTCTCCTGGCCAGCCCCACCCTCCTCACCCATCTGCCATGGCTCCCGGCACCCTGTCCTCTGCTCCAGGGCCCTCTCCCTGTCTCTAAGCAGGGCTTTGTCCCGAGAGCCCTCTGTCTTCCCAGGCCGACACCCTGGTCACTGTAGCAACCGATGCCCATTGGTCACATTGTGCTCACTGTTGGGCCCACGCTTGTTCATCCTTGACTTGGTGTGAAGCCATCCCCGGTGTACAGATTCAGAAACGAGGATTGAGAGGGGTGGGTGGAAAGCCAAGCATGGCCAAGCTCAGCTGGAGGCCAGCCACCCCCAAGGGCGCCACATGCCCCCCTCGTTTGGTGCCCATTGCTCGGAGCCCATCCAGAACAGCCAGTCTCAGCTTCACCCGGCAGGCTGTGTGGTGACCCCACTTCCCCTCTGTAGCCCCACGGTCTCACAGGCCCTCGGAAGGTTCAAAGCCTGCAAAAAACAGGGCAGTCCAAATCCTCTGACCACGAAACACATCGCTATAGGAAAAGAGAGTCAGACAGAAGGGCCTGAGGCCTGCCTTGGAGTGGCAAACCCTCTCTCAGCCGCTCTGGTTCCAGAATCTGTTTACTTAATTATCTCTTGTGGCGACGAGCTGGGACCCACCAGGCACTCCTCGGGAGAAGGGTGAAACTTTCTACTCCTGTGAACACTCCAGGCTCAGTCACCCGCAGGGGCAGCTCTGCCGGGTCCTGTGGGTGGCTCTGCGGGGCGGGGCCTGAAGGCAGTGGGTTTGCACAGCACTTCGTGAGTGCCTGGCGGTGCTGGGCGGGCATGGTCGGCGAGAGAACTCCGAGTCTTGATCCCCAGTTCACAGGCAGGGAAACGGGGCCAAATGCTCTACATACACGGAGTCTGTGCCTCATCTGTTTCCAAAGGAGAGCAGCCCCGCTGAGACCCGCCTCCTTGCTAGTTCTCCTCGTCCCTCCTCCATAAAGCACAGTGTCTCTCCCTCCCCTGGAGAAAGGGGCGGGAGGGAGAGGGCTGCAGAAAGGCCTGCAAGTGTGTGGTTGTGCGAAGCCTCACCCTCTCCTGTCTTGCCGTCACGGTCATCGGAGGGAGGGCAAGGCATCCCCAGGGGGCTGGGGTGTGCAGACCACACCTGGCGGCAGTGCAAAGAGGTGCTACCAGGATGCCCGTCTGTAAGGGCGCTGTCCACCGCTTCAAAGGACCTGTATCACTTTCACCCAGTGAGCCCTAGTGTCGTTCAGAGTCCTAAGGGTGAGAAGTGGGGGGAGCCGGGCTTCCGTTCATCAGAACAAGGCTGAAGGGGAAGAAACTGCTCATCGTGTCAGTTGTGTTTCTGAACCGACATCAATGCTGCGTTTGAGAAGAAGTCGTGATGGAAGAAACAGGAGAAGAATCAAAGGGCGAGGGGACTTCACAGCGTTTGTAGACAAAGCCCATCTTTATTGAACAACAGGAAAGTGCTGTGAGTTGATTCCGACTCACGGCAGCCCTGCAGGGTGGAGTACAGCGTCCCCGGTGACCCTGTAAATCTTTATGGGAGCGAAAAACACACCTCATATCTCTTCCTTAGAGCAGGTTGGGGGAGGGGTGTTGAACCTTCAGCTTAGAGGTCAGAAGCCCAACACTTAACCCTCTGTGCCACTGGAGTTCCGTTTCGGAAGGCTGAATGTCTAAGCCAGTGGTTCTCAACCTTCCTCGTGTCTCGGCCCTTTCATACAGTTCCTCCTGTTGTGGTGAGCCCCCAACCATAAAATTATTTTCATTGCTACTTCTTCCATGGCGAGCCCTGTGAAAGGTTTGTTCGACCCCCAAAGGGGTCGTGACCCACAGGTTGAGAACCGCTGGTCTAAATCCAGGGCATTGGCAGGACCTCATGAGAGGGGCGCCTCCAGCCGGAGGGCCAGGCACCTCTTAGCCCACCTGGAGGCTCTGCACACGGTGTCTGTCTCCCCTCTGGGCTAATACCTTTGGATCTCTCTGTTCTGTGAACTTCCTAAAGACCCCTGCATTAACCACATTACGATCGAAACTGACAGAAATATGGCCACGCCTTCTGTTTGTCCATGAGCGGCGAGGATGAGCCCAGCCCTAATGCCACCACCGACCAGCACAGCAGGGCTCATTTCTCTGTGGGTTCTTCGCACTGCTCTGGGAAATGGCTTTGAACCACACACCAGGCACCGTCTCGGGACAACCCGTTCCCTACATCCCAAGAAAAAGGTCCCATAAAGCTACTGGCTCAGTTAGGTACGGTAGAAAGCTCGGCTCAAACAGTCGCAGCCGGTTCACATCCGCAGACCACCCAGTGTTCTCGGCGGACAAAGCAAAGACATCAGTATCCCCTGGAGGGTTTCAGCCAACAGTGGTGGCTGCTCAGAGATGGGGTACCCGAGTATTTACGACATCTCGAAACATCTGCAGGCCAGGGAGTCACAGCCAGGTGGAGTCCAAGAATTCAGGTGATCGCAAGACGCCTCTCCCACTCTCCTCTCCTGAACCAGCCTTGACTCGCTTTTCCTCTCTTTCTCTCCCTCGCCAGCTGGCCCCTGCCTGCTCCCTCTTCACCCCCCTCGCTTCCTCGATAAGCACAATACGCAGGTGAGGAAGAGTCTTGACATCTTGTCAAGCCGTTCCCTGCTCTGGCTCTCTGGAAGAATGAAGGGGGATTTCTGCTGGTCGGTTCATCCGTGCGTTCGTTTAAAACTAGCTGGTGCATCACCTACGCATTGAAGTCAGCTTCAGTTTTACTTTTACTTTTATAGCCACTCAGACCAGCGTTTAAGTCTTATGGTAGTTACATAATCATTTGTCAATTTGAGAGGATTACGAGTGAAGGGGTGCAGTCTAGCCTGTCAATCACATCATAACCAATGAGGCCTGTGTGTGGGCATGGCCTTCTCCTGAGGATTCTGGGAACTCCTGGATTCCTCCTTGGAAGTAGGAGACACACTTTCTCTGCTGACTCCCTGGGAAACAAGCCACATGGAGCTACGCTGATGGCAGCCAGAGCCTTGTACCTGGAGAAGCCACGTGGAGACCCCTGCCAGAACTGAGATGCTCCCACCGCCACTGGATCCACAAGACTTTCCACCCACTGGCCTGTGATCGTCCTGCATTCGGCATCATTGCATGTGTTTCATGGGTCTGAAGAATGTATAGACTGGTATCAGACATATGGGCTAATACCAGCCTTACGGACTTTATCTGGACCGGACTGGGGTGTTTCCTCAATATTCAATTGCTCTTATGTATAAAGCTCTCTCTGATACACACGGGAGTATCTATGTGTAATTTGCTTCTCTAGTCCACCCAACGGACACAGTAAGGAAACTGGAGGGTGTTTAAGGCTGCGACCCCTCTCTCTAAACAAACAAAAATGTATGAATTATTATGATTGCCCTTTTATTTGTGGAATATATGCCCCATCTCATCTAGACAGTGGCAGTGTCTCAGTAGCAATAGCCCCCCATGGATGTGGTTCTTTTTCCTTCTTCTCCCACCCACCCTCCTTCCTTATCCTCCCCACCCCCACCCCCACCCCCTCTAGCCTCCGCTTGGTCTCCAAAGAGGTTTCCTTTGGCACGGTACCTTCTTCCCCTTCATAATGACGGCGCCATGAAATGCAGGTCTTCATGAGAGACTCGCTCTCCTAAGTGTAATGTCCTCCCCTTTGGTCGCCGCGGGTGTTCGGCGGAGCTGTTTCTGAAGGTGCATCACACCCTATTGTGCGCATGGGCCAGAGTGCATTCATTCCTCTGCAGATCGTGGTTTTTTCCATCTTTTTGCTGTTATAGAAATGACTGCAATGAACACGGGTGTGCCCATGTCTGCGCATGGTCGGTCCTGTATGTCTCCAGGAGAGAGATGGCAGGATCACAAGGTCTTTGTGTCTGTGCTTATTTAAGGAAGAGCCGTAGTTTTCCCCGGTGGTTGTACAACTCTGCAACCTCACCAGCAAAGTGTGAGCATTCCAGTCTATCCACAGCCTCACCAGCATTTACTACTTTCTGCTTCTTTGTTTTAAAATCGTCCCAAGTGTCTCTGTGAGGTGGTAACTTTGTTGTTTCTATTTGTGTTTCTCTTGTGGCTAATGAATGCAAGCATTTCTTCACATGATTGTTGGACGTCTGGTATCATCTTTAGTAGTTGTCTCTTCCTGGCTTGTGCCCATTAAGTTATTTGTACCACTCTTATTTAGGTGCTGCAGTTTTCTACAGCTTTTTGAGATTCACCTCTTATCTGATGTGTTGTTGCCAACTATTATTTCCCAATCGGTGAGTTCTCTTCTTCCTCTTCTGATGAAGTCTTTTGATACATATAAATGTTGTGTTTTCACACAATCCCAGTCCTCTCTGTTGTTGGAGGGAGGAGTGTGTGTGTGTGTTAAATTTGTAGAGCTGATTCTCTATTGTTGAACTCTAATGCCTTAATAAAATCATAATGACTGTTCATTTGCAATGAATTTTGCTTTTTGGGAGAATTCAGTCTGATAAATAGAAGCTACTTCTGATAAATATTTGGTTAATTAGCTCTGCTGTCTGCAATCAATGTTTTGCTCTTGATTTTTATAGCGTTTAGCCCTTTATGAAGCAGTTTTTACATGCATTTGCCAGTGACTAGCACATACATAATCAATGCTGAATAAAAGTTTATGTCATTGAATTAAGCTACCCAAATGTTCCTTTTTGCAAGCACCCATGAGGATGGCAAATAACACAGTGAGTTAAGACTTTTGTTGTGGGAAAGGTTTGGCCTTTTTGAAGAAAAATTTCACATGCATATAGTACATGAATTCACTCATTACAAAAGGTTGTACAATCAGTTTCCCACACGGTCTGCAGCCGGTGAGCCCAACAGGTAGAACAGCCCCTATGGGATTCTGAGGTTGTAACTCTTTATGGGAGGAGAAAACTTCACCTTTCTCCCCCAGAGCCACTGGTGGTTTCGAACTGCCGACCTGGCAGTTAGTAGCCCATGACTCCACCGAGTTGGCTGCACTCCTGGCAACCTTGTAGACCAAAGGCGTCCCCCAGCCCTGTGTCACCCTCATGATCTCAGCGTGCTGCATCCATTGCTGTGGCTGCTGCGCCAATCCATCGATCCATCCCACCCAGGGTCTCCTCACCTTCACTGCCTCTCTGCTTGGCCAAACACCACGTTTGGTCTTCCGGTGACCAATCCTACCGGTGGGCCCAAAGCAGGAGAAGCAGGTCAAGTTCGGTAGTAGTCCAGGAGGTTCTCTTTGGCTCGTTTCCGGGAGGAGATCACCAGGCCTTTCTTCCCAGTTGGTGTTGGTCTGGAAGCTCTCTGAAACCTGCCCACCACCGGTGACCCGAGGGGTATTTGGAGCACGGGTGGGCCAGCTTCCAGCACCACAGCACACGCGAGAGACCATGCAGTCAAGAGGCAAGCCGGCAGTCGGGCAGGGACTCCAGCCTCTGCCTCTGTCCTGAAATCGTCCGTCTCTACAAATACATGCAACTATGTGTGCACCTTCACAGATGTTAATTTAGTAACATAGCTTGGTGGCCCTTTCATCTAAAATACCTGATCTTACGGGATTTTCCAAGGGCAGTGCAGTTCCACTAGCCACACCATGACTGGGCTTCATGAGAAATCATGCTGTGCGGAGCATTCCTGTTCCCATACCTTGACTTGCTTTGCTAGGACAAATCCAAAGGATACATTTCTGGAGGTGAAATTGGAGATCTCAGAAATATGGGCATTGTTTATGCTGATATGCCAGGTAAGCTAGCCCCAATTAACCTGGCTCAGTTCACACCACGCCCAGAGGAGCTGGAGAGCCCTACACCACACCCCAGTCAGCAAAGACAGCCCGGATGCCCACCCTCGCCAGTTGGATGGCCAACCTCAAATGGTGTCAGACTTAGACTCTCGCGCATTTGTTCACGGTGAAGTTGGCCAAGCTGATTTCCTCCCAGTTCATACCTGAACGGGGCTCATGCAGGGAAGGGACATGGCGCTGACTGGGGGAGTAACCCGACAGAAGACCTCACTTCTCTGTCCTTCAGGTTCCCCTTCTGCAAAGCGAGCCTGGATGACCTCTTTATTTCTCAACCTCTACCATGCCACACCCTGCTTCGACTTGCCGAAGAACCTGGTGGATGTGCCTGTGTGCAGTCGGAGCCACTGTGTCTTCTCGTCCCAAGAGAAATAAAATGTGCCTCTTTTGGCCTGTTCTCTTCATTTGGCTCAAGGGTCTTAGTTTCCCTTAGTCAGGTTTTCGGCTTGTCTCATCCACCTGATCGCTGGCATGTGCCCTCTAATGGGAGGCAGCTCGTTCCAGGGCCCGGACTCCACAAAGCAAGAGGAGGAAGGCAAAGAGGGGAGAGAACTGACTTGCTAACCATGTTCTACGCCCTCCGGTCAACTACAGAGCCGTGCAGATCAATCAGACACCGCAAGCAGGAAAGTCTACAAGAGAATCAGCAAACGATGAATCCAGTGACTGCCAAAGTTCATGGCACATTCCCGAGGGCTCACTGGTAACATTTTCATTAACCCTCTGCATTCTGGAGTCATCTCCTTCTTCCAAAAGAATGCTGCTCCAGAGCCAAATACACACATGAAGTCAAGTCCACACGTCAACATCAAGACTCATCACACAACCCTACTTTTGGAAAATCATTATCTTTACATTTTCTCTTTTCTTGTGTGTGATTGTTAGGTTCATTGTGCCAACCTGGCAATAGGAACATGTTAGGCAGAGATTAATCGGGTCCCAGTTTGATTGGAGGGCAAAGAGACAAATGGCTCTGCATGGCCCACCCCCCTCTCTTTTGCTCTTTGGTGATCGGACCAGCGTGCTGCTGCTTTAGCTAGTTCTCTGCCTCAACCCATGTGCTACACTACCTCTGGGCTAAGCCAACTTTTGAATCTTGTCACTAGGGCACGAGGCTCCTTCAAGACCTGCTTCACCACGCTGCTGGTGCTGTACATCACTTGTGCTTGAGGCTGGTGGATCCTGTTGCCTTGTACAGCTTGAGTTCAAGATCCCATGGGACCTACTTCACTAAGCGCCAGTGCTACTGACTGTTGGTGATTATTGCTGACCCACTGGATGTCTGCTGCCTGCAGGCAGACTGCCCGCCTTGCCAGAGGGAAGACTCTGCCATCTCCTCCCTTGACCTTGGACCCAGCAGCCCGTGTGAGTTGAAGGACTTCCAGTATACTAACTGCTCCACATTGTTACATTCCTTCTCACTGTATCCACATACCTCTATACTCATGAGTCTCCTGGTTTTGTGTCTCTAGAGAACGCTGCCTAACACTTTGCTTTTCAATAACCACATTTGCTAAACTGCACAAATTAAAATATTTAATAGAGAAAATAAAATTGAATGTGTTTTCATTTAATCAGAGGAAACAAGAAGGGCTATGGCAGCCTATATATTAGACTCCTAAATGTTAGCAACATCTGGTTTCCCCAAGAACCAAAAGTCCTGCTGTCAACATATCCTAAAGAGGGTCCGGCATTCTTGCTTCTCAGTTCTCGCCTTTCCCCTGTCATTTTCTCCTTCAGCCCAAAGAAAGGGATGTTCTAGACCTCAGTCTATGAGGGAAACTTCCTAATTAGCAATTTGACAATTGCTAATCATTGGTACTGTTGAATACGTTTCAGACTGCTAACCACAAGGTTGGCGGTTCAAACTCATCAGCCACTCTGAGGAAGAAATATGAGGCTATCTGCAGCCTATAGAAATGGACAGCCTTGGAAACCCTATTTGGGTCGCTATGAATAGTATTCGACTCAATGGCAGTGAGTTCATCAGGGGTCATAAAGGACAGAGTCCCTCAGGCTTACTCTGTTCAGTTTATCCGCAAGGCTGGCCCCACCAGGCCTTGTCTCACTGAGCCAATTTGCGTCCCCAGAAGTACTAAGTAAGTGAGTGTGTGTGAACATGAGGGTGGTGTGTGTGTGTGTGTGTGTGATCACATTTGCCATGTGTGGTTGTGGGTATGTGAATATGTAGGAATGGAAACCATGATATTTTAATGCCAACAATATACACATTACACCTTTTGGAAACCACACAACCCCCATGCATTATTTTCATATGTGCATTTTACCAATAGTTTTTACATACTCCTGGCTTCTATTATATTGTGTGTGTGTGTGTTTAGCAGATTTAATGTTACTTGGATAAAACTGATCTGATGGAAAGTTCATTCACAACAGGCATTTTCCTAAACCACAGGTAGCCAATGGTGAAACCAACGGGCTTGTGATGTGTGGACGCCATTACAAGATGGCGCCGGACCGCGCCCGCATCGTCAGAGCTAAGCTGTAAACAAGCTTGTTGCGCATGCGCTGCCAGCTGCTCG
>NW_022103906.1:99259310-99292382 GCF_000313985.2 Echinops telfairi | reverse complement strand
CAGATTGCATCTACCAGAAGGGTCCTGACCATTCTTGTCTCGGTCCGTGTTGCGCCGTGTCATCCGCGCGCGACAGTGATGGAAACAGGAAGCAATGGTGAGCCACAGGGTACATGCACAAGGAGCCCCGAGTCACAAGAAGAGATGGGCCTGGGACTCAAGGGCAAACTGGGGTTCGTGTTTTATTGATCTCACGAAGCTTAAGCTGAAATACAAATTCCCAGTCAATGTCTTCGAAATCAACAAGTAAAAGTGATCAGAAGAAATTGTGTCTTCATTTTAAAAGAGGGCATTTTCTTCCTTCCCTCCCTCTGTCTTTCCTTCTGTCCTTCCTTCCTTCCTTTCTTTTTTTAGCACCTCTGAATTCTGCAATCCTTCAGAGTCCAGAAGCTGATGGCCTACCGTGGTTCTCATTCTCAAAGAAAGTCACCCTGTTTTGAATTTAGAATCCAGATGAAACTCATCCTGAAATACAGGGCTCCTTTTCATTTGCCAGAATCGTCTCTTTGGTCTAAATTATGAAAATAGAGGCGGCTTGATTTTGCTCCCTCCAAGACATAATCCACTCTTCGCAGTCGCTCTCCAACTCAGGCCATTTTGCGTTGGACCCACCCCATGTGGGTTCTTGCAGATTCCTTTTCTCCTGTTCTTTATTCTCTTCCCTCCGTTCAGAAACGGGCAGCCCTCTCACTTAAAGGCCCTCGCTGTTGCTGTTTCTCCTGCCCTAGCAATGGCGTTTAGTTTGAAGTCAGTGACGTGGAGTGTGCTGACATGATCCTCGAGGAGTCTAAGATTTACATTTATAAACTGAAAACATGTGCACAATGCAATGGATAATTGGCTGCTTCTAGTAAGGAGATCGCAAAATTCAAATGCAAGGGGTCCAAGGAACAAGGGCCTTTTTTAATGCTCACTAACATACAACTAAGGTAGCTCGTGATCATTAATTAAAATGTCGGTGCTAATACGACATAATTAGTCGATGAAACCAGCAGACCAAGCATAGCTCCACGGTATTTCCTACAGTGATCCGACCAGGCTTTGGCACCCAGCTGCTGAGCCCAGAGCAGCCCGGGGCACGTCTGCCCTGTCCCCCACCAGGGGAAAGCTGAGTCGGAGGGCCCTGTAGTCACGGCGCCAGTGCTGACGGGCAGAGAGACGACTACCTGACGCCACGGATGCGGGCACAGCGGGCGCGCTGGTTCCATTGCCACCGATTGCTCGTGGTTTACGCTCGTGCTGAGGCTCTAACTGATGACCCGGGAGCAGCAGAGACGTAATTATCACCTTACATGTTAGAAAGACGCGCATGGTTTTGATGGTTTGTTCTCTGACTGCAAGGATACAGCCAAACTCTATCAAGGACGTCTTGATCCTGGCTTATCCCTTTATGATACAAATACGATCAAAAGCAACATTTTTGGAATGATTGAATGAGGCCAAAATTTACTTCTGGATGTGTCCTGAGACATCCCGGTGTATGCATGAGCACATGATGCCAGCACTTTAAACCTACTTGCTCCCTTTCCTGTCATGACGTGTGTGTGTGTGTGTGTGTGTGTGTGTGTGTGTAGTGCTTACACGGGCATACCACTTGTGAGAGAATATGATATAGGTGTGTGTGCATGCACACATGCATGGGGAGTACGTGATCTGTGCATGTTAAGTATGTGAGCTCGTGGCCACTTATCAAGAGAAGGTGTCTGGGTGGCCTGGGCTGGGCAGGAGGGAAGTGTGGATCACAAGTTTGGGGTGTGGGTACCCATTTGGCTGCTTTGGGGGTTGGCAGGACTGGGAGCAGCAAGAAGAAACACACACACACACACACACACACACACACACACCTGTGGAACCCGGGGTGTCCAAGCACACTGGCAGACACATCAGGGACTGGAGAAGAGCAGAAGGGATTTCCAGCCAACAAGGGAAGATGAATGAGACACAGGGTCACAGGAACTCCCTTGTGACTGTAGGCCAAGTCCAATTGGCTGCAAGATGACAAATCAGAGTCCAGCATCAAGGCCCACTGAGACGGTACCTCCCAGAGGGTCCGAGCAGAGTATGGAGATGGGATTCAGGTCTCCGCTCTGTTCGCATCAGCGGTGTAGACTACATCTGTCTGCTAGCCTCTTTCAGGACCTGCCTGCTCGCCCAGAAAGCCTGAGTGCCAACTAAACCATCCTCAAAACAATAATAGCAAAGAAAAATCTAAGACTCGAGGAGGAACAGTGTGGGGTCTAAATTCTGAGCACCTGGTTTGCAGAAGGCTATGGAAGACAATGAAAACTCACAGTCCATTTGCTGGGTCCCTCCCCGCCCCACCACCCCATGGATGAAACATCTGGTGAATCCCCTCTGACCATGGGAGGGGAACAGGCTTGCTATCAGACAAAGAGCATTGTGAAATGGATTATCCCAGATGTACCTTATCATTTGATCTTCCTTTGACCCATTTTAAATTTGTTCTAGTTTTTAATTGTTCTGCTTTCTTCTCAATTACGGGTTTTCTTGATTTACTCGTTATCGTTGTTGGGGTGTGCTGGTTTGGGGGAGGGGCTGCTTTTCTTTGTGCCTTGCATGTTTTTCTGTCTATGAGATCCACGATCGGCCAACCTACCGAGACAACAGCGGGCTTAGGAAGAGAGTCTTGGGGGCACGAGGGAGCAGACAGGGGAAGCGGGGGCTAGTAACAAGGAGTGCAAGAAGGAAGAGGATCGTCTCAAGTGGACTGAGGGATAATTGATTGACGTCTGGAATCGAATGACACAGGAATAATGTGTCGGCAAAGCTGTTTCTGGCTGCAGCCCCTTCACTCTGATGCCCCAAGCCCAACGTCGCTGTCACGAGCCCTAGCAGGCAGGAGACCCGCTCACCTGGAGGTGAGCAGCCCAATTCATAGTCCATCGTGCCGCCGGGGCTTCTGGGACAGACAAGATTGTTCAAGAGGCCCCGGATGCCCGGGGTTGAGCTGGTTGGTAAGGAAACCCGCACCCCTTCCTCTCTGGGAGGACACACAGAGCACAGCACCCCGCTCCCACAGTCTGTGTCCCAGAAGATGGAAGGGGCGGGGGTGGGTTTTCAGAGTCCATCAAGGTGCCTCCGGCGCTCCCCGAAGCAGGTCACATGTCGGGGCCCTCAGGTTGAGGGGCGAGCTTGTGCTCAAACAGCTGACAGATAACAATTCCGAAAGTTGAGGCAGGATTAGAGCTGTGAAGTGCACCTGCAGACAGAGGTGCGCATAGAGAAGGGCCAGTCGGTAAAAAAAGTCCTAACAGATGGCTCTTGGGGAACAGCCCCCCACAGAGGCCCTGTCTTCCTCCCTTGAAGCCGACACCGTGCTAAAAGGAAAAGGTCGGAGGTGCAGGGATAACTTGTGTCGATCCCAGAGGAAAGTCGTCTTCCTCAGTCAAGTCTGCGGTCAGCCTGTCTGAGTCAAAGCAGGAGGCCCAAGCCCTCAAGACTGGCAATCTCCAGGCAGGGCTGTCCACCCGATGGACACGCCTTTCACCGGAACCCTAGAACCCGAGAGCGCCCCAGCAGTCAGACGAAGCCAACATCAGCAACCTAACAGGATGCTGTTTTCACAGACTTCCACAGGGGTCTTCGCAATGGTTAACTTGCCTCCCAAAAGCCCCCTGACTCCTTTCTGACCCCACAGACCTCCTCTAAACCATGAACACGAGCCCTCTCATGGGCCCAGCTCCTCGTGAACTGGGAGCAGGGGTGCTGGCAGCAAGAGTGGGAGCGCTGGCTCCCCACTCCTCAGACACTGGACACACACACCCTCGCCCTGCAGCCAGCACACCCTCATGAAAGTGCTCAGTCTGTGCTTCCCCCTCGGAGCCCCGGGCACTGCCTCAGACAGGGCCCCTCGCCGGTCACCGTGAGCTGGTGCCCAACGGGGAAGCTTGACCAGTGTGTCACCCGTAAGCACTGCCATAGACCGCATCTGTGGGAGCTTTCAACCTTGCTCGTCCATCACGGGGCGGCTGCAATGCACTGCACTGAGGGACTCTGGCACACAGCGACCCTATAGGATGGAGCAGAGCTGCCCCTGTGGGCTCCCAACCCGATAGACTGTTTCAGGAGCAGAGAATCTCGTGTGTCGCCTGTGGAGCACCTGGTGGGTTTGAACTGCTGACCTTGTGATTAGCGGTCAAACATATACCACCAGGGCTCTCCATCATGGAGTGAATGAAGGACCTAGAAGTATGGCAGCTTGCCACTTCGGGGTGACAGAAAATAAAATAAATAAAATAGGGAGAATCTTCCATCTATGGACAGAACAAACAACCTATTTGTTTGTTTTACTTAAAAATGATGGCAGGCCTGTGTTAGTCTGGGTAGACTAGAGAAACAAATTCATAAACACGCATATGTGTATAAAAGAGAGTTTTATATAAAGGGTAATTGGACATTAAGAAAGCATCCCAACCCAGTCCAGATCAAGCCCATAAGTCCGATATTAGCCCATATGTCTGATGTCAATCTAAAAAGTCCTCATCAGACTCACGAAACACACGCAATGATGCTGAATGCAGGACAATCACAGACTAGTGGGTAGAAAGTCTCTGGATCCAGTGGCGGTGCAGCCATCTCAGCGCTGGCAGGGTCTCTAGATGGCTTCTCTGGCTCCAGAGGTCTGGTTACATCAGGGTGGGTCCATGTGGCGTTTCCAGCTCAGAGCTAACTTAGTTCCACGTGCCTTGTCAGCTGCAATGTCTCCAGGGAGTGAGCAGAGAGAGAGAAGTGTCTCCCGCCTCCAAGGAGGAAAAACTGGAATTCCCAGAATCCTCAGGAGAAGGCCATGCCCACACAGAGGCCTCATTGACTATCTCCTGATTGACAGCCTAGACTCCACTCCTCCACTCGTAATCCTCAAACGGACACCAGACTGTGTAACTACCACACGGCCTTTCCCCGCACATTCAGCATCTCACCCTCAGCAACAGTAAGCGTCAATCCTTCTAATGGCCTCCTATATTCTGTTTTCTTAAAGATACTCTCGAAACCTCCGTCTCTGGAGAAAATAATGGGATGAAGATGAAAAACGCAGATCCGGGAGCAACAGGGAACCATCTCTCGGTTTCAAGAAGAAAAGCTGACATTCATGCGGAAACATCTGAAAGTGATGTTCAGTGCACAGGTCAGCTTGGAGCCCTCACACCCCACTGAATGGAGTGACAGTGTCTACACCCTTTCCAGCAGCAACCGGACAATGCGCATTTTCTCGCTGTGCTCCAAGGAAATGACCCAGGAATTCCTCTGCTTGGAACCTGTCCAAAGGAAACCATGTAAATAAACAAAAATACTATGGCACATGTATTACTTAAAAGTTCAAGGCAATGTAAGTATTCAACATCTGGAAATGATAAATAAATTATGCCACATCGAATCCATCTAATGCTACACAACCATTAAGTTTTAATTGTGATAACTATAATGAGAAGGAAAAATGTCAAGATATTGCCCCATGAGGACTTACAGAAAAAATATACAAATACCAGACCGGGTCTGAAAGGTGCTGCCCACAGGGAAACGTTTGTTGAGTTCTCTATCTAATTTTCCCTCGCTGGGTTCCAGAAAAGCTCAGGGTACAATTATGCAATTGTTTTATTAGAATATTAAAAATGGGCTTATACTCTTTTAAAACGATTTTTGACCATTTCTTCTGAAGAAATTATCACACGTGTGCAACAATTCTGCTTCTGTTGCTTCAAGAAAAGTGAGGCTAACCTAAATGTCCAATAACAAATACCGTATATACTCGAGTATAAACTGGCCCGATTAGCAGCCAAGGCACCTAATTTTACCACAAAGACTGCATTAAAAATGAGCTGAAAAACTCAGCTTATACACAAGTATATACAGTAATAGAATCCAAAGAATGAAAACTTATGTCACCAATCAAAATCGTGATACAGAAGGGCAGTGGCATGGGGAAATATTTCTGATAGAGCAAAGTAATGGTTCAAATTTAAATACTGATTGTAGCGCCTGGTTTCATTTTTGTAAAAATGTATGAGTATTTAAAAAAAATTTTAATTCCTTCATATCTTTTCCTTTAATAAAAATGATTTGAAATGGGAAAAGTGCCCTGCCCTGTGGAACTGAGGGTAAAATCCATCTCGGAGTTAATAACCAACCCTACCAAAGGCTGAGAAGAAAACACAGGTGCCCATCTCCACAGCTTTGAATCAGGCCACGGCTCCTTACACGTGACAGCAAAGGCAACCACAACATAGACAAACGGGACTTGGTCAACATGAAAACTTATTCTCGATGTATGCTTCAAATACTCTATGAAGAAAATAAAAAGCAGCTCACAGATGGAAAGGAGATAGCTGGAATATATAAACTATATTCTACTCAGAGTATCAGGAATATATAAACTATAGTCAACAATAAAAAGCCAACCCAACTTAGAAATTGAATAGACAATTTAGATAGAATTTGGATAGACAATTCTCTAAAGCAGACATGCAAGTGGTCGATCGCCCGAGCAGCTCCACTGCTGACAAGCGGCTTCCAACGCATGGCAAACCTGTCGGAGAGGAGAGCTGCTTCAGAGTGTTTCCGAGAAAGCAGGTAGCCGGGCACGTGTTCCTCCTCGTGGCACAGGAGCCAGTGGTTTCAAACCACTGACCTTCCCATCACGGCGCAATGTGTAACCCACTGCACCACAAGGGCTCCTTAAGTGGCTAATAAACACACAGGAAGACGCTGAGCACCCTTTAGCAGCAGGACACCTCCATGAGCTATCACCTCACACCCACTAGGGCGACTGCAATCAGAAAGCGAATGGCAGGTTTGGGTTGGGATGTAGAGACGTCAGAACAATCGTGACCCTGCCACAGCCCTTCTTGATGCTCACCTTGATATGCTACAACTATTGAATTGTACAATTTATGAGTTGTGTGCCAACAAAACTGTTTTAA
Source organism: Echinops telfairi (assembly GCF_000313985.2). NCBI lineage: Eukaryota > Metazoa > Chordata > Mammalia > Afrosoricida > Tenrecidae > Echinops > Echinops telfairi. Next base: position 99,285,444 of record NW_022103906.1, on the reverse strand, counting down.
AAGAAACAGAAACATTGTGAATGTCAAATGATGCAGCTACTTTGAAAAAAATCAGGCCGTTCCCAATGAGCCGAAAATTCCACTCCTCCTTATTCACCCAAGAGAAATGGAAACTGTCCACGCGGAAACTACGGCACAAATGTTTAGGGCAGCAGGAGAGCCCAAAAGTGGAAGCCAGCCAAGTGATCAGTGTCTAAATAAAAGTGGGTCGGTCCACTTTAAAATACAATAAAAGGAATAGCTGCTGATGGCCGCGCCGCAGTGTGGGTGAGCCTTGCAAACACGCGTTGGGGAAAGGAGCCCAAGGCCTCGGAGAGGGAAAGCGCATGCGTGCCGTCAGGGATCAGGAGAGGGAGTTTGGCTAGTGAGGGCTACATTTCGGAGCCCTGGTGGCGTGGTGGGTTCTGAGGTGGGCTACTAACGGTAGGTCGGCAGTTCAAATCCACCAGCTGCTCCTTGGGAGAAAGGAGGCATCCTGCTCTGGAAAAGACAGGCAGCCTTGGAAACCTAAAGGGTCCTAGCGAGTCATTAAGAGTCAGGACGGGCTGCTGTACGCCATGTGACCAGTGTGAGTGGCACTCCTCAGTCCATCCTCGCAGACGCGACGGTTGGGCTCTTCTCCTGCGTGGTCCTTCCCAGTGTTTTCTGAGGCAGGGTCTGCTCACAACTACAAGCTACGTCATCTTGCACACACACGATTCATAACCGACTGTGGTGGGAAGAGGCCGCATCTACGAGTGGAAGGAACAGAGCACTGAATGCGTCCATTGGCCAAAGTTTGATGTCTAGCCCAGAGAGTCTACAGCAGCGGTTCTCAACCTGTGGGTCGTGACACCCCTTTGGGGGTCAAATGACCCTTTTACAGGGGTCACCTAAAACCATCGGAAAACATAGTTCTGATGGTCTTACGAACTGAGACACTGCTCCTCTATTCGTCTCCAGGCAGATACGCCCACATAGGAGTACCCAGTGTGATGACATCATCGTGCCAACTCCATCATGTACACCCCGTACAAATACAGGTGTATGTGACAAGGTTGGCACCATAATGTGCTTATGCGCACCAGTCACACATGTGTAGAGAGCAGCTACTCTGTTAAAAGCAGCTACTGTGTTGAAAGCAGCAGTGTTGGAGGTAAAACAACACTTCATGAATTATAATTACTGGGTAAATGTAAAATCATGTACTGCAAAATCATCAACTACTGCAAAATATATATATATATGTACCATGGGAACTTAATCTGCACATGCGTGCAGATGAAATTTCATCGTACTTTCCAAGTCTACCTGGCACCCATCTGCACTTGCCAGAAGCCCGTTCACAGTCAGAGTTGAAGATGCTCCTGAGACAGCACAAGAGGAGTTCATTGAACTTATTAACAGCGATGCAGCGAGAACTGATTTCGCTACAATGGCAGTTACAAAATTCTGGATCAAGTGTTTGCAGTTATATCATGTTCTGTCTGAGACTGTGTTGCGCCTTCTTCTTCCATTTCCAACAACACATCTTTGTGAAACAGAGTTTTCCAGCTTGTTGGTTATCAAGTCTACATACAGAAGTAGACTTGTTGTGGAAGATGATCTTCGTTGTGCTCTTGCAAAGACTGCCCCGAGAATTTCTGATCTAGTGAGAAAGGAGCTATCTCAACTTTTACACTGATGTTGGCTTTTTACTCAGACTGTCACTAAATGTAGCAATGTACTTTACTGTGGTTATATTAAGACTGTTACCCATGCTACACCATGCTTCAAGACAAAATTTCATTGATTTGTCATTAGAAATAAAGATTTCACAATATATAATTATATATTGTTTTTATGATTAATCACTTAGCTTTAATCATGTTCAATTTGTACAATGAAAATACATCCTGCATACCAGATATTTACATTATGATTCATAACAGTTGCAAAATGACAGTGATGACGTAGCAAAGAAAATCATTTTATGGTTGGGGGTCACCACCACATGAGGAGCTGTATGACAGGTCGCCGCATGAGGAAGGCTGAGAACCACTAGTCTACAGGGATCATGGGCAAGACACTACCCTGCACTGGGCCTCGGTGTGACCAAAACATCACATCAAACCCACTGCCACCATCAATGCCAACACAGAGCAACCCTTTGGGACAGACTGCCCGGTAAGATTCTCAAGACTGTAAATCTGTACAGAGATACGTCATCATATCTTTATCCTACAGAACCGCTAACTGGTTTGACCCACGACCTTCAGGGTGGCAGCTGAGTTCTTTAAACATGTGCCACCAGGGCCCTGGCCTCGGGGTGGTTGATGAGGGCTGTCAGCTTGATTCCAGCTCAGAGCCACACTTGGTGACAGTGTAGAACCGCCCCGTACCGCTCCCGAAGCTGGTCACCGTCGCGGGAACGAGTCACCAGGCCTGTCCCCACAGAGCTGCTGCTGAGTTAGAAACACCAACTTTTGGGGTGGGTAGCAGGTGGGTGCTTAACCGTGGTAGCACCCAGCACCTGTGGACTCGCCTGTAAACCAGACGAGCTAGAATCCGTGATGCCAAAGCTCCCATCCGCCCTAATCTCTTGTACCTGTTTGGCCATGGTTCGCAAGCTCCTCCACAAGCTCTTAAAAGCACTGACTACTTCGCACGACAAGCGCGTCTTGGTTGCCATGAAAAAACAAAGAAACAAAAGGTCTTGGCAATGCTGCGTCCATTACAAGTCAACAAGGATTGCCTCGCCACAGAAACACCCCAAAAACAGTTTTGTTAACTTAGCAAGACAGGGTTTTGTGTCCTCTTTAAAGGGAAGAAGAAAGGCCATCATTCCTAAACGCATCTGACTCTGCGGGCCGAGAGCCCCTCGTTCCACACGGGCTTAGCCCGCTGACCCTCCAACGCTCTGGAGTTCTGGAGGAAACTGAGGAGGCCAGACTCCATGTGGTGTGCACACAGCATGACGCCTCACAGGCCCAGAGTTGGAAAAGGGGCGCATTGGGCTACCCCACAGCCCTGCGGTGTGGGACATGGACCTGCGACAAAGTCAGGAGGACCTGCCTTCAAATCCCAATCCCCACTCGCTAGCTGGGTGGCTCTGAGTGCTCTGTCCACAGGAGGAGTGCTTGCTCCCAGGAGCTCTTGGGACTTCGAGATGGAAGTTCAGCCACTTCTGGTGCCAAAGTAACTTAAACCGATTATCTTGACTCACTGACCTCAATCCCACAGACAGGCTACTTCAGCTAACACAGGCCCTGCCCACTCGTCCGAGAGAGAGAGAGAGAGAGTTGAGGTGACTGCATGTCGTTGAGGCTAGGGCTGCCACGGAAAGCCAAGACAGAGAACAAAGCGGCGGCCAGAGACCCTGCTGAGATCCAGCTGGATGACCCCTCAGAGGCAGGCAGCACTCTGAGGACGCAGGTCTGTTGAGCAGAGACTAAGGGTGCCCAGAAGACGTACCGAGGGGTCTGGACCCTGTTGGAAAGTGTTGTGTGGTCAGAAGGGGCAAGGGTCCGAGTTTGTTCAAGCAAAGAATGTAGAGCATCCCTGTTAGGTACCAAGTGGATCGGCTGCCTAGCCACAGAGCCAGATAGACGGCCAGGGATATGGTCCCTATTCCCCATCCTCTCACCTGCAGGCTTCCACTGGGTTCCACCCACAGCGTCGGCCCTACAGAACCTCTTGGTGTTCTGGACACAGAGGTCAGTGTCCAGAAGAAAGGAGGCGGCAGTGGACGTTTGGTGCACTGAGACGGCTCCTGTGGCAGGGAAGCAAGAGCCAGCTCTGGGCCAAAAGGCCATTCATGCCCATGAGCCCCTGGTCTGCTGGCCGCCTCCCTGCAGCACTCCTGCAAGCCTCACCCAGCTTCCCACCTGAGAAGCTTGGAGGTAGACTCCAGATATGGATGGCATTAGACGCTCTACGCTGGACATGTATTATTATCATTATCACTTTAACTACACTATCTCATGTCATTAAAAAAACAAATAAAGCAATCTATGAAGTTGGTGTTGTCACTCATAGTTCACAGATAAGGAAGGAGGCTGAGATGGGTGGGCTAAACCTGCATGCGGTCTCCAGGTAAGAAGGGGGAACAGCAGGTTTCAAATCCAGGCTGGGGCAACGCTCTCTCCTCGCCCTGCACAGCACCCAGCATTCCTGGAGCATGCCCGTACACCCTGGGGCAAATGGGCTTCTCTTGACACATGCACATGCACACGTGCACGCGCACACGCATGCACACCAACACTTCATGCTGTGCAAAGTGAGAGAAACTGACCCTGTTACTTCCAATGAAGAATCCCTTTAAAAGATGTGAAATAAATTCCTCTTTCAGATGTGTTTAATGCCCTTCAAGAGAACCTAACAGGACCTGAGACGGTTTCAGATATGGGAAGTATCCCCACCTGCCGGCCCATAAGACCTCCTCTCCCGGCCAATTGAGCCTCGCTGGCTGTGGCCCAGTCAGAATGGGGTCCCCGGCTAGCCCTCTGCACCATCACCTGCTTCTCCATTCGTCTCTGGCCATTCAACCACCGGCCACTGGCTCAGTCCAGTGCCACTTACAAAGGACGTCCTGGGGGGTGGAGGGGGGGGCGGAGACAGCTTGTGGTCTCCGTGCTGAAGAACCGGTAGCGTCCTAGAACACATGTGCAATAAACCAATCGTTTTGAATAAATTATTTCATTCAATTCCCTTCACGTCCCTTTGAAAGTATGTTATCAAAGTCAACAAACTACACACATAGAAAACAATGAAATGGTGTGTGCCTGGTTGAGCATCTATCACTGTTTTTTAAAAACTCAAGGAGTTGAATCTATACTTCCCTTAACACCAACTACCCTATCCTCCCTTGCCACCTGAAAATTATAGCCAAAACTAAAAACCTCACTGCCATTGAGTCAATATCGATGCATAGAGACCCTACAGGACATGGTAGAACTGCCCCTGAGGATTTCTGAGACTAACTCTTAAGTGGATAGAAAAGCCTCATCTTTCTCCCACAAAGCGACCGGTGGCTTCAAACTGCTGAGCTTGCAGACTGCAGCTTAAGGAATCACCACTCTGCTGCCAGGGTCCTGGTTCCTGGAAGACACGCGCAATATCAATGTCACAGCGCAGTGGGGAAGACAAGATGCAATGGTGCTGTGTGGTGTAGAAATGTGCCGCACACGTGCGGACGCCAAAGATCCCCACGCTGCTCTGGCAACATGAGTAAGCCGGCAGTTGCTGTGTATGGACACCAGCTGTGTTTGTGCACTGAGGGTCCCACCCGACCTGCAGATCACCCTGCTACTGCTGCGAGGGCGGCAGTGTCCTGGCGGAGAGCGCTAGGGCACTGGAGAGTAAAGTCACTGACACCAATAAACGGAGCTGGGTGCAAAACCAGCTCTCAGCACCCCCTCACCAGCAAAGCCCATGCTCCCCCCCCCCCAACAGGACACGGCTACCTTTTAAAGAGCAGAGAGAGGCTCGCTCGAGGCAAGACGCCCACAGGAGAACGCTGGCCTTATCCACGGGATCCCAGCTCCAGCACCTGTGCCACGTCCCTGCCCACTTCGTGCCGCTGTGACAGGGCCTTGTGTGGATCATTACTGGCCTGGAGGGGCAGAAGGGCAGAGTGCTGAGCAGATCACACACACATACACACACACACACACACACACACACACCCCAACGACTGGGGGCTTGCAGCCCCGCTCTCGGGCTGGGACTTCAGGGCTCTGAGAGCTCCAGCCCAAGGGCTGCATGTGACGGAACCCCTAGGCGAGTGCGCCTGCTGCACACTGGGCTGTGCTGTCCCCACTGTCTCTCCCTTTCCCTGGTTGATTTACTTTGGCTTTCATCATGACTAACGTGTGTATCTAGAATTACCCAGAGGAGAAAATGTCTTTGTTCAGATCTAAAAGTGCCAGACACCTCCTTCCTTCCTTCATGGAGTGGTTGAGAGCTTCCTCCTCAGGACTAACCAGACTGGAAAGACGGAGCAATATTATTGCACTAGGGACATCTCAGCCGCGGGACCCACTGTTACTCTCAGACCTGGAGACACAAGCTTGGCTCGCCAACACGGCTGATGGAACATGGACTCGGGTATTGAGCTGCAATGGGCACACTGTGGAGTCCTGCCCTCGGAGAGCAGGTCCTCGGGTTGCCGATGCTGCAGACGTGTTTATCAGAGAACGTGGAAGCAGCAGGGACCCAGGGTGAGCTAGTGGGACCCCGTGTTGAGGGTTACATTGTGTCCCTCAAAAGAGGTTGCGGCTTCCCCCTCCACCCCCCCCTCCGTGTCTCCCAGTCTTCCTTATTCGATGTCTAACTTGGACACGCATGTGGGGGAATGAAAATGCCGTGGCTTGAGTCAGGCACACCAAGGGACATCCTTGCTCTTCCACACTTTAAAGAGGGATGTGCAGCAGACCTCCCCAGTCCAGTGCATCCGTTGATTTCTTGATTGCTGCCGCACGGAGCATTGACTGTGGATCCACGCAAGATGAAACCTGACCGCTTCAATCTCCAGTTGTGAGCATTTGATTTTCAATTGATGGAATTGCCATCCATATGGAAGACTGCAATCCTCAATATTCACGAGCAAGTGCTTCAAGTATGTAAGGAGTCCCTTTGATGCATAAGATTAAGTTCATGTGAGAAAGCTGATGGTGCCCGGCTATCAAAAGATAGAGTGTCTCAGGTCTTAAAGGCTTGAAGATAAACAAGCGGACATCTAGCCGAGAAGCAACAAGCCCACATGGAAGAAGCACACCAGCCTGTGTGATCATGAGGTGTGGACGGGATCAGGTATCAAAAATCCAAAGCAAAACCAAAAAAAAATCATATCTATGTGAATGAAGGGGAGGGCAGAGTGGAGACCCAAAGTCCATCTGTAGGCAACTGGACATCCCCTTATAGAAGAGTCACTAGGAGGAGATGAGCCAGTCAGGGTGAAGAATAGCACTGATGAAACACACAACGTTCCTCTAGCTCTTTAATGCTCCCCCTTCCATTCCCCCCACTATCAGGATTGCAATTCTACCTTAAAAATCCGGCTACACCAGAACATGTACACTGGTACAGATAAAAGCTGGAAACACAGGGAATCCAGGACTTATAACCCCCTCCGACCAATAATGGGAGTAGGTAAACGAGGAGGGTAAACTAGGAAGGTAAACAAGGAAGGTGGGGGGAGTAAGGGGGAGCCCACCACAATGATTGACATATAGCCCCCTTCCAGGGGAGACGGACAACAGAAAAGTGGGTGAAGGGAGCCAGCAGATGGTGTAAGACACGAAAAAAAATAAGAATTTATAAATTATCAAGGGAGGGAGGGTGGAGGAGGGAGAGAGGGGAAAAATGAGGAACTGATGATACCAAGGGTTCAAGTAGAAAGAAAATGTCTTGAAAATGATGTTGGCAACAAATGTACAAAATGTGCTTGACACAGTGGCTGGGTTGTGATAAGAGGTGTAAGAGTCCCCAATAAAATGATAAAATTTTAAAAAATATCAAGTTCCTGTGTTTGAACAAAGCGTAGGGAAATTCATTTTCAATGTATTGAAACAAACCCTCATGAATCTATTTTCTTAAATTACAGGCATGGACCAGGAGAGGGGAAGGCAGTTTTCCAAGGCAAAGCTGAGCAGAGTAGGGTGCTACAGAAGCACCGACCAGGGAGTCACAGACGGGGGTAATCAGCTACAGACGAGGTGAAAAGCTAATTCACACACACACACAATTGTTAAAGAAAAGACAACAAGGCTGATTTTTTCAGTCATCTTCCTTTGTGAACCTCGCCGAGAGTGTAACTGGGAGGCTGACAGACCGAGGGCTGACGCTGGGCCCACCCCCTGTGGTGCCGGGAGGGAGGCCGGGCACCCCTGTCACGGGCGGTGGGGCCCAGCAGCCACAGGTGAGAACCTTGAAGCTAACCTGGCTCAGGTGCTTCCTGGGTGTGTGAGCACCGGCAAGTGATGGAACCTGGCTGTTACGGACAGAACTCACATTCAAGCCTCTGCCCCGGGGGTTCTGTGAATAATAAATGAATCCACATGTGGGGCGCTCTGAGCATGCCTGGCACCCAGAGCTAGCCTTCGGTGTAGGGGGCCAGCCAGGTTCCCCGCAAAGCAGTGACGGCCACTGTGAAGCACGAAGGGCATTAGGGACCCTGAGGGGGCCTGGAGGGGAAAGCCCCAGGGGCTGCCTTCAGTGGGGTGTGCAAAGGCGGGTCGGGACTGGCCTGGCCCTGTGACATCATGATCATCACCGTGTTCTGGGGGAAAGAAGAAGTGTGGGCAAAGGCCAGGGGGCTGCTAACAACACCTCATGTGTGGGGATCCGCCCGCAGCTTGTGACAGCTGGAGAGAAAGTGCTGGTGTGAGGGGCGGTGAGAAATGGGGTTGGAGACAGGAGAGGCTGGGGGAGTCCCATCACAAGGGGTCTCTGTCTGCCACAGGGAAAGCAGAGTGGCCTTTGTGCCCCGAGGAGGGGGTTGAGGATGGGGGGTGCGGTCAGAGCTGTGGTGCAGACTGCGCAGCTGTGAGGAGGGGAGAGGGGCGAGTGGGGGTCTGTTCACTGATGCGGTTCCGCAAAGAAAGTCACAAAGGCCCAAAGGAGCGTTGTGGGAGTGAGGGTGCCTAGAGGCTGAGGAGGGGAGGTGGGGGTGTGAAGTGAGGAGGACCCCAAAGCAGCCGGGGAGGCCAGAGGGTGGCATGGCCGACGGCCAGAGTGAGCCTGGACGGGGCCAAGCCCAAGGGCGAGGCCGCTTGGGGGACCAGATGGCCTCCCCGGGCAGGGAGGCACTTGGAGACCAAGTGGCCATGGGGGTTGGGGGGTGGAGGCAGCTTCCGGGAAGAAGACCAAGTTTAGTAACTCTTCTGTCCCTGTCTTCCTGCTTATTTGAAAGAAAGGAGTCTGGGTTTTAGGGTTTCCGGACGACAGACTCTCCGGAGGACATTCCAGACATGTGCCCAGGATGCTTCATCCTGCGAAGAAATCCCTGGTTACCCTACAGATGAGGTTTTGCTTGTTTTGTTTCTGTGTGGGGTGTGAACTGTGCTTCAGTGACTTCGAGACACACTTAAACGTCCTAAGCAAAAGAGAAGTGAGGGGTGGGGAGGGGGTGGGGGAGGGAACGAAAGAAGAAAATCACCAGCATCGAGTCGATTCTGACTCACAGCCACCGCTCTGGGGTTTCTGAGACTGGAATCTTGAAGGACAGCAGTCTTGTCTTTCACCCACAGACTGGCCAGTGAGTCTGAATGGCCGACCCCGGGGCCAAGCGTCTGAGGAAGAAGCGGAAGAGCGGGTTCAGGAGACGTTCGGAGAAGCCTGGCCCAGAAGGGAGAGGGGAGAGAGGCTCCCAACCACACCGCACTGCGCCATCGAGGCACCACCTCTCAGAGGCCCTAGGGGACAGAGCGGAGCTGCCCCTTCGGTCTCTGAGAACAGAAGTCTCGATGGGAGCAGACAGCTCCATCTGCCGGGTCTGAACCACTGACCCTGGAGTCAGCAGCTCGATGCATGACCCATTGCACTGCCAGTCAAGACGTGCGGACGTGTACTGGTATCGCTGTGTGGCCGGCAGTTGATTCGGACACAGCGACCCAAAGTGGCGGAGTAGAACTGCCCCAATGCCTTCTTAGGCTCTGCACCTTCACAGAACGGGGTCACGGAGCGCTCCTCCTCTGGAGCTACCAGGGGGGTTGAGGCAGTTTTGATTAGTGGCCGAGCAGGATGACGATAGACGGGAAGAAATGGATCAGAAAGGAGTCTGGGGGTGGGAAAGGGAATCCGCCCATCCCGTGGCTTCCCTCCCAGGGACTTGGCAATGCCCTAAGAGGGTGTGGGACAGGAGCTGCCTCACGCCCTGCCCTTGCTGGCCAGCAAGTGGCAGAGAGACTGTTGCCCCTGCCCATCCAGGGATGGTGTCTGCTGCACACGGGGCTGGATTCAGCTAAATGAGAACCCCAGGGGGCTCGCTTCCTCCATACCCGAGACCCTCGCACGGCCCTCAGCCGGGCACCGGGAGATAGATAACAAGGTGTTTAGGACACCTCGCCCCGGGAGGAGCCCCCAGGCTCCCCGGGGAGATAAGGCGGGTTCAGAAATAACTCATTGGAGACAGACAGTGATAAGTGCCACGGAGAGAGGCAGATAATGTGCCGAGGGAGCTCAGAGGGGGATTACTTCCAGCTGGAGGGAAGGAGGAGAGAAAGATTTGAGACAGGGCCCTGGGGACCCAGGCCTAATATTTGCATGCCAATGTCACTTCCAGGTCTGGAGCAAATTGTTTCTCAGCTTCACAATGCCTGGGTTTTCTCCCTGGGTCAGTTAGATGCCGCTGCAGCTGCCACAACAATGGCAAGCATCCTTTGAGGAGCAGTCTTTGCCTGGAATAACAGTCGCTGTCAGGAACAGCGTGTGGAGATGGCAGCCAACTCAGGGCTCCACCGGGGGCTGACAGAGGAATAGTTCGTATGTGCATCCCATTAAGGCAGATAAAGCCCGCTCGAAGATCGGGGTGCCTGCTCTGGCAAAAATAGGGTAGCATCCCTTCTAAATTCCTTCTTGTTGGAGAAAGAAACCTCCCACCCACCCCACCCACCCCACCCCCGAGGTTAACATCCCTTCTCCATTCTCCAGAATATGCCTTGCATTGAGGCCACAGTTACAATTTAGAATTTTAAAAGTAGACTCATCATCTCGGGTGATTGGGAAACTCAAGATTATTAAAATAACAGGTGAATCTTTTTCAAAGCAAGACTGAAATAGACACCACACTGTCAGGAACTTGGTGAGAGGGTTCCTGCCTCTCGGAGCTCGACTTCTCCTTGCGAGAACCTTCGGGAAGAGCAGATGGGAGGCCCCAAACATGCTGCCCTGCCCTGCGACCTGCCTGGGTCACAGAGCTCATTGTTGGGAGGCCAGCTTGTTCCAGAACCAGTGTGGAGGGGAAAGACGCTCTTCCTCCTGGTGCAGGTCCAACGGCGCCTGGGAAAGAACGTGTGCGGAGAAGAGAACCCTCCTCTGAGGCTGGGCACTTGCTTCTCGTAAGCACGAGGTTCCCCAGAATGCCTGCTCTTCAGCCTGGGGCTGGCACCGAACACTGACCACGCCAAGGACCACCTGCAGAAACAAGCCGGCCTCCAAAGAAGTCCAGTCAGAATGCACTTGAGAAGTGGTGGTGGCAAGACTTCACCGCCCTCTGGTCATAGCGGCTCAGAAGGGACCGGTGCTGGGAGACCTATCAGTGCCTGGGAAAGTGGAGGATGAGCAAAACAGGACCCTGGTGAGACGGGTGGGCACGGTGCCTGCAGCCAGGGGCTCAGGGACAGCGAGGAGGGTGGGGATGGCAGGTGCCCGGCCAGTGTGTCCGCCTGCAGTGCACGGGGTTGCTGCATTAGAGCGGACTAGGCAGTGCGTCACCAACAAGAAACTCCTTGACACAACCATCACCCCAAAGGTCCCACTCTCGGCCAGCCTCTCGAAAGCCCTCCGGGGTCCAAGACTGGGGACATGGAGAAGACCCAGCACACACTGCCATTTCCTCATCTTCCACTGTCACATTTGATTCAGCACAACGAATATTAGAAGCGGTCCATGAGCCGGAGCTGGTGACAGAAACCCAAGGCTGGTGCTTGACCTGGACGGCTACATCTCCGTGAGGAAGTGGGGTTTGATTCCAAGTAATAAAGCCCCAAATGAACCCCTGCCTGCAGCGCGCTGAGCCTGCCCCGGCTTCACCAAGGCCTCTGAAGCCATCGCTGGGGGGCTGGCTGCCGGGGGGGCCCCCCACCCCGGACACTGGAGCTCTAAACTTAAAAATCCCTACATTCACCTCCAAACACACGGGTGCCGTACACCCTGCAGCCCGCTGTGTGCTCCCCTGTGAGCAGCCTGCATTCGGATCACAGGTGGGCAGCAGCGCCGTGAGTTCTGCGTGTGTGTCGTTGTTTTGCTTTGCTCTTCCGAGCTGCCGCGCTCGGAGAAGGTAAGGGGAACGGCGCGGAGGTGCAGCGTCTCCCTGCTACCTCTTCGCAGACATATGGTCTGCTCTCCCACCAGTTAGGAAGTGATTATTGGAGCGGCACAAACAGATTTTTTTTTTTTTTAACAAAGTGAAGGTGTGATTTTCTCAGGTTCTGTGAGAATACACGCACATATTTTTACCAACTCAATCTGTTTTCCAGTAGCTTGGTGGCCTCGGGGCCTGGGAGGCCATCGAGGTGTTTGGAAGTCACACCGTTCTGCCGAGTGCAGTATGTGTGGAAGCGGGGAGCCTACCTGCAACAAAGCAGGCGAGTGTTCCTGGACTCGGACGAAGGAGGACATGGGAGCAGAGGTGGAGCAGAGCTGGGCCCAGCTGACAGGGGTCCTCGCCAGACTCCTCCTCTGTCCCAAGTCAGGTCAAGGGCTCCAAAAAGCACCGCACCTTCAACAGTGCCGGGCCCTCGCCTTGTGTGTGAGACAGGGGTGGCTGCCGTCAAAGAGCTGCTCGAGTCAGACAAAGCTGCCCAGCAGGGCCGTCTACTGCGCACGCAGGCCGGGACACCTGATCATTCACTGGTTTCAGTTCAGTTTGAACATCCCCGGCGGAGGGGGGGGCAGGGGGCGCGGGGGAGGGAAGTTTGGGGGAGGCCCCCCGCTGGCAATGCACGTAGGACAGCAGTGCCCTCACCTCCCCCACCCCCCAGTCTCTCTAAAACACAAAGCCTCTCTCTGTGGGTTGTATGTCATCCGAGGGGTGACCCGTCACCACAGGCAGCCACTTAAATTCCATTTTTATTAATTAAATAAGGTTTAAAGCCCCACCTCTACATTGCCCGAGCCACATGGCGGGTGCCCGAGGGCTGTCTGCGGCTGGCGACGACTGAACAGTGCACACAGCATCTTCTTCATCACGGACACTCTCTTGGGCAGTGCCAACCCAGACCCCCAGCGGAGAGCACCGAGTCACTTCTGGAAGCTGGGGGGCAAAGGATGAGCAGCGATGGCTTCAACGGATGCGACCCAGCTAAATCCCAAAGCAGCTTTGAGGGAGGACGCTAAGAAGTTGGCTGGCCTTCACATCTGCAAGGCCTGGGTCAGAGTGCAAGCGAAAGTCTAACAGCCCAGCTCTTCAAAAATTAAAAAATGATAATGCTAGATCCAGATAAGCTGTTTAAAAGAATACCTTCCATCCTCTACCTTGACAAATACACCTTCTTAAGGGTGGTTTGGAGACTGGTTTCAATGGGTTAGAGGCTGGCTCCTCGTCTAAAGGCCGGGTTCAAGGGGAGAGCTCTCAGACCTTGGTGACTTCTGCATGAGAACAGAGCCGTCCAAGCAGAGGCCCTGCTCCCGGCCTCTCACTTCCTGCCTCGCGTAAGCCTGGCTGTGGCTCTGTGCAGACGGCCCACAGACAGCCGGGCCCAGGGCTGTGCACACTGGCAGCCAGCTCCACTCCAGCAGCACAGGAAGAGGGTGCTTAGGCCCTGGAAGCAGACGAGGGGCCCCTGGACAGAGCATGTCATGGTCTCATTTCAGAAGGAGTGAAGTACAAATTCAGGATGGACATGTCCTCTTGGTCCTCAGGAAGGGGCAGGGCTAGAAGCGAGTCAAGTTAGGACTCTCTCAACCTGAGGGCATGTCTCAAACCTAAGGGCCAGTCTGCCAAGGAGCAGTCAGACTGGCCCAACAGCCTCCCCAAAGGGCTAGGGCTTGATGGTCCTACGAATTTTCAAACATTCAGAGTGAAAATGGATCTCCAGACAGGATTATGGGAAAGTCTCTTGTTAAAAAGGTTAGGTCCCTCAAGTTCCATTTCCACCCTAGAAGAAAGCCAAAGGTGTATTCTCTGCAGAGAGTAAAACAGCCCGTCTCAAGGTGGGGGGAGTCCATGAAGCACTGAAGACCAGGGTACGTACAAATAGAAAGTGTTTCTATTCAGAGTGAGACCCTGCACGCCACCCCACAGCTCCCAGCCTCTTTCATCTCCCAAGTGTCTTCCAGAAGAAAGCAAAAGGATTCCTTCTTCGTAAACTCAAACCAGCCCAAGAGGGAAGACCTGTAAACCTCTGTTATTAGTGATTGGAGACAGTGGTGGTAGGTGCCGGCCAGTGTGCTCCAACTCAAAGCAGCCTGTGTCCAGCAGGAAGCAAGACCACCGGGCCTGGGCCAACCTCACAGTTGTCGTTCTGTGTGAGCATGTGTTGCAGCCCATGTGTCCACCCATCTCGTCCAGGGTCCTATTGTTCTCCCTGCCTGCACCATGCTTGATGAGCTCTCCCAAGGACGGATCCCTCCTGATGACATGCGCAGTCTCGCCATGCTCGATTCCAAGGAGCGTTCTGGCTGCACGTCTTCCAAGAAAGGTGTGTGCTCTTTTGGCAGTCCGTGGTGATGTCACTATTCTTTGCCAAGACCATCATTCTGTGCCGATTCTGCTTTGGCCTTCCTTAGTCCCGGGTGGTGGTTGTTAGATTCGGTGCCATCGCAACCCTTCCGACCCACAGCGACTGTATGCACAACAGAATGAGACACTGTCCAGTCCTGACCTTCTGACAGTTGTTTCTCTGCTGAACCCATTGGAGCAGTCATGGTATCGATCCATCTCCTTGAAGGCCTTCTTCCTTGTCACCATCTATCCCGAGTTACCTGTTGGTCCAGGTGTGAGGATCTGGGTCCTCTTCCCACTGAGTTGTAATCCGTACTGAAGGCTGCAGTCCTTGGTTTGCAAGTTCTCTAAGTCCTCCTCGCTTTCAGCAGCAGGGTGTGTCATCTGTGTACCGCAGGTTGTTAATAAGCCTTCCCCCATCCTAAATGCCACCTCCTCCTTCATATCATCCAGCTTCTCTGAGGATTTGCTCAGCAGACAGATGGAATGAGTACAGTGAGAGGATATAACCCTGACTCATACCTTTCCTGATTTTAAACCATGCAGTATTCCTTTGTTCTGTTTGCTGTCTCTTGATCCATGGACAGGTTTCCCATGAGCACAATGAGGTGATCTGGAAGAGTTCCCATTCTTCTCAAAGTTGCCCAGAGTTTGGTATGATCCACCTAGTCGAATGCTTTGGCACAGTCAGTGAAACACAAGTAGACATCTTTCTGGTCTTCTCTACTTTGAGCCAAGATCCACCTGACACCAGCAATGGTATATCTTGTTCCAGGCCCTCTTCTGAATCTGGCCTGAACCTCAGGCAGCTCCCTTTCAGTGTACAACTGCTGTTAGATGATCTTCAGCAAACTTTTACCTGCATCGATATCAATGATGTTGTTGTATAATCTGAGTCACCTTTCTGGAGACTGGGTACAAATATGGACCTCTTCCAGTCAGTTGGCCACATGGCTGTCTTCCAAATTTCCTGGTGTAGAAGAATGAGTGCTTCCACTGTTTTATCAGCTGGTTGAAACATTTCAATTGGTGCTCCATCAATTCCTGGAACCTTGTTTTGGCTAATGCTTTCAGTGTAGCTTGAACGTCTTCCTTCAGCATCATTGGTTCTTAATCATGTGCTACCTCTTGAAATGATGTATACTGACTAGTTCTTCTTGGTACATGATTCTCTGTATTGTTTCCATCTTCTTTTGATGCTCCTGAATCACTCAATATTTTTCCCATGGAATCTCTCAATATTGAAACTCGAGGCTTCAATTTTTTTTCTTAAGTCCTTTCAGTTTAAGATATGCTGAGTGTGTTCTCCTTTGGCTTTCCCATTCTAGGTCTTCACACGTTTCGTTATCATATTTGATTTTGTCCTCTTGATCTTTTGAAATGTTCTATTCTTGGACTTCATCAGCTCTGCCCCTTGTTCTAGCTATTCTATGTTTAAAAAGAAAGTTTCAGCGTCTCTTCTAACATCCACTTTGATCTTTTCTTTCTTTCCTGTGTTTTTAATGACCTTTTGCTTTCGTCATGAATGATGGTCTCCATGTCCTCCCACAACTTACCTGGTCTTCTGTCATTAGTGTTCAATTCATCAAATCTGTTCTGGAGATGTTCTCAAAATTCAGGTGGGAGAGACTCAAGGCTATATCTTGGCTCTCCATGAACTTGGGGTAATTGTCTTTAGCTTTACCTTGAACTTACATATGAGCAGATATGGTCTGTTCCACTGTCAATCCCTAGCTGCTGGTCCTGGGCTTCTCCGATGTTTTTCCCACAGATGTAGTTAACTTGATTTCTGTGTATCCCACTTGGAGAAGACCATGTGCACAGTCACCTTTTGTGTTGTTAGAAAGGGATGTTTGCTATGAACAAGTCCTTGGTCTTGCAATATTCTGTCATGTGATCTCCAGCATTGTTTCTATTACCAAGACCATATTTTCCAACCAGTTTTTTCCTTTTTGTTTCCAATTTTTACATTCCAATTGCCTAATAATTATCAGTTCATCTTGATTTCATGTTTGACCAATTTCTGACTCAAGCCATTGGTAGAATTCTTCAATTACTTCATCGCTAGCTTTTGTGATTGGTGCATACATTTGAATGATAGTTGTATTGATTGGAATTCCTTGGTGGCAGATAGAAACAATCCTGTCACAGGCAGGGTTTGTACTTCAGGGGGATTTGGGGATGTCCCTGTTGACAATGAATGTGATATCATTCCTCTTGATTGTGTTATTCCCAGCACAATAAATCACATGATGCCTGATTCAAAATGGCCAAGGCCAGTCCATCCCAGCTCACTGATGCCCAGGATATTGATCTTTGTGTGTTCTGCTTCATGTTTGACAACTTCCAGTGTTCCTAGATTCATACTTCATGCAATACAAGTTCCCATCCTTAGCAGATGTTCTGGCATCTGTTTCTCCCGACCTTAAGTCCCCTCAGCAAGCCACTCCCACAGCTTCACCTGACTCACTTCACCACGGCTGATGCCACACTGAGAAACCAACTCCTCCTCAGTCACATTTTGAGGGAGCTCTGACCCCAGGGGCCCATACTCTATGGCAGGCACGGTCTCCCACAATGATCTGCTCCCAGGCATCAGGCCTTTGGTATTTTACAATGTTTCTAAACTTTGCGTGTGGTTTTCAGCAGCTACTTCCTTTGAAACGGGGAGCCAAGTCCTTCTCCATTGTCTGTCTGTGGTCTGGAAGCGTGCTGTTCACTTGGGGTGCCCCTGATGCCATCTGAAGTCCCAGTGACCTGGCTTCCAGAATCAAGCCCCCACAGTACAGCTGACAGACAGACACGTGGTGGTACTCATTGCTACTCTCCCCAGAGGCGCTCACCGTCTTCCTTTCCAGAGAAGTCCAAAGCAGGCTGTCTGAAGCACACACTCTTACACAGGAGCCAAGTGCCAAGGCTCTGGATGTCGGAGCAAGTCTCTGACATGAGAAAGAACGAAAGAGGATGAGAAGCCCGCACAAAAACGAGATCAAGCTCAGGGAAGAAACCCCTTTTTAAAAAAATGTTCTCAATAGAAAGATCTTTAAAAGAAAATATTGATTAAAAAATGTAAGAAATATTATTGATATGCTGAGTTAGGTCTGAAGACATGGCATCCAGGAAAGAGGGTGCTTCCCACTCATAAAGGGGTGTTCATCAGACAAACAGGGGCTGTTGGAAACTTCAAATGCAGTATCAGAAATGAACGCTCATTACAAAGGTTGGAAGATAAATGAGATTCTTTTTTAATAGAGCAAATAGAGACTTTGTTCATGAAGCTGAACAAAAGAAAACAGAATTTTAGAGCTAAAGAAGCCAAAGGAAGAATATCATCAAGATAAAACCAGAGAATTCCTGAGAACTGAAAACTATGAGTTTCTAGGCTGTAAAGGACACACAGAATGCCCAGTGTGATAGATGAAAATAAGCCAGTCACGGAATTTCAGTAACAAACAGAAGACTCTACAAGTCTTTGTAGCTAAAAGCAGGTCTCAAAGAAGGAACGAACCAGGAACTCAAACATTTTTAATTCTCAAGAGTCATCCTGGATGCATAATAGAATGCAGCAGGATTTTTAAAAACCCAGGGATCTTTATTTCCAAACCAGAATTCTGTGGGAAGCCAAATGATACCCTAAGTGCGAGGTTAGAACGGAAAGGGTTCAGACCCTCAAGGTGCCAAACACGCATCAACCACAGACCTCCAGAAGACGCCGAAGGTCGCTGCACCCGTGCAAAAGAGAGCCCCGAGGAAAAAAGACTCAGGGCTCAATACAAAAGACAGGACCCGAAATTTGGATTTCTGGCTTCCACTCTGACAGATAAAGGCCACTGCTTATCAGATTTGCATGAGAAGAAGCTGGACAAACAGAAAAGCAACCATTTTTTTCAGAGAACCGATCTCACATGGCACACAGCCAACCCAAATCTGGAGAGATGGGTGCGTCCAGAGAGACCCGGCCACGGTCTACTGACCTGAATGTGTAGAGACCGTTGCACGGTCATTGTGAGGAATTGTTGAGGCTGGGTGTGGACTAGCCCAGAAGAGAAACACGCCCCAAGGTATACTCGTAGGGGATCCTTTACTTCTAGGAATCCCTCAGTGTGCTGGCAGTGACCCTATGGAATGCCTTGTAGCAGGGCACTCCTCCCATGACAGCCAGTCTCTAGCCTCCCTGACTCACTTAGCAGTGGGGCCAGACAGTCAAGAAACACTGGAGGTACAGGCCCCGAAGGGTTAGACTGCTAGCTTCCAGATCAGCACTTCCAACCCATCAGCCACCTTTTGCTCCCATAAAGATTTACAGCCTCCGAAGCCCTACCCACGGTCATCTTCCTGCCTTGCCTGAGGGCGGGAGATGATTCAAAGAAATAGATTAGAAACACTCTATTCAGGGAGGCCTTCCCTCCCACGAGAGGGGTCGAGGTAGAAAAGTGGCTGGTCTGCTGGAGCATTGTGGAGACCGGGGGTGTCATTGAGTAGTTCTGACTCACAGCGACCCTCAGCACAGCAGCAGGGAACCCTGCGACAATGGTTCTTATGTTTGAGCCCATCGATGCAGCCATTGGGTCATTACTCCCTTCCCCAAACTTGACCACCGCACCAATCAATGTCTAGTTCAGTAGCAGTGGATGGCAGCCGAAAGAGCTGCTAGGCACAGACCTCTCTCCAGAGGGTACTCAAGTAAGCCCAGAGCTGAAAGGGGAGAGAAAGCAAAGATGGGGGGAGGGAGCTGCAGCAAATGTTAAGCACAGCCCAACCACTGGCCATAATAACACAAATCCTTATACAAAATGTCTATTTCTTTCCCTTCCTGTTACCTGATAGACACAACATGCCCAGGTTTCAACAACAACAACCCGAAAGTGTACATGCTCTCCATGACCAAAGGAAAAAGAAAAAGTGCATTCTGAGAAGGCAAAGCAGTGATCAGAACCAGACTCAGCTCGCACGCAGATGTTGGAACTATCAGACAAGGAATTTTAAATAACTGTGATTTATATGAGAAAAGTAGACATCATGCAAGAACACATGGCTCGTGTGAGTAGAGAGATGGAAACTTTAAGAAGGAACCAAAAACAAAATTTAGAAATCAAAATCACTAGCAGAAATGAAGCCTGTTTTTAACGGCCTCCGCGGCAGAGTGGGTACGGCCAAGGGAACAGTGAGTGGGCTTGCAGACAAGTCAATGAAAACGCCACAGACTGAGATGCAGAGAGAAATGAATACAGAAGAAATAACAGAGCTATCCAAGAGTTGTGGAGCAATTTCAAAAGGTATAACATACCTGTCATTGGAAAACCAAAAGAAGAGAGAGAGACGGACAAACGGCCGAGGTAAGAATGGCCAGGAAGTTTCCAAGGTTCACAAAAGACATTGAATCACAGACCAAGGAGCTTCAGAGAACACTGATGACAATAGACGCCAGCAAGCTGACATCCAGACATATCAAATGACTGCACTTGGGCACATCATTTGCTTGATGTTCACAGCTCAACGGGAAACGCAAGGCAGTCATAACCAGCACACAAAGTTCTTCAGGGACAAGCAAAATGACGTGCGTTAAGAGTGGATGTGCACAATAAAGGAAGGAGAGCATCATAGAAGGAGTAAATGCAGGTAAAGCCAAGTCCTCCGAATGTCCGTGTTCATACTGGATCTAATTAGACAGCTACTTGCTTGCAGCATTACCAGTACCACTGTGGGGGGGATCACAGTCTGTGGCTACGTGTGATTGATGCCAGCTCTGTGACAAAGGGCACATACGTGCGTGGGAGACACTAGGAGTGGTCTGTGAAAAATACCTGTAATGCTTATAGTAGAAAGGCTGTTTTCTACATCTTCCTTCAAATTACTGCTACTTGAGTCGATTCTGACTCATAGTGACCCTTTAGCACAGGGTGGAGCTGCCCCTGCAAGTTTCCACAACTGTAACTCTTTACAGGAGTAGAAAGCCCAGTTGTTCTCCCGTGGAGAAGCTGGTAGTTTTGAACTGCTGACCTTACAATTAGCGGCACAACTCACGACCACAGTGTCACCAGGACTCCTGAAGGAGGACGTTGGATAGTTTAAAATGTACACTGGGTCCTTCAGGGTGATCGCTGCAAGAAAAAGATTTTTAAGACAGAAGCAATGCTCTAAGGCAGCAGTTCTCAACTTGTGGGTCGAGACCCCTTTGGGGGTCAAATGACCCTTTCACAGGGGTTGCCCAATTCAAAACAGTAGCAAAATGACAGTGATGAAGTAGCAATGAAAATCATCTTATGGTTGAGGGGTCGCCACAACATGAGAAGCTGCGTGAAAGGGTTGCGGCCTGAGGAAGGTTGAGAACCACTGCTCTCAGGAAAAAGGTCAGTGGAATGATATAAAATTCCCAACTGAAACCAGAGGAACCCAAAGGGGATAAAAGAATGAAAACAATGGCTAGGACATGGATCGGGTACACGTTTCAAACACGGCAGCTCTGAATCCAATTACACTGGTAACCATTTTAAGTGTGAATAGCTAAATAAACTCCAAGGAAGCTTTTAAAAGTAGATGAAGAAGAAGAAGAGACCCAGCGATGGGTGGAATACAAGAAACCTCCTTTGAATATGAAGACTGAGACAGGTTACAAGTCGAGATAGTGGGGTTCTGTGTTGACTTGGCTGGTCAGGATTCTCAGTGGTCTGGAAGTGCAAGCTTAGTAATGCCCCCTGATGTGACCAAACATGGTGGAGTCGACGCCATAAAAGGAGCTACTGCGAGCAGCCCATCAGTTGTACGAAGACTAGGGTGTGCAGTGCAACCCCCTTCCTCGGGGAGCCGCTCTGATGACGTTTTCTCTGGAGCACCGGCTACTTCCTATGTAAGCTGACTCTATGGAACGCTTGTCTGCTGGCTATGGGTCCTGCATCTGCTTCGCGAACCTCCAGTTCTTTGGACTTCTACCGCCGGGCTGCCACATTGCCTGTTGACTTTGGGGGCCGTCGGGGGTCTGCCAGCTGACCTGGCACTGCTCCACATCTGCAGCGCAAGTCTGTGGGCTTCTGGCTTCCTGGGTTATCGTCCTGCGTCCAGCTTTGGCAGTGCCCCCCACCACTGTGAGAGCCTCCAGCTTACCATCCGAGCCCCGGCTTGCCCTGGCTGGACTTACCCACTTTGACAACTGTGTGAGCCATTTTCTTGCTATAAATACACGTATAGTCCCCGGTTTGCTTCGCTAGAGAACCCAGCCCAAGAAGAAAGTAATGGGGTCTTTAACTTCTGGAGGAATCACCGAAGTTTTCTACAGCAGCTGTAGCATTTACATTCCCATCAGTAATCAATGAGGTTTCTAATGTCTTCACCTTCTCACCAACATTTTTCTCCATTGTTTTTACCTTTACTAGCTTCATGGGGCTGAAGTGGCAGCACATTCTAGTTTTTAATCTTCGCCTCCCAAACACTTAGAGAAGGAGCCCTGGAGGCCCCACGAGGTAAGCATCGGCTATCAACTGAAAGGTCAGCAGTTCAAACCCACTAATACATCTGCAGGAGAACAATGCATCTGTCTATTCCCCTAAAGATTAACAATCTGGAAACCGTACAGAACGGTTCAGTCTGTCCTATCGCATCCCTCCAATCAAAGGCCCTGGCTCATGGCCAATGTGGCCCCAATGGTGGAGTGGGCAGGCACTCAGCTGTTTACCAAAAGATCTGTGTTCTGAACCCACTAGTCACTCCATGGATGAAAAATACAGCCGTCCCCTTTCACCCACACTCCTTTCTTAAAGGGTATAAGTCAGCCTACAGCCCGTCCGGTATGCCCCCATCTCTCACTAGACTCCCCACAGTCACAGCTGATATCCAGGGTCACTGACAACAAGGGAATGTACACCTGCATCTCTTTTCCTCACCAGGGAATTCTCAACTTCATGTTCATACTTGCCACGTGCTAAGTGTTCCTTCAACATATGTTCATGGCATGCAGGAAGTCTATACCCGGCTTGTTCTTCCCTTGAATGCAAACACCTGGAAAGCCATGACCATGGTCTAGCTATGCCCCAGTGCCGGCGGGGAGGATGCCCTTAGTACATGTTTACTGCTTCTGCTGCCAGACAAGGGTATTCACACTCATGGGATCAGAGGAAGAGAGGATGCTGGTTCGACCATACGCACGCCCGAGGTCTTGGGAGCGCTCGGGGAGATGAGTTCCAATGGGTGGCCTGAGTCTCATCTGGCAGGTGGAACATAGCTTCTCGTCTGTAAAAGGCATCTGTCTACACGACATCACACGAAGGGCTTCTTAAGTCACAAGGAACCAATCAGAATTTGCTCACGTTGGCTGGAGCTGGGA
Organism: Echinops telfairi; assembly: GCF_000313985.2. Taxonomy (NCBI): domain Eukaryota; kingdom Metazoa; phylum Chordata; class Mammalia; order Afrosoricida; family Tenrecidae; genus Echinops; species Echinops telfairi. Next base: position 99,262,783 of record NW_022103906.1, on the reverse strand, counting down.
CTCCCCTCCCCTCTGTGCTCCCACTGCTCCCAGAAACGGGGAGCAGGGCTTCTGTCTGACCACATGATTCAACCACAGGGCACCCAGCCAGGTCCGCCAGGCCCAGGGAAGCACCTGGACCTTGAACTTGGAGTCCATGATGCTACTAACTGATGACCTGTCTTTTTAGACCCTCTTGGCAAATGCAGCCATTATACCCAGCCCATCCTGGGCTGCTGCAGCGGGGACCAAGTTTCAATAAGCTTCTCTGTACCCAAATCAACACGTGAGAACACTGAAATAAGCCCTTCTCTGTGGGGCCAGAGCACAGAGAAAACCTGTTGAATGTGCTTGGGCTAAGGCTCCCATGGGGAAAAGTCACACCTCCTCCCAGAGCTGCCTCCTTGAGTCAAGATGTGAGCCCTGACCAGGAGGGCTGATCACTAGCTCCAGTGCACACTGCTCCGTGAAGCCCCCCAGCCTCCACTGCTCAGGACCCTGCCCTTACCCTCCCTCTCATGATCAGTGGCTTACAGAGATCCTTAAGTAATGGCACTCAAGCCAAGCTGCACCCGGTGAAAGGGCCTGTCATCTTCCTGGTGACTCGGCTCCCTGCGTTCTCCCAGTGAGGAATGGCACTCATCTAGGGCAGTGGGGCAGGACAGCTACAAGCTCGCCTGAAGACATGGACCCTCAGCTGCTGCCCCAGCTCCAGGGCCATGAGCCCTTGGCTGAGCTATGCGACTTCCCGGCCCCGGTGCTGATGAGAGCAGTAAAGAACGGCCTTGCAAGATGATGAGTGATGGGCACAAGCAGCCCCATCCCGAAGGAAGAGGACAGTCCTGCAAGGCCAGCAGAAATGTTGAGTCACAGCCAAGACGTCAGCAAGTGGGCTAGGAGTCACCCCAGAAAGTCTGGGGGCCCCTGATAAGACCCAGAATGACGTCACATGGCCAGCTGAACTGCCTCTATAAACCCAGGTGGAGAGACTGAGAATCCAGAGAGGTTGGAACCAAGGAGACATCATCTCCTGCTCTCTCCAACTCTCCCCGGGGTGAGCACACCGATGAAGGCAATGCTTAACAGGACTAGGATGCTGAAGTAGCTGTGTAGTATTCTCATAGTAATAATTTAAGTTAGTTTTAAGATTGTTAGATTGTTGGATATGTATTTGTAGTGAATAAACCGAGCATTCGAAAATGTCAAAGAGCATTAAGTAATTATTGATCACACCCCTCGTGACACATGTCCTCCTATATAAAGTGGAAGTAGGAATTGGCAGACAGGGAAAGAATGAGTGGAAAATGCATGTCTCTTGGGCGTGAGAATGGTGCTTTCTGCCTCTTCTGTGGACAAAGGGACCATGTTCTTTCAGTGACCCAGGGGCTCAGTGTCTGATGATGAGTTTATCGTTAATCATGTCATGTCCCAACACGTAAGTGTTGCTTGTGGCCTCCCTTGTAGGAGGGGGTGGGGCGCACAATTACCCTCATTCCTGAAAACCAAGCTCCGGTGCAACATTCCCTCATCCACTCGCGGAACAAATATTGATTGAGGACCTTCCTGTGCCAAGCACTGTTCTGGGGACCTGGATACAAAGTGTCCACGCCCTGTAGTGGTTACATCCCTGAAGGAATACAGAGAAAACACATGATACGCAGAACACATAAACTACTGACACGGTCAGTTAACAGGACACATCCACTATAGAAACATGTAGGAAAGTAGAAGAGGAACTGGGAGCCCGGGGGAGGGGTCTCAGGAGCAGGGGCAGGAGGCAATCAAGGGATGAGCCGGCATGGTCCTTGTTAAGAGGGACCCAGGGGGTGTCTGGGAAAGACCACACAGGTAGGAGAACAAGTCACACAGGACGATGTGGTTTGCAGATTCCTCCCCGATCCACTCCTTGAGTCCTGCTTCTGATCCCAGGCATCTTTGGGCAGCACGTCTGAGTCCAGGGGTGAGGCCTGGCCTCTCACCATCAGATCCTCAACTCAGGTCTAGCCCCTGAGGCCCTGCCCCCCATGACCAACCCAGATTTCTGCTTGCTACTTTGAGGAAGGGCCCCTCAAAGTTCACTACACACCTGGACATTCCGTCTTTGCTGTCCACACCCAGGTCACTCCGGGTGCAGCATGCAGGACCAGACTTTCTGAGCAAGCTTGCAACCATCTCTCACTCCACTTGCCCCCTCAATGGGCCCAGGTCCACATTCCAACCTCTCCTGGGTCACCCAGGCCATGCAACGAACCACAGTGCCTGCTCTCCTAGCCCCAAGCCCACAGTCACTGAAAACAGTGAGTGGGACCGTGCAGTCTAGAATAATAATTTATAAGTTATCAAGGGTTCAAGAGAGCGGGCGGGGAAAAGATGAGGAGCTGATACCAAGGGCTCAAGTAGAAAGAAAATGTTTTGAAAATGATGATGGCAACCTATGTATAAATGTGCTTGACACAATGGATGAATGGATTATAATAAGAGCTGTACGAGCCCCCAATAAAATGATTTTTTAAATGATTGCCCAGATAACAAATAGGTGGGCAGATGGATGCAGGAAAAATGGATGGACCATCATTTCCCTGGCTTGACCCAGGGAAACCAAACATCAGGCCTTTGTCTTCCCAGAAGTACAATACTGAAGAGCGTAGTCTAGCCCGTCTCCAGCACCCACCCTCCCCACAAACCTAGTCCTCCGTGATGAGTCCTTCGTCCTAGGCTCACGGCCCAACCCTCCGAAAGCCTGAAGACGCGCATGCTTCCCACGCACTCCCAAATCCCGTGGTGCTGAGTGAGGTGGGCCGGTCGTCCGACTGCGTGCTCAGCCACGGCACCCGTGCTGCTTCGACTGCGCACGCGCACAGAGCCCCCGTAGACAGCGCGGAAAAACGAAACCCCTCTGATGGAAGTGAACCTCAGGAACCTGGCGTGCCCGCCACACATTCACCATGCCCCCAACCACCCATGTGCCCTCAGCCAGGACCGGGACGCCACAGGACACCGTCTGCAGACCACAGACGTGCAGGCAGCAAGCGTCCCAACGCTTGGCCTGTGGGTTCGCAGCTTGGAGCGGAGTTCAGGCCCAGCTGTGAGAAGGCAGCTGGAGACTGAAGTCCATGAGGGGTGTGTGTGTGTGTGTGTGTGTGTGTGTGTGTGTGTGTGTGTGTAAGAGAGAGAGACCGACAGGGATTTATATATGATTAACTCTGTGGGCAAACACACCGACCATATCACAGCCCAGTTCACCAAATAGTCATAAAACTAAAAGATAAATAGGAAATCTCTGAATTACAGGGATTTCTTTTCTGGGTGGGGAGTAGGGCAATAAATCGCTATCTGGGGTGTGTTTAAACTTTAAGTGACCCAGGTGTCGTGGACAAACAGAATAGGGGCTCTACTTCTCCCCCATAAAACCTCCTTCGAGGCTGGACCTGTTGCTTAATCCCCTGTTGAGACACGGTTATCAGTCCCTCCCGGGCAGACCACTCACCTCCCGG
>NW_022103906.1:99249732-99259203 GCF_000313985.2 Echinops telfairi | reverse complement strand
CGCCCCAGGTGACTCACTCATCCCGCCACACAGCAGGCTCCTGCGCATTGGGACAGGCGGCTCCTTATGAACCAGGGCAATGGACTCCGGGAGGTGACACAAACACCCTCATAGCCCCTTGGTGGCCCCGGCTCTGGTCACTAGAGACCTCGGCTGCTGCTGTGCTGCCCAGGATGAAGGGGCACCGGCAGTGAGGCCCCAGAACCCTACCCTTGACCTTCACAACAGCCCACGTTTCTTCATCTCACCTGGGAAGGAAGCGTATGAGTGACTTACTTGCCCAAATGCCGTCAGCCAGAAAGAGGCGAGACCAAAATCAGAACCCAGACACCTCATTCTAAAATCATTTCCCCCGGCCCCACAGAGGTCACCCGGAAGAGCACGCCGTGGGGGGAGATTCGAATTCCATCCTGAGCCCAGTAGAAAAGGCCGTACCAGACACTCCGCAGGAATGCGCCTCTAAATAAAGGGGGACTCATCCAACGATGCACTTGACAGATACTGTGCCTACTAGCCCAGCTCCCCATCACAGTGGCCTCCGCCACGAAGAGGGGAGCCCTGGATGAGGGGCCATAGACAAATCCCACTCTCGGTCCCATTTCTGATTAGCTGTCTTTCCAATGACCTGTCCCAGGACTGACCTCGTTCCCTGCAAAACCCCAGGACAAAGCCACTGCCGCTGAGGCCACTCTAGCTCACCACGTGGCCCTTGGTAGGGCGTCTATGGACGTCCCTCTCAACAGGAGCAACTCACCTCAACTCCTGCTGAGAGGAGACTGGTAGGTTTAACCAGCTGACCTTGGGGCAGCACATATGCAGGAGCACCATCCGGCCCCTGTGCCCTGCAAGACACAACTCCATTGCCTGAGACACACAGAGCTCTAGCTCCACTTGGTCCCCCCGCAGAACCGTGTCTACACTATGCAGGCACGCTGGTAAACAGCAAGGCTGGGTCTGCTGGGCACACCCGGGTCTTTAGAGAGACTCTGCGGCGAAGGGAAGTGACGTGGTCTTCTTCCTCTGTCCACAGTCTTTACAACGATGGAGAGTCGTCGGTGGGAGCCTGCAGATCAGGTCGTGAGGGTATAATGTGCCATTGCTCTGGACAGAAAGCAAGACACCTCAGGAGGGAGAATCCCACGGCCAGCAGACACAGGTCCCATGCTTGCCTGGGATCCCTGTGTGGAGAAGCCGCGGCAGCAGAGAGCAGGCGACAGAGCGCAGGCTTCCCAGCCCACTGAACATGCAAAATTGAGTACCTTTGGACAGCAGGCTGGTTTTCAGACTGTGGTACCCTTTGGGCACTGATCAGCACGCAAGTAGATTTGTAACACTTGACCAAGCAGGGCAGAGGCCCAGGGGCTGTGGCTGAGAGACTGCGGACCAGAGGGAGGTGTGATGAGAAGAGGCACTGTGGGCCAAAGAACTGTATCTTTATGACTTCCCGAAGCTGACGCGTAACCTGTTAACTTCCTAAGGAAGAGCCCATCAGCACAAACACCGTCTGTAGGTTCTGTGTGACCGTTGCGGTGGACTGGCAACCCCAGCAGGCAACTGGAGAGCGTGGGGAAGAACCGCTGGCCTCAGAATTGGAAGAAGACAGTTGGAAGCTGGAGGCCTGCCTGACCGCCGTCTCCGAGAAATAAGCCCTGAGCAGGCAGGAGTTCCCTGGATGCTTCTTCCCCTGGGTAGCTGGAGGGGTCAGCCACCCATGTCCTCACCATCTAAGGCAGGAGCCAAACGGAGAGGCCCGTCGGTTGCCAGGCAGATGCCGCTGGAGCAGAGCTGCACCGGACAAGGCATCCGGCCACAAAAGCGAGTTGGTACCACAAAACTAGTGATGGAAACCGGGAGGCGACCTGGCTCAAGAGGTTGCGTGTGACATCACACCCCCTTCTTTCAAAACTTCTGAGACCGATGCTCTCCGTTGGTTTAAGGGAAAGATACCAACACCTCTGGCGTCACTGTTGATTAAAGCGCTGGGCGACGAATCCCCCCACCAGTTGCTCCTCAGGAAGAACCCACTGGAACAGCAGCTCTCAACCTGCGAGTCGCAAGCCCCTTTCACAGGGGTCGCCCGACTCATAGCAGTAGCAAAATGAGAAGTGATGGAGCAGCCAGTAAAATAACCGTACGGTTGGGGTCACCACCACATGGGGAACTGTACGAAAGGGTCGTGGCATGAGGAAGGCTGAGAACCGCTGCCCTATCTATGAGCTGGAGTCGAGGCTCGGTGCCAGTGGGGCTTTGGGGGCTGTCTGCTAAGGAAGGACAAAGCAATCACGCTGGCTTGTCTCATGAATGTTCTCTGTGCCTTTCAGACATGCATGCCTAATTCATGACTACGCACCTGGGGAGGTAAAGAACAGTCGCCTAGCACCTCTGGGCTTTTTTTAGGTGTGTGAGCCTCCAGAAGTCAGCATGGTTCTCATTTCTATTTGACAAGTCTGGGTAGCAAATTTGTAAAGGGAAAATGTGTCAACATCTAACATCCCTTTCCTCCCTTTCCCACGAACTATCCTATCATGCCGAGGCCTCCTAGGACACTGCTCCCTCTTCCAGGGCTGAATCCTGGAGGGGGCTGCGGAGAGAGACCAGCCGGGCCTCACCTGCTGTTCTGGACTGCGCGCTCCTCTCCCCAGCAAGGCAAGGTTCCAGCGCCAAGACCTGAGCCCGGAACCAGAGTCCTTTAAAAACACTCAGAGAAGTGACACGTGCCCTGGTCTGCGAACGCCCTAGTGCACTGCCCAGGACTTGGGCCCCAGCCAAATGCAGCAAGATGAGGGGCTGAGACCCCCTGGGGTGCAGACACAGGAGAGCACAGGCCTGGGAATGGGACACCTGTGTTTGGACTCTGGTTCCACCGTGCCCTTGCTGTCTGACTTTGGCAACAACCCCATCCAGCTGTGCCTGTCTCCTCCCCACCCCTCTAGATTAGGGATCTGTGCATGTATCTATTTCCAATGCTAGCTATTCCAACCCATGGCACCCTGAGTGGGTGGTGGAAGCAGAGCTGCACTCCCTGGGGTTAACGGGGCTGCTTCCTCAGGAAGAGACCGCCGGGGTGATACCGTGAATAATGGGTCTTTGTAGCTCCCCCTGAGTCAGCTAGGTGGGACCCTGCAAAGAGGGTGTATGAGACTTGAGCGTGGGGGTGGAGGGTTTGCCATTCCAATGGGTTTAAAACGAGCTACCACAGAAGCATGAACAAGGGGTCTCACATCCACCCACAAGGAGGAGGAACCGAGAAGATTGTGAACCAGAGTTGGGGCAGGGAAATGGTGGCTGCAGCAGCCAGGCCTGAGGACAGACTGGAAATCTTTGCAGTGGGCGGCACCAGGCAAGGGAAGCGAGTGTCACTGGGCAGGTGACTCACAGTCAGACTGGGGGGAGGGGCAGCCCAAACCCTGCCAACCCACAGAGCACGGAAAGAGCACCCTCGGGCTACCGCTGACAGAGCGGGGTGTCCTTCGGCTTTTAACTTCATTCACAGCCAGCGAGGGGCCTCTGGTTCATAGCGACCCTGCAAGAGAAAGTAGAACTGCCCAGTGGGGTTCCAAGAAGGTAAATCTTTATCCCAGTAGAAAGTCTCATCTTTCGCCCACTTAGGCATCTATAAACATCCTCCCTGAGGGACGGACAACAGAAAAGTGGGTGAAGGGAGACGTCAGACAGTGCAAGATATGACAAAATAATAATTTGCAAATTATCAAGGGTTCATGAGGGAGAGAGGAGCGGGGAGAGAGGGGGAAAACATGAGGAGCTGATGCCAGGGGCTTAAGTGGGGAGCAAATTTTTTGAGAATGATGAAGGCACTGAATGTACAAATGTGCTTTACACAATTGATGTATGTATGGGTTGTGATAAGAGTTGTATGAGTCCCTAATAAAATGATTTTAAAAAGCAAAAAATACCTTTGTACCCCTTGGTTGAGCAGGGCAGAGGCCAAGGGAGTGGGTGACTGATGGGCAGCAGAGAGTGGCATGCCTGGGGACGTAGCCAAGGAGAGGTGCTGTTGCCTAGAAGAACTGGAACCTGAGTATTTCCCATCTGGGGTGGCAGCCTGTTAAATTGGGGGTGTTGTCTGTGAGGTTGGTCCAGCCCTTGTCGTGCATTCTGGAATGCAGCAGAGAAGAGAGCATGCCTCGGGAGGGGCCGTTGGTGTCAAAAGTGGTCAAGAAGGGTGGCGAGGGGAGGCCTGTCTGTCCCTGGCCTCCCAGGATCATTCTCGGCTGATCCTGATCATGGCTTATCCCCCTCTGCTGCCTGCCAAGTCAGAGACAGTCAGACACCTCCCACACACCACCGGGACCCCGGCCTTTCTTCTAAGGATCCTCGCAATGGATGCCAACTTGATCTTTCCATGCATATAATTGGTAGGTATCTTTGTATGTATATCATGCATGAATTTAAATTTTATTTAAATAGCTGACACCAGTCCTTTACTACTGTGTAGTAAGAGTCTCTGCAGAGGGATGGCCTTGCTTTTCGGGATTCAAAGAGTGGCACAGGTGCTGATGAATGTAGTGTATAATGCTGCGGTGGGTAGGTACCATCAAGTCAGCCCCAACTCACATGACCTTGTACAAAGCAATGAAGCACCAGTCCCCAGCCACACTCACAATGGTAGTGCCGGAGCCCATGGTGACAGTTACGGTGTCAGCCCATGCCGTCAAGGTCGACCTTCACTGTACCATGCACGATGACCTTCTCAAGGGACTCGTCCCTCCCAATGGCGTGTCCAAAGCACAGGAGACAAAGTCTCAGCAGCCTTGCCTCCAAGGAGCATTCTGGCTGTACTTCTTCTGAGACAGGTTTGTCTGTGCTCCTGGCAGTCCAGGGACTCAGCATCCCCACCAGCGCCAGCGTCCTAAAGTGTCGATCTTCTCTGGCCTGGTCAGTGGCCAGCTGCACATGCACATGAGGCGATTAGAAACACGGTGCTTTGAGCCAAGCATGCCTTCGTCCTCAACCGAGCGGGGCTGTGATCCGCATGGTTGGCAGCTGGGAAGAACCAGCAGCCCGAGGGAGAGAGACTGGGCTGTCTACCCCACAGACTGTCGCAGTCCAGGAACCCTGCAGGGGTCACTGGGAGTCGCTCTCGACTCCTGGCCGTGAGTGAGAAAGCGCGCCTTAAAACAGTGTTTGCAGTAGATTTGTCTAGTTTGACGCATGGTTTGATTTCTTGACCCCCATGAGCATCCTTGTGGCCAGCAGTTAGCACCACCAGCAGCTCCGAGGGAGACAAATGGGGCTTTCTACATCTGTGAACACTTACAGTCTGGCCAACCCGCAGGGGGTGGCTAGGAGTCACTTTGGGGTTTTTGGATACCCAGTGGGCACGCTGCGGACTCAGTGTGCAGAGGAGACGGCCTTCAGCCAGGCAGGGTGCAGAAGGGTCAGTTTTGAATCGATAGCAAGGAGATGTATGTTCACCGAGGTGGTCAAATTTCTGCCTCTGGGAGGCATGGCAAAGGTCTGGGCTTAAGAAAAGCTGCCCATGTCAAGGGGTCACAGCCACAGGGTAAGGGGGTCTGTCCTGGAGGTACTCACAGCCCTGGCAAGGCGCTCGGCAGGCAGGATCTGGGAGTGGAAAGTGCTGAGGCTGGGCTTCGACGGAGACGTGAGATGCTGAAGGGCTGGGCCCTGAGGAGAGGCCCCAGGGACCAAGACAGGAGTGTTTTTGTCCAAGGCCAGTGGGGCAGATTCCATGCTGACCCTGCCCAGAGAGGACACGGCCGGGCGGGATGTCCAGGGAGCGGGAAGCAGGATTGCCCAGACACCTGGGCCCGGGTGACTCTCCTTCCCTCGTGGGATATGGGGTGGAACCCTGGCCACTCCCTGATGCAAGCAGGCAGCTCTCCACGCTGAGAGACACTGATGCTCAGTGACCTGCACTGGTGACTTCCTGTCCCGAGCTCAGCCTGATTTAACACAAAGACATACTTTATCGCTCAGAATCTCCAGAAATCAAAGGATCATACATCCTTAGCTGAACAGCATCCAAAAATGTCATCTGGTCCACCCTGCCCTCCGGAGGAAGGCAGTTAACCCCCGTTTAAAAAACAACAAGGGTCACCGAACAGGTAATGGTGGCGCGGGGCCAGCACCCTTGGCTCCTGCTTCTTTCTGCATAGTCGCCTGAGACCTGGGCAGAATCAGAGGTAGAATCTAGGCCCATTTCCTGTGCCTGCCTGCCTGCCTTCCTCAGTTCACTGCGGGGCTCTTGCTACGGTAACTTCAGGATGCTGTCCCCCGGGGGGCCATCCCAGCCAGTCCCTGTCACTCCAGAGCAGAGGGCTGAAGAGTCCTAATGGGACGGACTCTGACTGCCAGTCTGACCACGCCTTCCAGCTGCGGAGCCCCCAGTGATGCCACCTCTCCAAACCTCTGTTTCCCCCTGGGCATGGGAGAAAGGATCCGAGAATCCCGGCTGAGCCAGGAGTCAGGGCTCTCCTCGGCTCTCATCAAACGCCAGTGCCCTTCTCCCCACCCCACCCCCGCCTGTCGCCCCCTCTCCACCACATGCAAGTCAAGCCCAATTGACTTTCCTAATCAGCCTCACTAATTTCCTCTCCTCGCAATTTTCAAAATGAAAATGCCTTGCTGCTCAGCACCCGTGGGCCTGAGCTTCCTGTGGTCTTCCCCTTTGGACCACATGCTCATGGGTGGACAAGGAAGGTGGGCAGCACCGGGACCCTGCATCGACCCTGACCCCCTTGTAGTGGTGTGTGCAGTTTAATGATTAACTCTTTCCCCAGAGCAGGGCACCTCCCATGCACCTTCAGGAGACAGTAAGGTCTTGGCTTCATTCAGCACCGCTTCCGGCCCACACCATGTGAGCAGGAACATGCCGGCTGCTGAGCCACCCCCTAACATGGGGCTCACTTCCTCTGGCGACGCTGTAGCATCAGGAATCGTGTACCCCTGGGTCTCACCAGCCCCTTCGCCAGCTTGACCTGACCCCGCTTTCCTCGGTCCTGTGGCTCCAGCTCTTCTCCTGCACCCCGTCCTCTCCCTTGCACAGCAAACAGTCCATCCCCCCCTCTCTCCTTCGGACTTACACATCCCTGCTGCCAAAGGACATCTGGATGTCCTTCCTCCTGCTGGAAATACCACTGGCTTAGAGAGGGGCACCCATGTCCCTCACCCCCATCTCTTGCCGATGAAGTAGAAATAGGACGGAAAACATTCCCCTCACGCTCCTGTGCGCTCCAAGCTCCCAGCCACGTTGGCACCAGATTCTGGTGTTCAGGCCCTTCCAGTGTCTGGTTTCACCGGGCAGGCATTTCCCAGCCCCGTCCAGGTCAGTCCCTGGGGGCTTCCCTGCCGGCCAGCAGACGGTCCCCTCATGTCTTGCTCTGCCTCTGCCCAGCCGGTCCCTCATCTCACTGTCTCGGCGTCCCTGGGTGCCAACTCTGGACTGGCAGTGAGGCCTGCAGATTTCCTCCCCCATCGGGCTTCCTTGCCCTTGGCGGCCACCTCTGGCTTCCCTTCGGAACCTTCTCATTCCTCTCCTCCTACTAGCTCTGCATCTCCGCCTCCTGGAATATCCCTTCCCAGGGCGAGCACAGCAGCGAGCACCCAGGGGACGCTTGCAGACATTTGGTGACCTCTGAGCCCCCAACCACCTTGTGGGAAGCGGGCTCCCTCTTGCCCAGCCGCGGAGAGAGCACGGGTTCAGTGGCCACCAGATCTTGGCTCAACCCATGGCCCAGATACCAACCAGACAGATTGTCTGCGCAACTCATTCCATCTTTACGAGCCTCGGTTTCCTCTTTGGGATGAGGCAAGAGCATGGGCCGACAGGCCTGAGAGAATTAGGTAATAGACCCGTGAGATTACATTCTTCTCCAGGCTGGAGCCTTTCGTAATCATAATGGGTTAATGGTAGCGGGGTCATTTAGCCAAACCAAACAACGAGCAAAGTAATTGTTGTTAGTTGCTCTTCAAGTCGGCCCGACGTCCAGCGGGCACGCCGACAATGCCCGCTCCATCCCGGGATCCGCTGAGGATTGAACTCTCTGGATCCACGGGGTTTGGGGCACGATCGCCAGGCCTTTCTTCTTAGTCTGTCTTAGTTTGGAAGAGGCACGGAGCCTGTCCACCACCACCGCACTTGCACAAGCCTCCCGGGACTGATGGGTGGTTGCCGTGCCGGAGGCCACGGGCCTGGGAGGAAGCTCAAGTGAGCAGGAACACACTTACTTTCAAGAGTGCTCTCTCCAGGGACACCGCCGGGGTGGGTCACTCAGTTCTGGTTACACCCCCTCCATGGACGGTCACATCTTATTCCACCCACCCTCCATGGCCTGCCTCCCGTCCTAGTCATATAGAATCCTTAGGATTCACATTATCCATTTAACCATGGAATGTAAGACGTGATACAGTGGTAGATGGCTTAAACACAGTAGCTCTTAGATCATATGAATAGTAACAACACACCCTGTTTTTTAAGATCTACATTATGGTAAGAATGACATTATTAGCTACGACATGATTAGTATCTGAGTGGAGGGCCCTCTGTGATTTCTCCCTTCTTTAATTCCTACTTCATTCTCAAAAGAGTTACCGATAGTGGTTAGCAAAACTAAGTACAGCCATACTGATGCTAAAACACCGGTGAATCGGGCGGAATTGGTGTCCATCAAAAGGCAGGCGACCATGAACACAACATGGTGTGCTTGCAGCCAGGACAGGCGGCAGCGTGCGATGGGCAACGTGCTGGGAGTAGGTGATGACGACGGTTCTGACCGGAGCACACGGAGAAGGTTCCAAAAGAAAACTCCACAGGGTTTCCAGACCCCTATTCCTGGGTGGCTCCTGTGGAGTCAAGGAGCCCGGATGGCATAAAGGTTCTGTGCTGAGCTCCTCACTGCAAGGTCTGCGGTTCAAAACCACCAGCCCCCTGTGGGAGGAAGATGAGGCTTTCTACTCCCGTCAAGAGCTACAGTCTCGGAAACCCACAGGGGCAGTTCTACCCTGAGAGATTATGAATAAGACTGTGATGTGCAGCGCACAACAGAGGTTAAGGGCCTGCCCGTGGTGGCAGCCTGGGGGGAGGGGGGCAGTGCTACTGAGAAGCTGTGGACTTAGGAGCCCTGGGATCGAATGCAGGCTCACTCCTCACAAGCGATATGTCCTCAGATCTCCCTGAGCCAAGGTTTTGTGAACTTTAGCGGAGCACCGCCCGCTTTGAAGGAGGTTCTGAAGATACAATGAAAGGAAGCAGGCAGACATGGAAGAAGCACACCAGCCTGTGAGGTCACGAGGTGTCATCAAAGGGATCAGGGATCAGGCATCAAAGAACAAAAAATCATATCATGGTGAAAGAGGGGGAGTCCAGAGTGGGGACCCAAAGCCCATCTGTAGGCAACGGGACATCCCCTTACAGAAGGGTCTTGGGGAGGAAATGAGCCAGTCAGGGTGCAGTGTAGCAATGATGAAACATACAACTTTCCTCTAGTTCTT